>NW_022196252.1:701291-1048791 GCF_008641045.1 Pistacia vera
GCTTCAGGTCGGCCTCGTCCAAGTTCATTCTTTCGAAAGCGTCCTGGAACAGGATGTTCACAGCGCTTCTATTGTCCACTAGCATTCTACGGACGTTATGGTGCCTTATGAGGGGCGTGATTACAAGAGCGTCATCGTGAGGATGATGCAAATGAGCTGTATCCTTTTCGGAGAAGGCGATCGGCTCTTTCTTGCGAACCTTTTGTGGTCGATGCGACGTGTTCATCACCCTGATTGGGTCGTGATGAGCCTTGCGAGCATATCTTTCTTGGGCACCTCACGTGTTCCCCATGAGGTGCGGCCCTCCAAAGATTATGCTAACACTACTATACCCTTTGTGATCACGACATTTTTTTCCTTGCTCCCCTTTACTCTTCTCTTGCACGAGAGCGGAGTCGTCAATATACTTCTTGAAGTGCCCTTTCTAGATGAGCTCTTCGATTGCCTGTTTTAGAGCTCGGCACTCATTTGTGTGATGCCCATTGTCCCGATGGAAGCAACAGTATTTTTTATTATTTCTAGCTGTCGCAGGAGTTTTCATGGGCTCGGGCTCTTCGAGCAGGCTGGCTTCCTCGGATTTATCAAGAATAGCCGCTACAGATGCGTTCAGTGGAGTATATTGGTTTCTATCGCGATTGCGATGAGGGATATAAGTATAGGACTTTTTGGGCTCGTAACGAGGTTTCTTCCCCTTTCGCTGATCATTAGCATCCCCTCTACAATCAGCTCTTCTACTATCCCCCCAACCAGGCATACTGTCTGAAGCGTCGAGGTAGCGATGGCATAGTACCGCCAATAAATTTTCTATCCGGAGGTACTTTTCTGCAAGGTTATAGAATCCTGTGAGGGAAACATCGTCCTCAGCCTGTAATTCTTTCCATAGGTCGGTTTGTGGACGAACTCTGGCTATGATGAGAGTCCGAACAGACTCTTTGGGAGTATGAGCCAACTTGTTGAGTTCTCTGTGGAAACGGTCAATGTAGGACTGGAGGGATTCATCCCTTCCTTGCCTTATATTGCTAAGGTAGCTCAAAGGCATCGAGAACTTTCAATTTGCTTGAAAATGCCTTAGGAACGTCGCGCTCATCTAAGGCCACAAACTGATTGATCCCGCTGGGAGCGACCTGAACCACCATTTGGCATGAGAGATCAAAGTCACTGCCAAACAACGACATTTTACTAGATCTAAGACCTGGTGAAGCTCCATCAGGTTGTTAAATTCATATAAATGATCCTGCGGATCGGAATTTCCATCAAACGCCAGCATGTCGGGCATCCTTAATCCTAGTGGGAGTAGAGTGACTAACTCTTCGGGAGAGAAGGGGGACGCAGATGCGACCTGCCCCTTTTCATTTTGTTGAGCTCTTAGTCTGTCTAGAGCTCGCTGCAACTCCTTTATTTGCAGCAATAGAGCCGCTTGGGGATTGCTTTCACCCATGCGAGTTCAACCCTCGCAATTGCGATTGAGGAAAGTCCAGAGGTCAGGTTCCTCTTTGCCTTGGCTGACAGTTCCAGCCACTCTCGACACACGCTGGCTAGAGGCGTGTGATGGCGACGAAAGGTGCGGGGTATTTTCACGACCTTTGTAGTGGTAAGAACCGCCCAGCGAAGTGTGGGACCCTCTCGCATGATGACGATCATGATCGTTTTGCTAGCGGTGATAAGAATCGCCCCGTCCAACACTTTTATGGGTGTGTACTTGTGACGTGGCATGGGACAGCTTGGGCTGCGTCTTTTCACCAAGTCTCAAAGAGACTGGTATTCTGTTTGGGATGCGGTCGGTGTTTGCTAGCCCTTTGGAGCTTGTGGGCTTGTTTTTTGCCTCTTGCTTACTCTTTCGTTTATGCGCTGCAGTGCTCGCGGCATGGGCTATTTCCTTTTTTCGCGCTTTCGCGCGACTTGCAGGCGTTTTTGGCAGTTGCACCGCCGCAGCTGACTTGGATGGTACGCCTTGGTCCAAACGGTCCAACCTTCGGTTGACCGTTTGGAGAGTATTGTCAAACCTCTCCAGGTAGCTTCTAATGGCGGGGTCAAGCTGTGAACTTGACGGGATATCCCCTGCAGCATTTTGCGGGGCTGAAGGTTTTTTGGAAGAAGTGTACCCCTGGACTTGGGGGAGCCCCTTGGCACCCTGGTTGGTTTGCTCAGGTTCTGGTTGGCGGGCCATTTGTTGTTGTAGGACCGGTGAGTTGGAGATTCTCCTGATGAAGGATGAACACTAAATCAGGCCCTCCTTCTAGCGCCAAACTATTGATGCGAAATTTTTACACCAACGAAATACACGTGTGAAATGTTGAGCTGGCCCAAAAGGCACACGTGAATATAAAGGAAAATGACAATAAATGCAATGGGGACAGTTTTTAAAGTGGTTCGCATGCTAAGTAGCAAGTCCTACGTCCACTGATGCTTATGTTGATGATAAAGGTCAGGTCGTGTAAACCCCACGTTATCATTCCGATGCCCTAAGGTATGAAATTTACCTTTTCAAGTAATTTTCCTTTTTGAATGGAAGGGTAAAATGGTCAATTTACATGTATTTCGAGATGTGGCCATTATAAAGTGTAAAGGATGATGTCATTGAAGAGAAATGAGGGTAGAATGGTTATAAAGTTGATTGATAAGGTTAAATGGCATAAACGGTAACCAAGGGTATAATGGTCTTTTCATACAAAACCATATGATTTAAGTGTCCATAAAAGTGCACCAAGGGTAAATTAGTCATTTACCTAATGGAATTGCTTAATGGTTAAGTGTTTTAAAGAAGTCAAATGGCATTAAATGAGTACTTATCTTTATGTTGTGGTAGAAATGACCAAAACGCCCTTATATGAAAAATTTATGCCAAATGACCTTTATATCTAACTTTTATTGACCAATCACATTAGAGTATCAATGGAATGAATATTTACAAGGTTTAAAGAGAGAGTAGTCGGCCTTGGAGACCCCAAATATATCATCTTCTTCTTCATCTCTCAAATCCACCATAAAAGCCACTAATCCAAGCTTTTATTCTCAAATTTTCTTAGGATTTCAAGTTGATTTTTAAAGGAGATCACCATCCACCCTTAAAGAACTTCAATTTCAGGGTTAAAGGTGAGTTTCAAAACCCTAGTTTTTCTGAATTTTTTGGTTAAAAGAGAAATTCATAAGTGGTTGTGTGTGTAAGGTAGAAAGGTGAAACTTTGGAGCCAAGGAGGAGTACCTTTGTGCTTTGAATACTAAGGTAAGGAAAAAAAATCTCCCTTATGACTATAATTGATAACACCTAGGGTTTATGAAACTTACATTTATTTATGTTAATATGAGTGTGATGCTATGTTTTGGTTATGGATTGTTTAAATGGGTGTGTTGATTGGTGTATGTGTGCATGTGGAGGATGATTATGCCAATTAAGAGATTTGTAGTTGGACGATGTTTTGGCACTTTTTGGTTCTGTAAAAAGGGAGGTTTTTATGGCCTTTTATACTAAGAATGATATGGCAAATAATATGAATGTGCAAATGAAGGTGACATGGTTAAAATGAATAGAATTCGGATTTGGCTGTTTTAAGACTTATACTGTACATGCTTCACTGAATCAGTCATAACTGAAGTTATAGAAGTCCGATTGAGTTGATTCTTGAAGTGTTAAAAAGTTGAGAAACAGACCTAAAACTTTTATGTTTTAGCCAAAAATAAATTCGAATTAGAAGATAATGGAAAATTGCTTGAAAGTAACGAACTGTATGGCATCCACCTTCTTAATGGAAATTCCCATTTGTTTCTAATTCTAATAAACCCCTGAATAATCTTACTACTGAAATTCTTTGTATTGTATGAGAAATTGAATGAATTAAGTTAAGAAGTTTAGTAGGAGAATATAGTATGATTGAGCATGGAATATGTTAGTCCATATGTTTGCATTCATAATGGTAATGCATATAGCTTATTTAGTTGTCTTATGAAAAATTTATGAAATGTTAAAGAATGAATTCCATGAGTCTCTTGAGGTATAAACCAAGATCAGAGGAATGGAATTCTTATGGAAACCATGAGTCCTTTGAGGTGACGACCAAGAACAAGGTAATGGTTTAAATGAATCCGATCGGATAACAAAGACTAATGAAACCATCAAGTATAAAGACAAAAGAAATAAGCATGCCATGTACATGAATATTTCATAAGTCATATATGTTCTATGTTATATTATGTATGATTATGTTATGACTTATGTTTATGAGAAAAGTCCAAAGTGTATGATATGTTTTATGAACTTGTTATGTTAAAGAATGAAGGTCATATTTTGTAGGTAGGTAAGGTCCTAAGTAATATACTTGTAAAATGATGTATAATGAACCTTAATAGTTTATAAATGGCCATATTCCTTACTGAGCGATTAGCGCTCACCCCACGAAATGTTTTAAAATGTTTTGCAGGTAAGGATTAAGGCATGAAGCTGGGAGAGGATTCCGAGGGACGCTATGAGCATGAAGGGATGTTTTAATTATGACTTTTGAATGGTTTTGCTAGTATTTAGTGTAGTAATTATGTTTATATCTCATAATGCAGTAAATATGTCCATGTTATTATGGAGTATATATGTTTGTGTTAATAAAAGAAATCAAATTGCTAGTAAATTTTGTAAAAGTGTGTATGTTCTCGTAAGTACTACTATGGATTTCATAATGTACTCCAAGAAAGGAAACTATATTTTTTACTTGTACAATGAACTTAATATAGTTTAGAAATTAAAATGTTTTAAAATAAAAATAGATATATTTTTAAACTACAAGTTTATTCTTTTAATAGGATTTTAAAATAAACTTCTTTCCTAGGCGTGCGTTTTCTAGGTTCTCAATGGCCAAGGGATACTTAGGAAATACCCGGCTAGGGAGCGGTTTTACAGGTCGCTTTAGCTGACTGACTTTACAATGGTAATACAAGGTATCAAATGCTGAAAATTCTAGAGAGAGAGAGTAGCTAATCAAATGTAAAATATGCGAATCCCCTTAATGAGGGAGAAGCTCTCAAGTTATAGTGAGATGCCTAAAGCTAATGATTATTGAATCTGCAAGTTGGTGGGATTATCCATGCAAATCCTTCTTTATGTCACATTGCCCACATTCCAGAGTGATTTGCACGATTTAGAGCAGGGATTGGACACGTGGGATCATCACAGCTTTTGGCTGGTCTGGCGCACACCCACTACTCTGACGAAAGCAGGCAGCGGGTGTACCCATGATCTGACTCTTGCATACTGACTGGACCTTACGTCAGCCCTTATATTTTTTGGGCATAACAGGAGCCAATTCAGAGTGTGTATTGTGGGGCATTGGATTGAGTAATTGGTTTGTATATGTCAACTAGCTTCTCCAAATTTCTATCACATGGTAATCTAGAATTTTTTTCATGCTAAATTGAATTTGTAAATTTTTGGGATTTTTTTTCATGTTGATGTCAGTATGATGTCATTGGTCTGACCGCCGATTGGACTGGTTCGATCACCTAGCCCAGAACCCGACCGCTTGGTCGGGTCATTGGATGGGTCGGGTCAGAACATTGTTTATTACCCAGCTAAATAAGGGTTGAGATCTTATTTCTATGGGAACTTATTCAAAATTGTCAATCACAGGGGAATATCGAAATATCCCTAAACTATAGGGATTAAAAATATTTTATTAAGATTAAATACTAAACCATTGGTTCTAACGTTCAAGAAGCATGATATGCAATTATGCAATTAAGCTACTTTGAGGGTACCATTAATGTTCAAATTGTATTAATGATGTTCAACAAGCATGATATCTTATATCATATTATAAACATATATTCTAGATTATATATATTTTTAATATATACCTTTTTAAAATTCTATAATTTATTTAAAAGTTATTTAAAATTTGATAAATAAGAATATCAAATACAATTTGTATCTGTATATATCTATATAATCTTAAAGTATTTGTTATTTGAACGCTACATAGGATTCTATAATTATGGCAAGTGTCAACATGTTATTGGTTTAGGCTATAATTGTTGTAAGTGTCTGCATGTTATTGGTTTAAGCTATTTTGTATTATTAATAACAGGTACATTCAATATTTTGTGGATGTTAAATGTGTTATTATTATTATATTAGATCAAAAGAAACTCTTCACATTCATGATAAATGCCGTATGATTATACTTTAGCTTTCATTATTTCTGTCTAATTAAACATGGAGGGGTTTAGAACGTGAAAAGGCACAGAACTTAAAGGAATTGAAGATCATTTATTGCAAAGGTTAGTTAATTAACACACAAAACGCTCACTAACGACAAATTTTCAAAGCATAATCTCACTGAATCACCTTCTACAGATTTATAATTGGATTTCTAATCCATTAATCCACTCATCTCAATCTTAATTTGTGTCATGCATTTTTGACGAATTTCTAGGGTTAGGGTTGTATTTTTGCTGATTTAGACTGATTTATATGTTGATGTTTGAAATAGTTTGATTAAACAAGTTTTTTTTTTTTTTTTTTTTTTTTTGGATTTTCAAATTGGAATTGTTATTTGAGGATAACAAAATGGAGGACGAGAAGAAGAAGAAGAACAAACAAACAAAACAGGCAGAGGACATTGCGTGTGGTGCTAAGAGAAAATTTAGCTGCCCGGCCATCCCAAGCTTCGATTTAAGAAAATGGCCATGAAACTGTTTTTAATTTTTTTTTTAATTTAGAGAAGATGACGTGGCATAGTTAGGATTAACTAAACACGTAAAATGGGTTAAAATGAAAAGATTAAAACATATGTGGGCCGAATCAGAAATAATAAAAGTTTTTAAAATTTGAAATTTCTCAAAACAAGCCCCACTAACTATTCACCTCGCTTAATCAAAATTCATTAGGGCAAAAAGCGATTTCTTGAACCAAAGGAAGACAGTGCGATTTCCGATTGAACCTGCAAATTTCCACACCATATTCAATCGTAAACTCAATTTCTTGAACCCTAAACGGAATATAGTCGCGATTTCTAGCGATAAGTCACAATTTTTGATCGATTTCTTGAACCCTAAATGGAATCTGGGCGATTTCCAACGATACAGCCCACATTTTCGATCCAAACTACAAATTTTCACACCAAATTCAATCCAAAACCATGGCTGACACTCACAATGACGAGGAAAACCCAACGCTACTTCGAATCCTAGATTCGGGTGGCGCAAGCAGTTCAATGGCTGCTCCGGTGGATCATCCGATCAGTGAAGGGGGTCGATAGGCAGAGGAGACGCTGGTGGCACAAGAACAGAGGGGAGAATCGACAAACAGTTCTGAAGACAAGGAGTCAGGTTAGAATTCAGGCCAGGAGGAGGATTCCGATGAGAATTCAGGGCAGGAGGAAGAGTCCGGGGAGAATTCAGGCCAAGAGGAGTCTTCCGAGGATTCAGGCGACGAGGATGAGGCCGACGAGAACGAGCAGGCCACTGAAGAAAGGGTACGTTTTGAACTGTCGCTTAAGCAATCATTTGTATCGCTTAAGCGATTAACCTCTTTTACTCCATCTGCCCAAATCTAAGATCGCTTAAGCGATCCTTTATATCGCTTAAGTGATTGATTAAGTTGACTCTTGAAATCGCTTAAGCGATCTTGCACGAGGCAGAGTCAAGATCTCTTAAGCGATCTGAAATCGCTTAAGCGACCACAGTGGTAATTTTTTGTTGCTGATATTTTGTTTATTAGTTGTTTCGGTTTATTTTTGTTGCTGACATTTTGTTTATATTGATTGTGCAGATTGTGCGGACAGTAAACTATACAGACTATGAGTTGGACCTTATAAGCGATAAGTGCCCTACTTCCTTGCAAGGGTGATAGTCAGGTCAAGTTGGGAAGTTTTTGACATAATACAGGACATTTTAGATGGAATTACGCATGGTAAAAGAGATTTCAGTCGCACTTGTTTCGGTCGGTTTCTAGGACTTGGAAATCATTGGAAAAAGGCATTTTAGGGGCAGGGAGTGCATTACATGTTGCTACACTCAGTAAGATGCAATAAAAAAAATGTGGTTTGTGGTGGGCGGAAAGCCACTACGTTTTGGCATGATGGAATATGCCCTGGTGACGGGCTTAGGATGTGGGGAAGTGCCAAATAAGAAGGCAGAGGCAGTAAAGAATAGTCGGGGAGCCAAACAGTTTTATAATAAGGTTTTGTAGGGGATACGTCTATTACAGCACAAGTATTAGAGAATAGGCTAGAAACAATTGAATTTACTGATACAGAGAAGATAAAAGTGTGCTTGGTTTTGTTTTTATATTCGATCTTATTGGCTAGTGACTCAACAAAAGCTGTTGAGAAAGATTGGTTGTTGTTTGCAAGCAACTTGAAGTTCTTTAATTCTTATCTATGGGGACTGAAATCATATGAGCGAACCATCAATAGCCTGAAAAAAGTAGACATGGCGGTAAAGCAGTCCCAATGGGAGGGGAAGGATAAACCAAGCACGTACAATTTGTTTGGCTTCCAATGGACAATGCAGGTAAATATTAATAGTTTTTTGTTATATTTTTTGTAACATATGTGTTTGAATTATGATATGGACTATTTTTTTTTTTTTTTACAATGTAGGCTTGGATGTACAAGGCCATCCCTGTTTTCGCTGGGGGGGGGGAGCAATAGTTTGGATGTGCAACAACAATTTCCTAGGATGTTGCGGTGGCATGTCCAGAGGTACACCCATTCGGATTACGAGCAAATTGACGTTGAGATTCAAGTGGCTGGGGTTAGATTAAAGGACTAAGCTTTTGAATATACAGTTGCTTTAAAATGTTGCTTCAATCTGATTGATTTTGTTTCTTATTGCAAGGAATCGTCCGTCCCTTTCTCACCGCTACTGGGGCTGAAGCGGAAGAGGACTATGTCAAATCTTTCAAAGCACTGGAGGATGCAAGCGATGAACGAATAGACCGCCTAATGCGGGACCTAAAAGGGGTCACACATGTGATGGCAGTTGCGGGGCCACTGCTTCACAACGTGGTTGATGCCGAGGAGGATGAAGCTCCAATCGGCCAGAGGTTCGAGGAGGAGGAGGAGAAGAGGGAGGAAGAGGTTCGTATGCCTCAGCAAACTGGTACAACAAGTATCGTTTTGCCGAGACATCGACGTCAGGAGAATGAGGTTGTTGACCTCATAAACGGCATGTTTGAGAGTTTTACAACAGCCGTTTATGCAAGGTTTGACAAGATGGAAGAGTGCGTGGAGGAGAAAGTGGATAAGTTGGGAGAGAAAGTTGGTACAGTGGAGGAGGAAGTTGGTACAATAGAGGAGGAAGTTGGTGGAGAATTAAAGGCGGTTGAAGTGCAAACTGGCTTGAAAAGAGAGAGCTGGAATAGCAAGTTTGTGAAATCGCCTTACATGGTAGTGACACAGGTAAAGAAGAAGAAAATTAGGAAACAAATGGAGGAAGAACCAGAAATAGAGGAGGTTGAGGAGGTTGGTGGAGGAAGTGGGGCGGTGATAATGGAGGAGGGCGAGGTGGGAGGCGAAGGAACCGAGGATGTAAAAATGGAGGAAGCGGGAGGAAGTGGGCAAGGGAAATTGCACCAAATGTTGATTTGTATAGGCCAATAGAGGAAAAGAAAAAACTATTCTATACCTATTACAATGGATCAGGAAGTAATGGTCATATAAAGTGTAAGACAAGGGATTATCCCCGGGAATGGTTTAGGAAGTTGTTGACGATGGGTACGTGGCTTGAGGACTCGGTGAGTTATTTTCGCTCAATTTTCCTTATTTTTGCCTATGTTTTCCATACTTATCTTGTTGTTTTTATTTTGTGTAGCACATCGATGAGATATTGGCTGATGAGGCTACGACAGACTACTGATGATGATCTGTTGTATCCCGACTGTGCCATCACTGATGTGGCGTTTGGCCAAAAGCTTGTTTCGGCATATCGCACTTTAATTAAAAATGCTGTTGCAAGTGGTGCAGCAAAAGGACCGAAGCGAAAAAGATTGGCCCCAGTACAGTTGGATTGCATCCCTGGTGATTTTCATTTTGATGACAGAATTATGCAGTATATACGAAGGGATCAACCCAAATATGACCACAGTTGGGCCTTTGTTAAAAGAGTGTACTACATCATCCTCATCAAAGAGATGCACTGGATAGCAGTCGTTGCGCATCTCGAGAAGGGGTTGCTGAAGATCCTTGACTGCAACCCCACTATTTGTCGAGACAAGCAGTTGGAGGTCAAGTTGGAGCCACTGACCACGTTGTTCTCGCTATTGTTGCGTGACAGCAGGATGTTTGGGCACTTGGGTGATCAAGTACTAATCGGAAAGTGGCCAACTAAGCTCTGTACCAGCCCAATAAATGAGTCAAGGTAACTTTGGTATAAAACTAACTTATATAATACAATTGTTCTATAAGTTTATTCTAATGCTAATGTCCTCTTCCTATTGTAGTGCTGAATGTGGGGCATATGCCCTGAAATTTATTGAGTTCGACATGACCAACACCCCGATGGATGGGTTGAATGACAAAACAAAGAGAGACTGTCGGGAGGGATGGGCTGTAGAATGCTTCCATGGGCAGATGGATCCGTTTTGAGTGAGCAGAACCCAATAAAAAGGTATGAAAGTTGGACTTTGAATTTTGTAGTTTATGTGATATTGATGTTGGTACCTGGGTTGTGGTGCTGATGCTGCAGGTGTCATGCTTATATGGAGCTTTACCGAAAGACAGGGACTGAGTGAACTGCTTTACCGAAAGACACGGACTGAGTGAACTTCTCACCTACCCACACTGTAACTTATTTACGTGTTTTTTTTTTTTTTTACAAAAGTTAACGTGTCTGTAGGTTCCTGGCAAACAATGAGAGGAAACTTCTCAAACAAAGGCTGGTTGGCAAGAGGAAAGGAGGCATCTGCAATAAAGGCTACTAGGAAGGCATGGTACAAAATAATGATCTCAGAGAGGTTGCTGGCAAACAGAATTCGAAAACTTCTCAAAGGCTGGTTGGCAGGAGGAGGCATCTACAATAAAGGGATTGTGCAAAGGTGTTAGTGACATTAAACTCTTTGGCATCAAAAAGTAAATTAAAGATAGTGTATAAGAAATTCTTGTGCTGTGGCTCTTCTTGTGGCAGTGTATAGGAAATTTTTGTAAAGAATTGGATTTGACATTTGGGAGATAATTTTTTTTGTCCATATAAGATATCTCATTAGCAGATTGAATTTACTATGTATGGTGTGATCATTTGCTTCACCCAAGTCGGATAATGGTTTTTTAGCGTTTTGTTTCATTTTGTGTATCACTACAACATGTGATGTACTAGTGTGATTATTTGATTCACCCAAGTTGGGGCTAATGGTTAGCTTGTCCATATATTTCGATATTTTCCGCATCCTGTGCCTATTTTTTATTTTCTGTTTTGATTACATTAATGTCTCTTATATTTTGATTTGTGATGAATTCGATTGATACAAATTCTTTTCGGATTTGGGAGGGGAATGAGAGATGTACAAATGTTTCCCAAATGACCAAGACTTTTCCAGATATGATCGCTTAAGAGACCAAGAGTCTATTACGAAGCATCAAATGTTTCCCAAATGACCAAGACTTTTCCAGATATGATCGCTTAAGAGACCAAGAGTCTATTACGAAGCATCGCTTAAGTGATACATCAGTTCGCTTAAGTGATTACCCATCTGGGCAGATGTTCATTCTGCCTTGACAAGGATCGCTTAAGCGATCCTAAATCGCTTAAGCGACAAAGACTCGTTTAGGAAGTATTGCTTAAGCGATACATAAGCGATCATAGATCTGGGTAGATATTCATTCTGCCTAGGACAAGATCGCTTAAGCGATCATAGTCTAGGCAGATTCATTCTGCCTTGGCCAAGATCGCTTAAGCGATCAAGATGTTTTATGAAAATCGCTTAAGCGATACAAATGGATAGCTTAAGCGATTTTCGATCTGGGCATCTGTCGCGAGCTAGGTCGCTTAAGCGATTACCGGTCGCTTAAGCGATCAGGAGTAAAAGCAAAGAATCGCTTAAGCGATACATAAGATCGCTTAAGCGATCATAGATCTGGGCAGATTCATTCTACCTTGGCCAAGATTGCTTAAGCGATTTGAGATCGCTTAAGCGATCAAGAGTGTTTTACAAAAATCGCTTAAGCGATACAAATGGATAACTTAAGCGATTTTCGATCTGGGCATCTACCGTGAGCTAGATCGCTTAAGTGATTACTGATCGCTTACGCGATGAGGAGTAAAAGCAAAGAATCGCTTAAGCGATACAGACGGATCTCCTAACCGACTGTGTAAATACAGAGGATCGCTTAAGTGTTCCTATGTATTCAGATATTATTTATTGTATTTCAGAGCATTGGTTTAGCGATTAACGCTATGCTAAACATATAGGTTCTACGATTCGTTCAATGGACTATGACCGTTATTATATTTATATTAAACATATAGTTCTTTTACAAATGTATGAAACATATAAGGTGTAGAATGTTTACGTCTATGCTAAAAATATAAGGTTTACGATTCGTTCAGTGGACTATGACCGTTATTATATTTATATTAAACATATGGTTCTTTTATGTTAGTATGAAACATATAAAGTGTTGAATGTTTACGTCTATGCTAAACATATAGGGCTTACGATTCGTTCAGTGGACTATGACCATTATTATATTTATATTAAACATATAGTTCTTTTACATCAGTATGAAACATATAAAGTGTTGAATGTTTACGTCTATGCTAAACATATAGGGTTTACGATTCGTTCAGCGGACTATGAGCATTATTATATTTATATTAAACATATAAATCTTTTACGTCAGTATGAAATATATAAGGTGTAGAATATTTACGTCTATGCTAAACATATAGGGTTTACAATTCTTCTTTGTTCAGAACATAAAGAGTGCGATTGGTTGAATATTCCTATAAATATTATAAATCTTATTCCCATAATATTTCTTTGTTTAATCATTTAGGAAATATTAATACTTTTTTTAATAAATTTTAGACCCATTAATTGAACTAATTTCATTAATACCACCTGAAAAGGTTTAAAAAGTAACAAAAACACCCCCACCCACCCAACTTCCCAGATTCCGGCACCACTGATGTCTACAAACGACCGGCAATGGCCGATAATTCACAGATGTGACATTTTTCTACTAGATCCACTGTGGATCTGGACAGAAAAGGCCACATCGAGCTATCATCGACTTTCAAAAGAAATGGCCGACGTTGATGGTCAACGACGGCCAAATCTTGGGCATCGTTGACCGAAAACGATGACCATATATTAGATGTCAACTTTTTCGTCCGTCGATGGCCAAATCTAGCTGTGATCTGGCGGTGATCTGGCCTTTTCCGGCCACATCCATGGTCGATCTGGCAGGAAAAGGCCATATCGATGCCCTATCAGCCTGATCCGACCGCTATGCGTCATAACGCCCTTTCCCGGTACGATTCCGGTTGTGGTGGCCAGAATCTGGGAAGTTGGGTAGGTGGGGGTGTATTTGTTAAATTTTCAAATCTTTCGTTGGTCGATTAAGCGATCGTACTAAAAGGAACTTCATTTACACAGGGTCGCTTAAGTGATCGTAGATATCGCTTAAGCGATTCTTTTCTTTTTCACTTGGTCGATTAAGCGATCGGGGATCGCTTAAGCAATCATGTGACTGGCAGAATCAAATCTGCCCAGGTGCATGATCGCTTAAGCGATCCGTGATATCGCTTAAGCGATCCTGTTTGAAAAACCCTTTGTCGCTTAAGCGATATACTTAGTCGTTTAGTCGCTTAAGCGATCATGGGCAATATATACTTTTCCTGCTTTTCTCCTGAATTTTGACAAACTAAAATTACAACACGTATTAATTCCATACTTTCTCCTCAATTTGACAACCTAATTCCAAACTAAAATCACCAACAAATATTTAGGCCATGTAACAAGAAATATAAAGAATGATTTATTAAAGGTGACAATAAAATTTATAGCATCAATAATTGAAAACAATAACTCATCAACGGTTGGCCTTCACAACTCCCTGAATTTCATCCTTCTTCGAACCTAATTTTCTAGATATGCATATAATTTTTTTGTGACAACTGCTTCTCTTGTGGCCAGGTTGCTTGCAAATTGAGCACTTATTCATCTTCTGGGGAACCTCAGAGGCTGATGGAATACGTTTAACTCTTTTTCTCTCCTTTACTGTCTTCTTGAATGGCGAATGGATGATAATATCAGCCAACTCTGGCGGCACTACCCACTGCTCTTCTGGAGGCACTGGATATATTGTTTATGAATAAGCTAGCATGCAGTGATCTGCAATATAGAGAGGGAAGCAAAGTTCCATGTAAATTCTTGAACCAAAATCCGGCTTCCGTTGGTGTTTCAGTGCTGCTAGTGCATGAGGACAAGGTAAACGTTGAATGTCAAGCACTTTACAGCTGCAAGTTTTACTAACAAGGTTAAATAGGGCATCCGGACCATAGCCGTGCACAGTGAACTCTTGAGCATTAAGAGGATAGGCAAACAGTGTATTTGATAGTTTCATACGTTCTCGCAATAATTTTTCAGCTGATGGAACAAGGGTTGTAGTAAAATTATCTGACTCCGTATGACGCTCAATGAACCACCGTGACAATATCCTCTGGATTGCATCAAAAAGTGCAACTATTGGAAACTCTTTTTCTATTAACAACTTCGAATTTATGGACTCCGCTATATTCGTGGTCATGACATCAAACCTTCTTCCAAGAAAGTAAGCTCTACTCCATCGCTCGAAACTAACATCATGCTCAAGATACTTAGCAACTCTATCATCCTTGATTCGGATTTGCTGGAAGTGCTCCTCAAACTCATCAACCCGATAAGCTTTTGTTGCCATGTAGTATGCCTGAAGGAGGCCAGCACACTTAAACTTTTGTTTTATGTTCTCACCAAGGTGCCTCATACAAAATCCGTGATGTGCTTGACGGTAAATACTGGTAATCCCCTTCTTTATAGAGTGGTGCCTATCGGATATTATGCACAACTCGTCACTGTCAGGCACTATAGTACGTAATTGCCAAAAAAAACCAAGTCCACGACTCGTCATTCTCAGAGTCAACCACACACCATGCAACAGGATATGTGTGATTCTCACTGTCCTGTGCAGTGGCCACTAACAATGTACCTCCATACTTTCCTGTCAGAAAGCAACCATCAATAGCCAACACCTTTCTCATGTTTACAAAACCCCTTATAGCAGAACCGTAAGCAACAAAAAAATATTTAAACATCATATTCTTGTCCCACTTCAAAGTCGTCTTGCTACCTTGGTTTGTCAACTCAAGCATATAATGGTACGCTTCTAATACTGCGTACCCGTGCTCCGACGTGCTCTTCACAAAATCTTGTGCATGTTGTCTCCCTTTCCAGCATTTCCAGTAACTAATAGCACATCCCAACTCTGTGCGCACAAGTCTCTAAATGTCTTTAGGAGATGGACCTTTCCCTTCAACGAACTGACTTTTGACAAATTGTCCAATAACATCAGTGGACGCTTGTCGATGCTCACCTGAAATATGTCCCCAACCACAAGTGTGCTCACGGGTATATGTGCTAAGAATAAATTTTTTCGACTCCACCAACCTTCTACAATAAATCTACCACTTGCACTTTCGGTCACGACATGCAACCGTCACAGCCAATGAATTTGACTTTTTGGTGATGAACTCAAAATTAACTCTCACGGCAACAAGTTTTAGCTTCCTCACCACTTCCTCTTTGTTGTCAAATAAATACCCTATGTGCAACTCCGATCCATCCGTAAAAATATGAGCTGATTCACTACTACCTCCAATTACCCCCTCTGAACCTGCATAAACGACCATAGTGTTCTCTTCCTCACAATTTACGCTTTCTGCATAATCTGTATTCAAATGAATCTCTACATCTGCGGGAACATGTACGAGGTCCTCCTCCTCAACATTTTCATTCTGCCCCCCATGACCAACCTCTTCTACAGTGTCCTCCTTGCCACCCAATTCACCGTCTACTCTTGATTTTTCAACTAACAAATCATTGCCCTCGTAGTTCAAATTAAAACCAGGCAAATCTCCGCCAACTTCCTCGTTATCTCCTTCCTTTGAAGCAACTTCCAATGGTTGAACCATTATCGGCCACATCAATCATATATAACTTCACACTTTCATCCGACTTTAATATAGCAGGAGATACCTTATAATGTTGAGGAACTCTACTTAAAACATACTTCACAACTATATCACTACGTGAGCAACTCAATTCACCTCTTCTAATTATTTCATCAATCAACTCATCAAAACTAACTTCTGGGCTCACAGCAATTGGTATAACTTCTTTGCTCTTCCCAATCCACTTCCAGCTACTTTCTTCCTCTACCCACTCACCAAAATATTCAACACCCAAAACAACTTGTCCCATGTCTAATAATAGCCAAGTACCTATGATGCAAGAAAAAAATATTCTTAACAGATGAAATAAGGGTTGAAATATTTTAAAAAGCATCTGCACAGTCGCTTAAGCGATCTAGTAAGCGATCCAGTATAAATAAGCATGATCGCTTAAGCGATCTTATGCCACATACCTGATCGCTTAAGCGATCTATCTGTTGTATTACCAGCATACCAGATCGCTTAAGCGATACCCCAAAATAAGCATGATCGCTTAAGCGATCTTATGCCACATACCTGATCGCTAGCGATCTTTTGTTGTATTACCAGCATACCAGATCGCTTAAGCGAGTGTATCGCTTAAGCGATCATCATACCCAGAACACATTTCGTCTCTCCACCTACAATCGGTGCTACCACCCCAGCTACCCACAATGCAAAAAAAAAATTCAACAAATTTCACTCCTTTCAACTTCCATTATCAAAAACAAAACTCACAACCTAACAACTAAATCAAATCATACTCAACCCAATCCATCTTAAATCTTTGTAAATCGAAGGGGGAAATACACATACCTGGATGAAATGTCAGGAGGAGGACGATGACGACGATGACGATCTGTCTTGGAGAAGATTTTAGGCGGAGGAATGCTTAATGTCGCGGGAGGAAGAAGAAGGTACTGTTTGGGTTTGTTTGCAAGATTTTCGACTCTTTAGAGACTTATATATTTTAAAGATTACACAATTATTCATTAATCTCAATTAACCCCCTAATCATGTTTAATAAAGCTTAATAAAAACAGGCCATTTAGTTAAAATTTACAAACTCTATAGCCTTTTAATTAAATTTTTAGTTCAAATGGTCTTTAATAAACTCCCCGTGGTGCTAATGAGAATCACGTGGCAATGGGGATGATAATCATAGCAAGTTTTGGAGACGGCCGAGCTTCAAATGGTGGTGTGGATCTGAGTAGACACCAACACCATTCCAATGGTACAAGCCGTAAGTTTGGCTTTAATCAATTTGGAGTTACTCCAATTATTTTTATCATGTTGTATGGATTATGTAATTAGGGTTGATGATGGGCCTACATATATGTTTTGTATAATCTGCTTTGTATGGCGTGATTAGTTCAGGTTAACATGTAAGTACTGATTAATATTAAAGGAGAATGAAACAGTTTATACGGTTCATTTATTTTGTGAGAACTCTATAAAGATTTTTAGAGATCCTATGTGTTCTGGTATCTTTTTTTTTTTTTTTTTTTTTTTTTCCGGTGTTCTACTAAACTTGGACACTACTTTTTTGAAAAATTTGTTATCAGGCCATTTTAGCCCAAGCTAACAAGAGTTGCTGCCAAGAAAGGAGAGAGAGACTTGTGAACTCTTAGCTGCTTTTTTTTTTTTTTTTTGGGCGGGGGTGTAAGTGAGGAAGTGAATATTGATGTTTTTACAGGGGAACATTGAAGACGCCACTATCGACATCTGCGTCTCTGTTGAAAACCCTCTGCCATCACTATCAACGATTACTTTGTGTCTGGAAAACACAGAGAGAGAGAGTTAAAAGTTGATTTTGTGGTGTCTTAATTCGTTTATTCTTCTGTGATAACATCAATATGATGATCAAACGAGAGGTAATTTCATTCTTCTTTTCGTATATTTACTGTTTCTTATCCATCTCAATTGGGAAGTGGTTTTAAGTTAGTTTTATTTATGAGGGTGCTTCTGATGCAGGGGTCTAACGTTTCTTTGCTTTCAATGAATAGACAGCTTGAGATGCATTCAGATATTGCTGTATAGTTTTTGTTCCTCCTACTGTATTGTTTTTATTATGGTGCGATCATCTGTCCATTCGTGTACCTCCTTTTTCTTCTTTAATATATATCTTTGTTTCCTATAAAGACATAACCAGTCATTTTGTGCTCGGTTACTTTGTTGGGTGAAAGAAAAAAGAAATTGAAAAAACTTAGTGTGGCTTCCATGGCACCATGCTTTTCTTTGCTTTGTATTTCGATCTCTTTCCTTTTGTTTTCGTGTCGAGTGTTGTTCAAGAAGAACCAGACATGGAAGTCTCCATATTTCATTGATCTGGCTAATATTCCCATGTTGTTCACCACTTCCATGCATGTCTCAATTAAATTAATGTTAATTTGAAATAGTTATTCTTACGGATGGAATATGCTTTTAGTTTAGTTTAGTTTTTGTTGGTTACTGAGAGAGACTTTGCAGAGAACATGGGCTGAACTCTGTTGTTGTTTGGCTCCTCCACCCTCTTCTCCTCCTCTGCCTCTCTCAAACGTCCCTCCTTTAAACCCATCACTCTCCAACCCATTTCCAAGAAAACCCAAACAAAACAAAACATAAGAAAGGAGAAAGACAAACACTGCAGGCATCTTCAAGAAAATGTTCAGCGACACCACAAGCCAGACCTAACCCAATCTTCGCAGAAAGAACAAAAAAGTGAAAGCAAACGAGGGGAAAATGAAAAAATAAAACCCTAGGAACTTTTACAAGCAAATAAACCGGTTTAAAATGCATTTAAAAAACTGGACTGCCATGCAATTCAAAAAACAGAAAACCGGAAAAAATTGCCTCTTTTATATACAATATTTCCATTAGTTTTTGCATATAAATCAATAATAATGAAAATAAATCTTTACACCTACATTAAATATATACTATTTATTTGATATATAATAATTTTATTATTGATTTCTTTAATTATCAATTCAATATCCAATGAAATTCAATAATACATTTAACACCACAAGGAAAATAATGTAAAAGAAAAAAAAATACCCGCGCAACTAGTATATTATTAATCTTTAATCTCTTTAAGTTTTGTATATGTTTCTATAAATTTTGATCAAGATTCATAATGGATTTAATAAATTATATGAAAACTTTGATAAGTTTTAATGAGAAATTAGTGCTTCTTGACTTGGTAACGCTAATCCTTACCCAAAAGCCAAAATCAATTATATTTTATTTTATATTAAGCTTGCAGCAATTATCAAATGCAAAGGCACGTCTGCATAATAAAAAATAGCCACGTGTATAGAACTCATACGTGGCAAAAATTTTGAAAAAGAAATCCATCAAACAATGAAGCTGGACTTCCGTTGCGTCCAGGTTCATTCCTTTAAAAAATTTCTCTCTTAAAGTCTCAGTTGCAAATCGAAAGTTTTTTTTTTTCTCAAGAAACAAACATCTTGAATTCACAGAAAAACAGAAAAGTTTCTGAAAATGAGCCAGAAGAAAGACCAGCCTTATCATGTCTTTCACAAACTTCCTCCCGGTGACAGCCCGTACGTTCGCGCCAAGCATCTCCAGGTACTTACATACATACATCACAGGCATACATGTATGCATGCATTTGTGTTACATCATGTTACTGAGTCAACTCATTCTTCTTCTTCTTCTTCTTCGTTTTCTCCTTTACTTGTTAGGAACTGAGTTTTATATCTGTGGACCGTTGATTTTATGGTGTAAGATTAACGCGGTGATCTGGACCGTTAGATACATTCTTGTGTATCTGAACTCTGAAGTTACCTTCTTTTACTTTTTGACTGGGAGTGAAGAGATATATTTTTTTTTTATCGTGAAATGACTAGAATACCCTTGTGTTGAAGTCGTATTTACCTTTCTAGTCATTAACTGTTGAAGTAGTTAGGTGTTGTGGTTGTCGAGGCAATGGTAGTTCACAGAAAATGGAAAAGGGTGATTGAGTAAATTTAGTGTGACGGTTAGTTTCAGGTGTCTCTCAGTATCTCTGGAAATGTTTGATACAGACAGAGTGAAGGTAGAACTAAAGACTTCATAAATTCTAATTATAATAACATATAAAATTAGAGTATAAGTTTCATGATTAAATTAAACACTCAATATTATCCATATTATTTTAGTTGACTCAAATTTTTAGATGATAGGTATAAATAATAATTTTTATTTTTACATCCAAAAAAATGGATGGGATTACTTGCAATTGCATCCCTACTCTTATTCTTGCATCCAACCTTCAATTATTTAAAAAATTATTTTCTCACTCTACATATTTCCATAAGCTGTGTAAATCTAATGTAAAGAAATTGACCATAACCTCTGTATTTCTTTTTATATACTAGTGTTTCCTATCAGAAAAAAAATATGACTTGCAAATGGAAATACTAATAGAAATCACCATTGTCGTCAATTTTCAATAGTAATTTTTTTTAGTTTTATTAGTATTGTTCTTTTAATTAACTTATATTAAAAAAGTTAACAATTTAGTGTAATTAATTAGAACAAGGAATGGAAAGTAGTTTTAGGGGTGCCATAAAAAAATTTCAGCTTGGTCTAGAAAAAATACTTGATTAATATTGTATGTTAAAAGATTTTTTTACACAAATGTGTTATCTCAAATAATACTTATTTTTACTCCCTGTCTATGCCAATTCAGTTAGTTGAGAAGGACCCAGAAGCTGCTATCGCTTTGTTTTGGAAGGCGATAAATGTAGGAGATAGAGTAGATAGTGCACTTAAAGACATGGCAGTGGTTCTTAAACAGCAAGATAGAGCTGAAGAAGCCATTGAAGCTATAAAGTCTTTCAGGGATCGCTGCTCCAAGCAAGCCCAAGAATCACTAGACAACGTCCTCATTGATTTGTACAAGGTACCCACCACTACACTAAAGTAAATGGCATGCCAAGTTTATCCGGACTTTTTGTCATCACAATTGACATTATTAAATGTATAACAAAACAGTGTCTCTTCTTTTAAATAAGATAGTGTTTAGTTAATAACTTAATGCAATGAATGACTAATGAGTTATGCATGTTTCAACCACTAGATTTTTCTTTAATAACAATATGAATCTTTTATTGGATTTGTTTCAGGAGAAATATACTACAATCTGGTTAGTAAGAAATGCTATCATCCAGATACCTTAATTTCAAAGAGTAGTTTATTAGATCATGAGGTTTAACTTTTGTCATTGTTTTATAATGCTTTGTTTAATTGTTGAGAAACTTGTTAAAGTAGAAATCTATCTAGCTGTTATGATTCGCAAGTGTTCCTGTACTCTCAAACCTATTTGGGAATGAATTTAGGATTTATAGACCCCTTTCACCTCCTTTTTGCTTCAAATGAAAAGGCCTGATCCAATTTGCTATGAACCAAAATTCAATATTTTTTTTCAATCATATGTTAATTTCAGAACATGTATATGGGTAAGACTTTATTGCCTTGGTTTTCTTCTGCTGCTTTATTGTTTAGGTAGTGACCCTATTAAATTTGGCAGAAACGTGGGAGAATCAACGAACAGATAGAACTATTAAAGCAGAAGCTTCGAATGATTTATCAAGGAGAGGCCTTCAATGGAAAGCCTACTAAGACAGCACGTTCTCATGGAAAGAAGTTCCAAGTCACCGTCAAGCAAGAGACCTCCAGGATACTGGTACTAAAGTTATTCTACTCAGCTTTCTGACTACAATATTTTCTACAAGTTAATTTACGTGAGCTTTTCAGAACTGAAAAAATTAAGTTTGGTCCCCCATTGGTGAAATGAGGTGTCATATTTCACTTACCGCAGCATTTTACTAGTAGCACTGACTCATACTGATCTTTTTTTTTTTTTTTTTTAGGGTTTTTTTTTTTTTCCACTGCTTACTATTGACATGTTATGCAAGAGCCTCATACTTCTTCGTAATACTTTGCTCTCTCGCCACCTTTTAAAATTCCCTTTGTTTACTTATTCAACATTCTTTGCTCTCCCCGCCGTTGTTCCCTTTCTGCCACATCTGATGATACAACTTTGTAACTTTCTTTCTGAAGGAGAAATTTTGTGCATACATGAACTCCACTTAGTATTGATCCCTCAGTAGCCCCATGGTTTACATTGTCTTTACAATTACCTGACTTTACAAACATGTAATTCAGGGAAACTTGGGTTGGGCATACATGCAACAAGGAAATTACATGGCGGCAGAAGTCGTATATCGTA
This sequence comes from Pistacia vera, assembly GCF_008641045.1. Lineage (NCBI taxonomy): Eukaryota > Viridiplantae > Streptophyta > Magnoliopsida > Sapindales > Anacardiaceae > Pistacia > Pistacia vera. The sequence continues at coordinate 723,682 of NW_022196252.1, forward strand.
AAGCTCAGCTTATTGACCCTGATGCCAACAAAGCCTGCAACTTATGCCATTGCCTGATCAAGCAAACACGATATACTGATGCACAGTCAGTTCTCGAAGATGTATTGCAGGGTAGATTATCAGGGTCTGCTGATCCCAAGTCTACTAACCGTGTCAAGGAGCTCTTGCTAGAGATAGAGCAGTTGCAATCCGGGCCCTCATCTTTAACTACAATAATACCGAACTTAGAAGGTGCATTTTTGGAGGGCCTTGATGATCTGGTGAACCTTCAGACCAAATATAGATCAAGAAGACTTCCCATCTTTGAAGAGATCTCTCCTTTTAGAGATCAATTAGCTTGTTGATTATGTGTTAGCTTACCAACTTATAGTTTAGGCTGTTGAGCCTGAAAAGAAATTATAAGTTAGGACTAGAGTATGTATACAAACAAAAACACTTAAAAAAGTAACTCTGTAAATCTTCCTCATTGTTCTTTGAAATAAAACTGCATCTGTCAATTGGATGTAGCTGTGGCTGAGGCCATGCTATATAAGCGAAATTTCTTGTCCAATAATCACAACTTCATAAATATACCACGTGTGCCAATGTGTCTAAGTCTTGGAAGCATGCTTTGAGAAAGATTTAATTTAATTTTCTAATTTAAAAGAAAAAAAAAAAAAAAAAAAAAGATAGTTATATATGCAAAGGAAATTCAATTCACTGGTATAATAAGTTTAATAACAGTGTACATATTCTTCTGCTAAACCAATCTGGGAGAAGCACAATGAAATATTATCTATGGCTTCTAGGCCTTTTTATTTGTAACTTGATCACTCTGCAAACTTCTTGAAATATAATATTTGTATGTCTCGTTATCTTTCTTCCTATACAGCTAAGTACTTGTTTACATCAGTTCCCACCGAAGCTCTGGAGCTGGTACAATCTTGAATAAACTCCCTGTGAAGCTGCAACAAGAGTTGAGTGTGAACCCATCTCCACAATTTCACCTTTGTCCATCACAACTATTGTATCAGAATTCATCACTGTCGAAAGCCTGTGTGCAACAGTGATCTGAGTGATCCTGGATGGCAATTCTTCACGGCTGCCTTTCTGGTTTAGTGATTCCAGGGCACTCACGATGACTCTTTCAGACTCGCCATCCAGGGCGCTTGTTGCTTCGTCTAGAAGTAATATTGCCGGCTTCTTTAGTAGAGTTCTGGCAATGGCTATCCTTTGCTTTTGGCCTCCGGAAAGTTGGCAGCCTTTCTCGCCTACAACTGTGTCGTAACCATCAGGCAAACTACTTATGAATTCATGAATGTTTGCTTTTTTTGATGCTTCCACAATTTCGGATTCAGAAGCTTTATCATTCCCATAGTAAATGTTGCTTCTGATTGAAGAACTGAAAAGAAGTGGTTCTTGTTGTACCAAGCCTATTTGCGACCTCAACCTTCTCAAATTGTATTCCTTTATGTCCTTTCCATGAATCAGAATTCTTCCTTCCCTGGGATCATAAAATCTCAGCAAAAGGGCTATAACAGATGATTTTCCAGCTCCACTTGGCCCAACTAGAGCTACCTTTAATCCAGGTTCAATTTGTAAACTGAAATTGTTCAGAACTGTCACCTCAGGTCTAAAGGGGTAGTTGAATTTTACATTCTGAAACTCAATTTCACCTTCAATAGGCCGGAAGTCTGAAGTCTCTGGTGTGTCAGGTTCAATTTCAGTTTTCCTATCAAGGATCTCAAACACTGGAGTTAGGACATTTATGGCAGAGATGACAAGAGGGACCAGTGTCCATAATTCTGTGATTGAAGGTACTGTGAGAGAGAAAATCTGATATGCTCTTATGCCATTTTTAAAACTGGCCTGATTCCTTTCAATCAAAATTGTTGTGTACCACAAAGCAACAGCGTGTGCTATATTCCACAAGCAGAGGGAGACGCCTTGAATGAGCCCGTACTTGATACTTTGTTTCCTGCTATTTTTCTTTGGAATTTCTAGAGAAATTTTGGCTTTCCTGAGTATATTTTCTTCGTGGCAAAAAGATGCAATGGTTCTTATGTTGGCTGCAGACTCAGAAGTAAGGGCAACAAATTCAGAATGTGCAGCAGCAGCATTACCTGAAAATCCTTTAGCAGAAATGGCTTGAATATATCCCCCTATGAAATGGCAAGGCATCACTGCCCAAGCTACCAGTGCCATTCTCCAATTAACAACTGCACTTACTATTGTCGCAATTAATATGGAAGAGATGCATTGGACAATAACAGACATACGATCAGAGATAATGGTCTTGACCATGGCGGTGTCAGTTATAATCCTTGAGGTAAGTGAACCAGCATTGTTCTCAGGTTTTTCAAACCAAGCTAGCTCATTCCGCAGTACACCTACAGCATCATTATGAAGTGAAAGTTATAGTGTGCTTTTGTAGTTTGAACCTTTGAGAAAAGCTCATAAACATGACTAATTATTATCTGTTTAAATCTAATGACGCATGTACACCCAAAAACCGTTAATTTTCGATCACTTCCCCTTACAGGTAAACCTTCATATTTCAGGAAACAACAGGAACATTTCTAGAAGACAAATGAAACTTCAGTGGAGGTTCATGATGATTTTCAAAATTTGGAGGAAAGTTTAGTCTACTAGAATGACACAAGAGAGGGAAATGAAATTTTTCCTGAAAAAAAAAAACGATCATGCAGATAATGCGCATAGATGAAAGCAGTAGAAACCTGTATATAGAGCTCTTTTGAGGTTTATCATGGCCTTCTCTCCTACCACTCCAAAGAAGTAGTGCTGCAAGATGTGAGTGAACAATGAAAACAGTCCAACCAAAGAGAAGAACAATGAAAACCGTCCAACTTTTTGCTTGGCATCTTTCTCATAATATGCCACTCCTATTGTCATGATGAAGAACCCAAATAAAGGCTTTGAGATTCCAGAGAAACCTGCTGCGACAGAACCAATGACAGTTCTCAGAATTTCTCCCTCTTTCAAGCCAAACCAAATTCTGAAGAATATAGTCCTTCTATTCATTGTCCCTTCTTGTTGTTTGGTAGATTCACTAAGCTCCCTGTTGGCCTCTCCAAATTTCTCTTGTTGCTCAATATTTAAAAGTTGTTCATGAGTACTTTCAGGCTCTTCAGTGGAATCTTTAACTCTGCTATGCATTCAACAAAAGCAAGATATAAATTGCTATGTGCTCATCATGATTATATATGAGAGCAAGATGAATTCTTTGTCTACCAACCTTGAATCGCTAACTTGGTCAAGGTTCTGCATGTGAAATAATCTGCTGTAGAATTTGCTGGTGTCTAGCAAGCTGTGGTGAGTGCCTGTTTCAGCGACTTGTCCATTTTCCACTATGGAAATTATATCTGCATTAATGATAGTTGACATCCTGTGCGCGATCAAGATGACTGTCCTCCCTTTCATAGCATTCTCAAGGGCCTCTTGAACCAGCTTCTCCGACTCTGAATCAAGTGCACTTGTGGCCTCATCAAGTAAAAGGATTGGTGGATTCTTTAGAATGGCTCTTGCTATAGCAATTCTCTGCTTTTGTCCCCCTGATAACTGGACTCCCCTTTGTCCCAACTGGAAATTTATCATGGAGGCAAAAACTTACTACGTATAATGCACAAGAAAATTAGGCTGGGATTATCATATTGTAAGACAATATGTGGTTTGTGTTTTCTCCTGTGATTTAAGTCCTAATAAAGGTAACTGATATGCAATCTGCAATTCGAACTTACACTTTGTTTCCTTCCTCTTTTCTGTTGAAACTTTATGTATGTCGGTTTTATACAATGCATATTGATGCCGCTATAACAACTTTTTATCAGAGAAAGGTGCTAGAATTGGAGACTTATCAATATACATATTGAATTGGTGTTTAGGTTTTGTTCATGTACTGAATATATCAAAAACTGACCACACATTTGTTTCAACTACCTATGATTCAATTAGTGAATTTGTGTATCATTTGCCAAAAATATTGATGAGGCAAGTAAATAGAGGAAACGAAATACCTCAGTTAAGTACTGATCTGGAAGGTCTGATATGAAAGTGTGTGCGTTTGCCAGCACTGCTGCTTTTTGGATATCCTCATCAGTGGCATGCATGTTCCCAACTCTAATGTTATCCTTGAGGGTGCCAGCAAAGAGTGATGGTTCTTGGGAAACTGCTCCTATGTTTTCTCTCAGGAACTTCAGATCAAGATCCTTGATGTTATTGTTGTCAATCAAAATCTCTCCTGGAGGATATTTATTACATTAGACTTAGAAAACCTCCAATTCAATATGTTTAACTTGATGCTTGAAAATTAAGATGTTGCATGTATACCTCGAGTGGGATCATAGAATCTTGCAACTAAGGAAATGACAGTGCTCTTTCCACACCCACTACTACCCACTAAGGCCACCATCTTTCCTGCTGGAATTGACAATGAAAATCCATCAAGGATCAATTGGTCTGGCCGCGATGGATACGCGAATGTTACATCTCTTATGTCAATGTAGCCATTAACCTTCTCAAGTGTCCTTCCCTTTGAATCATAACATATAATCGGCTTTCTTTCGATCACCTGGAAGATCTCAAACCCTGCGGCTTTCGCCTGATTGAAGATTTGTATGTCTGGTGCTGCATAAGTCAGTGCTCTGCAATTCAAAAGAACCCAGATTCAATAATTAGATGCTTGTTTATGTTGTGTCATTATATTTATATTTATTGGAGACGTTTCTTACACAGCTCCAAAGAGAATGCTCATCACAGCGGCTAAAACATCTCCTCCCGTTGCCCTTCCTGCAAGGACAACAACAGCACCAATCCAGATAACGAGAGCCCAACAACAGAAAGTGACAGACTGAATCATCCCAACTCCAACTCCTTTTATAAGTGCCTCTCCTTTGCTTATAAAAATCTGCCTGTCCATGCCCTCTGAGAATGATTTGATTGCACTATTCTCCCCAACAAATGCAAACACTGTTTTGATTTGAGAAATAACCTGTAACATATATTCAAACCATTAATACTTAAAACACAACTTCTATGCACGGCGAACATAATACTTTGATTGTAACACCTCAGCTCACTGATAAGATATTATCATTGGATTTGTCTCTTACTCACCTCAAATAGTTGGTTCAAAGGTATCGATTGAATTTGAATCAAGAGGAACACACTCTTAGCCCACCATTTGAGATGAGTAACAGACAAATCCAAGAACAAATCATTGACAGTGGGCTAGAGTATTAGTATGATAATTAATTACCTGTTCTACCATGGATGCAGCTTCTGAAAGGTATTGCATTTTGGTAGATGAAATAGTGTTCATTTTATTGGTGTAAGTGGCTCCAATCACAAGAATCATTGGAACAACTAAAAAGTTAAGTAGTGATAGTTCCCAACAGCATATTGCAGCAATCAAGATTCCAGAAAAGAAAGTTGCAAGGCTTGAGAGAAGATGGCCCAACTGTAAGGAAGAAAGATAAATACATATATGATTATGTTAAGCTAAATGAGGTTGGAAAATAATTAAACTGGTTAATCATATATATACCTTCTCTCCTATGGCATCTTGTATAACACTCATGTGGTTACTGACTCCAGTAATAATCTTGCCACTAGTTAAATCTGTATCAAAAGCTCCGATCTCTTGATTAAGGACTGCTTTCAAGTAGGCTAATCTCATTCTTGTTAATTGCCTTTCACTTGCATACATCCAGCATCCGATTTCTGTTGTGAATAACAATACACATGTAAATGCCATCCATGCATCCTAAAATATCTTAATATATAAAAGTCAAATCCTGGCCTCAACCAAGTAAAATTTGTCAGTTCAAGCATCTTTTACCCAAAACACCTTCACTTAGTGAAGAAGATCAAAAACTTATAAACTGAATCAAAGCTCATTCGCTAGACAATATATTTAACGTAGTAATATACTCATATATAAAAGGCATTTGTTACGTACCAACTATTCCAGCAGGAAATGTGGCGAATGCCATGTACCAAACAAATGGAATAACCTGGACAAATCAACAAATTGATCAAAATCCATAATTATATCAGTAAAAAACAGGGAAAGCTAGCTGTAAGTACCTTTTTGAGGGCTTTAACTGTCTCGACTTTATCACCTAAGTTGTTTCCAAAAGCATCAAGCGCTTTGCCAAGAAGCAAGTAGCCAATGGGTAGAGCCATGCCATGCACAACTGAACCAAAAGTCCCAAGCACCATGAGCAACCAATCCACCCCATCTGCATAACTCAAAAGCTTTCGAAATGGCAAAGCTTTGACAACAATCTTCTTCTTGATAGCATCCTCATCCTTATCCATTACATCAACGCTACTCTTTCTCGGTTCCTCGTCTTGCATGATGAAATCATGGGGTTGAGTAGGCGTAGCCCTTTGCATAATGTTCACACACACAGACACACGTACTACTGATACTGATAATAGAGTTGAGTTAAAAATAAACATGCAAAGATCCTCTTATCCTTGTTAAGAACGTTTAATATACAATTATTTTACATTAACAATGCCCATCAAATGAATATTTGTTGGATATACTCAGTATATGATGATATAAATTCTTCCCTTCTCCTTGGCTTCATCTCACTGTTTCTTTTTCAGGGTCTATCTTAAAATGCTGGCGTATATAAAACACGCAGAAGATACACAAATGATTAGCGTTTTGCATTATTTTATTTGGTTAAATACTGAGGAAGATTAGTTCAACATGTTTTGGACATTATTCTCAACTTTGTTGCAATAAGCCAATATCAGTCGCTTTGACAAGAGTTTGTGAGAAACTTGCTGCCATTTTTCTCAACATTTTCAAGTTTCAACATCTGCAGTAGACATTGAATCTTAATCAGAAAAAATAGTGAAAACTTAGATAAAAACTGGAGGGTATCATTTCATATGTGTTTTATTATATTGCTATTTTTTTATTTGTAGCTTAGAGATGATTAATGCTATCGATTTCTTATAGAAAATTAGAATCATATTTTAGCAATATGTGGCAGGCTTCTGATATCTAATCCGTGTGTAGTCTAGATGAGTAGCGTGAGTTAGGGATAGTATAAATAAGCATACAATCTCAGATTCAATCTCTATCTGTGCATCCGTAATTTAAATGGAGAGCCATGATACTGGGTTGCAAGATCTAATTGTGACAATAAATTTGAAATATATAATTTTATGTTAGATATCCCATACTATTATTTAGTAATTAATGAAATTATTGATTAACTTGGCTTTAATTGGAGCGTTCCTAAGGCAGAAGGGTGTATTAATAATATATTTTATGAGCTATATATGATGATAATAATACTAATAATGAGGGAAATTACCCCAAATATATAAAAGTGTCTGAGATTGAATGAAATATTATTTTGTGTCGAATGTCTACAATGCCCAAAGAATCAAATTAAAAAAAGAGTCGAAGAGGAATATTTGTTTCTCTATTCTCAAAATTCAATTCAATTCTATTCAAAAAAAATTTAAACCCCTAGGTTTATTAATTTAATTAAACACCATCAACAAAAAAGTTTATAAATTGACAACAACATCCCCACTCACGCACATTTGCCAAATTCCAACCATCATCACCAAAAGGTAACATGAATTTGCCGTAATGACACACTACCGGCTCAATGGCCAGATCTGGCTTTTTTTGGCCAGATCCATGGTAGATCTAGCCAAAAAATGTCATATCGACGCACAACCAATCAGATCTAGTCGATCGTGAGCCATTACGGCTATTCCGGCCACCTTCTGGTGGTGGTGGCCGGAATCTGACAAATGTGGGTGAGTGGAGGTATTTTTGTTAATTTATAAATTTTTTATTGTAGGGAGTGTTTAGTTAAATTAACAAACCTATGGAGTGTTTTTGTTAATTTTTAAATCCTACCTCATAATAACAACCTAATTCAACGTTTTTAAAAATACTATTCAAAATAAAACAAACACAGCTGATGTTGTTTTCTTTTACCCTAGAGACGCGGAGACTTGGAAAATTCATGTAATTCTTTTATCCCTAGAGACGCGGAGACTTAGAAAATTCATGTAATAAAACAACTACTTCACTCTTTATTTGAATATTGCACTTAGATTTTTTCAAAGGCCAGGTTCTATTTGATATAACTTAAAATAGCAGTGCTAGTCTTACAAAGAAGTCTACAAAGGAGGCATACAAAGTTAACTTACACCCTTCATCTTCATCATTTCTCTCTCTCTCTCTTTCTCTTTTTCTGTTTTTCCTTTGTTTTTTTTTTTTTTTTCACTTTGTAAGCTTTTTTGTAGAGTTCTTTGTAAGGATAGACTTATTCAACCTAAAATTACTACAAAGACGGCAACACGTTGAATGATCTATATACTATATACAGCTGGAGAGCGAAGAACATGAGTACCCTATTGGCTATGTTTGGTGATATGTATTGGACTTAGGGACGGCAAAAGCCCCCGTATAATTCGAACAAGGACTTGAATGGAAAAAGTCAGAGACGGGATGATTTTTCATCTCTGCATTAATTTTGGATCAAGGACAGGGATTGGTTCTAATCTCCCGCACTGCCCAAATTCCTCGCAACTCGCAAGTTTTAAAAATTAAATAAATAATATATTTCTAAAGCAGAATAAATAATGTCGGGAAAACATATTTTATGTAGTCTGAATAAATATTTTGGATGCATTTGGTCAGGAAATATTGTATTATTAGAAATATTATAGTAATAATAGTGGTAAAACAAATTAATTTTATTACTATGAGAAAGTTATAGATTAGTAGAAATGTAGTTACAAAAATTATTGTTTTAACTTAGTTATTTTATAATTTTTGTTTTAATAGTATATATTAGGATTTCAATTCATTGTTTTAGTAGTCAATTCTGTAATTAGATAAGAAGATAAAGAAAATAATCTCGAAGGTAATAATACGGAAATACAAAAAGTTTCATGCCAAAAAACTCTAAACATGTTTGAAAACTTAGAAATATTTTGGCTTCAACAAAAAGTTGTTCATACAATGAGTTATTACGTACCCGTAAGTTAAAAGATAAATACAGTAAAACCTCTCTATAATTATAATGGTGGGACTAATTAATTTTATTACTATGAGAAGGTTATAACTTAATAGAGGTATAGTTACAAAAATTTCTTATTTCATAATTCATGTTTTAGTAGTACAATATTAGGATTTCAATTCATGTTTTAATAGTATTAGGGTTTCAATTTAGCGTTTCAATTGCCTACTATTGAAATAGATAGAAGATCGTGTCTTGGAACCAATAAATGTAACTATCTTTGATGGAATTGTAAATGCAGTTACTGTATGGTCAATTGATGTGAAGCCACAGACAATTGTCAATTGTTTTAAGCATTACAAAATTAAGACCCCCGATGTTGATGAATAGTAAGTTACAATTGAAGTAGATGGGGGGAATCAAAGAGTCATTGTAGAATTGAGTGATCAGATTTAACAACTTTACTATATTAATCAAATGGATATTAATGTTTTTCTTAATCATCCAAATGAGCAACAAGTCATGTATGCTTTAACAGAAGAAAAAATCATTGCTAGAATTAGACAATAAGAGAAAGGAAATAATTATGAGGATGATAGTGCGGAAATACAAAAAGTTTCGTACCAAGAAGCTCTAAACATGTTTGAGAAGCTAGAAATATTTTGGCTTCAATAAGAAGCAATGAAGAGGGTTGAACCTGGACCGCCAATAAGGCAGGCCATGTTCAACCCAACCCGGCAGCAACCCCCGGGCGAGCCGGGTTGCAAAATGGCAACCCACCGACCCGTGGGTTGTTGTTTTGTCCTTTCTAAAGAAAGAAACGCCAACCCGCGGGTTGGCTATTACACCAACCTGCCAGGTTGGTTGTTACACGCTAACAGCCAACCAGTCGGGTTGACCCGTGGGTTGGCCAAAAAAAATTAAAAAAAATTGAACTTTTATTTTATTTTTTTCAAATTACCCCTTTACCCTTAAATATAGGCGTTTTATAGCCGTTGAAGGGGTCTTTTTGGTCATTTTCTTTTCCCATTTTTTTCTATAAATTGGCCCTAAACTCTCACATTTTTCTCACAACTCAAATTCTCTCATTCTCTCATATTCTCTAATCTCTAATCTCTCAATTATTCATTTATTCTCTTAATCTCTTTGTTATCAATTTGCTCGTATTTTAATTTTTATTAGTTTTTGCAATTTTTAATTCATATTTCCAATTTTCCAAATTCCAATTTCCATATTCCAATTCTCTTTCTTTAATTTTTATTTCTTCTACATCAATTTTTTTTTTCAACTACAATGGATAGATATTTCTCTCCCATCAATTACAATGATGAAGGAAACTACTATCCTAGTCCTAGTCCCGCTGATTTTACTAACATAAATGCAGGAGGAGATTCAAATAGTCCCGCTTTCCCATTCTCAGAATCCGATACACCTCAAAATATGCCCCCGATTCCAACAGCTCCCGGTGGTTCTAGAAGTCGTCCTCGTAATCGTCGTGCTCGTCCAACTTCATCTCAAGCTGAGGCGGGATCATCAACTGCCGTCGAAAGCGAAGACAGACACACATCAGACGTTTGGGCGCATTTCGACAAGTTTTACGAGACAGAAAATGGCGTTCAAGTCAAGAAAGCAAGATGCAAATATTGTGCAAATGTTTATAAAGCTGATTCAGGTAATGGTACTAGTACTTTAAAAAGGCATGCTAATAAACATATTAATCAACATGGAAATAGAGAAAGCAATCAAACTCAAATAACTAATATGGGTACTACTTGGCGTTATAATTCTGATGTATATAGGGAACAGTTAGCTTTATATATTGCTGCAACTGATCAACCTATTAATATGGCTGAAGATAAATATTTTGAAAGATTTGTTCAAAATTCATTTTTTCCAGGATTTAAAAGTTATTCTAAAACTGCAACTAGAAATGATTTAATAAAATTGTTTAAAAAAATGAAATTAGAATTAAAAAATAAATTTCATACTTGTCATATTAGTGTGGCTTTAACTGCTGATATTTGGAGTGGTAGAGCTAAACAAGATTATATTTGTGTGACTAGTCATTATTTTGATAATGAATTTAAATTAAATAAATCTTTATTAGGATTTAGATTAATGGATGTGGATCATAGTGGTTTAGAAATCTATAATAAAATTATTGAAGTTTTAGAAGATTATGATATTATTGATAAAGTGATAAGTTTAACTTTAGATAATGCAAGTTCTAATAGTAAAGCTATAGAATTTTTTCAAAATAATTATCTTTTATATAATAATTTGAAGTTTTTTCACCAACGTTGTGCATGTCACATTATTAATTTAATTGTGAAAAGTGGTATGAAAACAATTAAAGAAAAATATTGATAGAATTGGGGCTTCTTTAGCTTGGATTACTAGTAGTAATAAAAGAAATGCTGAATTTCAAGACGCTTGTATAAAATCAAATATGTCTCCTGGAACTTTTGCATTAGACATGTCTGTTAGATGGAATAGTACTTATTTAATGCTTGATTCATGTTTACCTTATGCTAATATAATTAGTTATTTTGTAGCAAATAATAAAGGTCATCATTATTTGGTAGAAAATGATTGGCAAATAGCTAAAGTATTTCATTTTTTTCTTAAAATTTTTTATCAATCCACTTTACAATTTTCTGGTGTGTATTATCCTACTAGTCCATTGGTAATACATACAATTATAAAAAATTTCGAATTATTTATAAAAAACAAAGACAATGAAATTTTAAAGGCACCAATAAAGGCAATGGAAATTTTTTTTTTTAAATATTGGGAACCCATTCATTTTCTTTATTGTTTAGGTGCTATATTTGATCCTAGAATTAAATTAGCAGGTTTAGAAAATGGTTTTGACAATTTATGTGAAAATTTACAAACCGAAGTATATGCCAATCAAATAGGAGAGGTAAAAAATAGACTTTTCGAAGTATATTTCCAATATGAAAACAGGTATGGGAACCCGCAAAGAGGCGAAATATCCGGGGAAGCTACATAAGAAGAAACAAATGAAAACTTCTACTCTTGGGGTGCATTGAATAGGCCAAAGAGGACCCGAATCCGAAGCACAGCCTCCTCTTTAGAAGCTCCACCAACAACAACAACAACAACTAATGTACTGTCTTCCATGCAGTCGCAGAGTAATGAGCTTCAACAATATTTGGCAACCCCTGAAATGTTACCAATAGATCCACAACAGAGAGTCAACATTGATCTCTTAGACTATTGGAGAGCCAGAAAATGTATTTTTTTGGTATTATCAAGACTTGCCTTAGATGTTTTCGCTGTTCCTGTCTCAACCGTCTCATCCGAACAAACATTTAGTGCAAGTGGAAGAAAGAATTTTAAATGAAAGAAGGACTAAACTTTCTCCAAAAATGATTGAAGTCCTCACATGTCTTCGAGATTGGGAACGGTCGCGCCATCAAGATTAATACGAGGTTGTCGACGATACTTTAATAGAATCATTTCAATTTTGTAATATAGATGATACGGATGAGGGACGTCCTAGTGAATCACCCCCAAATTAGTTGTTTTGTAAAATGTAATTTGTAAATTAATTGTCAATTATTGCACTCTTTTTTCTTTACCAAGTTTTTCTCCCATTAGGTTTTTCTTGGTGAGGTTTTTAACAAGACAATAATTGTTGTAATTTCTTATTTTATTTTTTGATAAATGAATAAGTCTAATTTTTCTTATATTACAATTTTATTGTATTAAAATTGAATTAATATTTGAAATGTTAATAAAAAAAAATTAATTTAATTGAATTATTGATATTTGAAAAGTTAACTAAAAACAATTACATTTATAATTGTTAATTATTAATTTGAAATGTTAAACAAATAAAACAAAAGAAAATAAAAAATAAAAAAAATAGGGCTAACCCGGGCCGGCCCGCCAACCCTAACCCGCCTGGCCAGCCATTTTCTCCAAAATGGCAGGCCTAACTCAGCCTGCCTTTGTTGGCGGGTGGGTTAAGACCGACCCGCTAAATTTTGTAACCCGCCGCGGGCTGAGCCGGGTGGGTTACTTTTCCACCTCTATTCATGCTAGCGAGTAATGTACTCGCAAATTAAAAGATATAATAACAACTCTAAAGCATAACTTATTGTTCCAAACAACTTTAGATAAATATTTTATTTCATCTTAAACATTTAATGTAATATAGCATATATTTTTTTACAATATACATATAATTATTACTATGTGGAAGCAACTTTCTTTAAGACGAGAATTAGAAAAATTATAACTTATTACAATGTGAAGTTCATATATATGTATGTATGTATTTTTTTTTTTTTTTTTTTTTGTAACTGTGGTGTTTGGGCCAGTTTGCACGCATCTCAACTAATTTCCTGAATCCATTGAACAAGTTAAAAGATATTATAACAACTCTAAAACATAAATTATTGTTTCAAACAACTTTAGATAAATAATTTATTTAATCTTAAACATTTAATGTAATATAACATATATTTTTTTGCAATATACAGATAATTATTACTATGTGGAGGCAACTTTCTTTAAGACGGGAATTAGAAAAATTATAACATATTAAAATGTAAAGTTTATTCTTATTTATAACTATCCAAAGTTAGGACTAGAATTTTTTATGACTATATAGAAGTTATTCCTATATAGAGTATGACTATAGAGAGGTTTTATTATATATTAATGGGAAGATAGATTAATTACCTTGAAAATTACTATGAATGTTATATTAGATGTGTTTAGTTGGATTGGAATAAATTGATAAGTATGTTATGTTGATATGTTTGATTGATGGGAATAAATTAGTAGGTATGTTATATAGATTACTAAACTGTCCTTCTTTTTTAATATTCTTATTATATTATATTATTGTTATTATTATTATTTGAACTATTTTTTTAACGCTCTATATTTAAGATTTTGCTAAAATACCCCAACCACAATAAAAGTTTAAATTTTAATAATATCACCCCCACTCACCCAAGCCACTGTCAGCCGCCGACCACCACCGCCATCGACAATCACCAAAACGATGCACGATCGATCGAATCTAGCCGTGGATTTAGTCGAAAATGGTTGGATCTATTATAGTCGTGGATTTGACTGGATCCATGGTCGTTAACGGCCAAATCTATTCCAGCATTAATGGCCATGGATCTGGCTATTTCCAGCCAGATCTACAACCATCTGGCCATTTCCAATCACTAATCTAACCAAAAACGGCTAAATTGGCACACGATCGGTCAGATCTGACCGATCGTGCGGTGTTTCGACCACTGCCAATGGCGATTAACAGTGGTGGCCAATGGCGATTAACAGTGGTGGCCAATGATTAGTGATGGTGGCCAAATCTAGCTATGGTCTTGGGTAATTTGGTTGAAATACAAGGGCAATAATGTCTTAAAAGTCTTGTTTATAAGGTTAAAATTGTCCATGAAAATTCTTGTAAATTGTTTAGATAACAAGAGCATTACTATTCTAAAAATTTATTAATAAGGGATAAAATTATAACAAAAATAAGATATCTCATAATACCTAAAAAAATGATGATAATCAGATTACCACCTATATAACCAACAATAATTACTATTAGTATTGGAGGATTGTCGGAATCATATATTACTTGACAACCAAACATGGTAACGTAACTAATATAAGATGACATTACTAGAGTAATGTCAAATGCCCCCGACCAAACGCACCCTTTATGTTAAATATAATAACTAAGATAAAATCATATTAAGTTTTAAGCATACACCTTATTAGATGTGAGGAGTTTTGAAAAGTAAATATAATAAGATACTTCCTTAAAACTTAATATGATTATATCTTAATTATTATATTTAACATCCAAAATATTAATTCCTCAACTATAATATGTAGATTATATAAAATATATTTTCCATAAATGATATTAAGAGTGAAATTTATATTTTGTTTTTACAAAAAAAAAAAAAAAAATCATTTAAAGCTTGTAGGGATTTTGGGCCAAGCTGGGGTTAGCACGAAATCAATGCGGGGCAAAAAAATCGTCCTCGACTCATCCCTGATTTTTTGCCATCCCTATCTATAATCAAGCTGAACAAAGTTTAAATTACAAATTATATTGCGCATAAGAGTAATGTAGTCCAATACTGCAAAGTAACCGTCGTAAGGCCATATTGTATCAACAAGTTTAAACAAGCACTATTTTTCCGTTTTTGGCAAGTTCTGTTTACACTATCAAATCAAAAGAGTAGGCCTAACTCAACCATTGTTTTAAAACCCGGATCGAACCGATCAGTCAAACCAGTCCAACTGGGACCCGAAAGCCTCTCTAGTCAGATTCAAGTTTTACATTTCAAATTTATAGGGATTAATTTATAATTTTATAGGGGTATTTTTTTAATATATCAAAACTTTAGGGATTAATTGGTAAGTTTTTGGACTTTTTAAAATAAATAAAAAATTGAGGGATTTAAAATTTTTAGGGGTATTTTATAATATACTAAGATTTAAGGGACTACTTTAATTCTTTTAAAATATATTTGTTACTAACATGACCGGTCCAATTGGTTGGATTGGTTGACCCGTGACCCGGTCACCTTACCGGGTCTTACAACGAGTCGGGTTTTAAAACAATGAATTCAGCTACAATCTCAAGCTTGATGAATGAAAGACTCCAACCTTCTTATCATTATCACTGTTTTAAAACCCGGACCGAAGGGCAACCCGTTCTGCTACCTGGGTCACGGGTCAACTGGTCCAACCGGTTGGACCGCCGTTGGACTGGTGATGTCATCACGTCAGCATGATGATGTCAGCACATAAAAAAGAACATGTTTTTTATTTTATTTTAAGATTTCCATTTTTTAATAAGACAATAACAACTTAATTTTTGCCTAACATGATTCAAAGTTCAAATTCCATAACAATCCCAACATAGTTTAAGTATTTAACAACAATCCAAAGTCTAAATCCAAACATGATGTTGTGTTCATCCATTACATATTAAATGACAATACATAATAATTAATAACAAAACATTTGGTATAAGTGTTTATTCTTTGATCCATCTCCATATTGATTGAGCTTCACACACTAGCATCAAAATTCATCATCATCATCATCATCACCATCACCATCATCTACATAAATTTTAGTAAAAAATAGAAATCATAAGTTAAAACTTATAATTTAATTTAAAATAGATACTAAGTTGCTTAAATATTTGAAACCAACCTTCTGAACCATCGGTTGAATCATAAAAAGAATGGCGATCGGTAACTCCAGCAGGAATAGATCCTTCTTCATATAACATTTGTTCCAACTCCTCATAATTAAGTT
Organism: Pistacia vera; assembly: GCF_008641045.1. Lineage (NCBI taxonomy): Eukaryota > Viridiplantae > Streptophyta > Magnoliopsida > Sapindales > Anacardiaceae > Pistacia > Pistacia vera. The sequence goes on from NW_022196252.1 coordinate 740,028, forward strand.
CACTGACCTCTTCTTCATCGTCAACTATCCAACCTTCAGTTTTGTCGATACTTTCATAATCAATAGGATCGAAACTTATTTTCTTGTAACACCTCCTAAAATACCATAATGAAATATTAAAAGCATGACAAGTAAAATATCAACTTCTTAATGATTCGTGTATAAGGCTTGTACAATCTCTTTTTATTCTTAAACAACTTCTTAATTGCATTTTTCGCTTTGTACATGTCATCATACACATATCCTATTGCAGGCTTCTCATCTGAGTCAACAATCCGCAACAAGCACATCAATGGACTCACAACTTTGGATATCTTACCCATATCATCCCAAAAATCATTATCTAGAATTATGTCAATAACATGTTTGCCTTTATTACTTTTTGCATATCGAGAATCGACAAATGACTTATCTGTCACCATGGCTTGCAAGTCATGTTTGTGCTCATGAAGGCTTCTCATTGCAATGAAAGTTGTAGTAAAATGGGTTGCGCCCGGACGAACAATTTCTTTCCAACCCTGTTCAAATGATAAATAATAGATGTTAGTCAATTATAAAAAATGCATATTATGTTATAACTTGACAAGAACATGAGCTAAAGGTAAATTACCTGTCTTTTCCTCAACCAAGCTATCAAAAATATATGATTATATAAAAACTTCGTCACCTCAGAAGCACGTCTCGCAAGATAAACTATGTGATTCATCTCAGCTATGTCTTTTAACACCAAATTTATGCTATGTGCTGCACAAGGTGACCAAGTAATACTCGGATATTTCTCAGAGAACATTCTTCCGACAGCTTTATAATTGGATCCATTGTTTGAGACAAAATGGACAATACTATTTGCTCCAATCCATAAAGCTACCTCCTCAAACATCTTCAACAATGTCCCAGCATCCTTCACAACATCTAAAGCATCAACTGATTTCACAAAACAAACTCCCTTAGGACAATACACCATAAAATTGATCAATAACCTATGTAAATTATCAGTCCAAGCATCAGCCATTAAGGTACATCCAACATTTTCCCAAATTTTTCTGTAACTATCAACAAGAAGCTGCACTTCCTTCTTAACATCTCTTAACAAATTGACACGCAAACCATGATAATTTTGGTGTTTATACCCAGGCCTAATTGCAGCTATAGCATCCACCAAAGGCTAAAGATAAATTAAATTTACAACATTAATTGGGATGCAAGCATCGTAAAAGAATCTTACAAAAGTCATGTCTGTTCTCCACGTCACATCTTTTCCAGCTAAACAACTCCTAATTGATGGTTGAGATTCACCAATTGTCCTTGGAGCAAAATAGTCACCAACCCCAATAGATTTTTTTCTTTTTGATCTGTCTAGCATTGTACTTTGTTTTTTACTGCCAAACTACTTTCATTTATGTGAATTTCTAATTGACGAAACTCTTCACTATCTTCATTTAACATATCTCCCTCAAATCCATGTACAGGAGTACCATAGGGAGTATTATGCTTACTAGAATCAGCCTTCTCTTTATTCCTTATCCCAATGTCTTTTAGTGATTCTCTCATCAAGTATTGAACATCAAAAGGAACTTTTAAACAAGCACCAACATGCCCCTTTGTTCCAGCTAGATGTTGTTTCATTCTAAAAATACCTCTTCCTCTAATTACTTCCCACAGTGAAGACATTTTAATGTCTTCCTTCCATTTGGATATACACCTTCAATAACATGTGCCCATATTATATCAGTCCTACCTCTACTAGATTGTGAAGAAGACCCAGAGCCAGAATGTTGACATTGTCTATTTTTAATCTTTATTTACCTGTCACACAAGAAATAACAACAATTTAGTATGCCTTTCTTAAGCCTGTTAATATATATCTAATATTATTACACTTGGTAACTTGTAGGTGAGAGATGAACTTGAACATTTGCTGGATGATGACAATGACATGGCTGATTTCAAAGCTATGATACAATGAGAAAAACAGAGAAAACAGAACAATTTACTGAAGACAATTCTGAAAAGTGTGGCTGAGTTTGTTTATAGCTGAAGTTCAGTTTTTACTTTTTATACAATTTGTTCTGTGATTTAAGGAATGTAAGAACTGAATTGTCACTGACTAATCCAAATATATTGAGAAATAAAAATGCATAAAACAAATCCAAACAGTAAAGTAACAAGATGAATGTGCAATCAGGAGGCGCTCCGTACAACCAAATTTCAAGACATCTTGAGGAAAATGGAGTCGCAGATGTGGCGCTGGTACTTGAACACATAAGATATATGTCGTCCAATGAAATCATACACGAACTCTGTAACTTTTGATGGAATGCCAGATACAACACTGCCTCTTACTATTTCTACAGCCATTGCATATTTCTTTTTAGATATTCATTTTTTTGTTTTTTTTACAAAGTAGAGCCAACTGACAAACGATGGTTAAAAGGATAAGTAAAAATAAAAACATTGATGACAAACTAGACAGTATGTTCTGAAAAACTTAACAATTCATCAAATCATTGCTAGAAATATGAAAAACAGTATCAAACAATATTTTTAAAAGTTGATAATAATGCTGGAATTTTTAGAATGAAACTGCAATGTTGAAAACAGTAAAACAGGCAAGAAAAATAAACTAGAACGAAACTGCAATGTTGAATTTATCAACGAAAAATGATCAAGTGCACCTTGATCAGTATATCTCACAGAGCTAGATGTTCAAAGACCCAGAGAGTTTGCTCTTCTTGTTTGTGAGGATGAACCAACAAAGATCGAAAAGATTCAACGCACAAGTCTACTTTACTTTAATATATTATGATAAATGCATTAATAAAACAAGTTGAAACCTGCATATGAAAAACGAAATCATTATTGAACCCGTGAATGGTGTGTTTTTTACCTGGATCGTTGACGAGAGGAGGAATGGAGCTGTCATCGTCTAGTCATCGTCGTCGTCATCGTCGTTGATTTCCGACGAGGGAGGAAGGCATCGTCGTCGATTTCAGAGAGTTGAGTTGCGATCGATTTCAGCAAGGAATGATTGCGATTTCAGACTTCGGAGAGTGGAGTTCATTGAGATTGAGTGGCGTTTGTGTGGGATTTCAGATTTTTAGCATGGTTTTAAAAAAAAAAATTCAGAGGATTTTGCGTAGAGAAAGGAGAAATTGAGAAATAAAAGAAAGTGAGAAATTAGGGATTTTTTCCCCTTTTCAAACGTTGGACCGGTGGTTCACACTGTTCGTGTGGTTCATTGGCGGTTCATAGCAGTTCATTGAGTAATACCGGGTTTTATATTGACTCGAACCAGACATGTGATCGGGTCCCAGTCTAACCGGTTGGACCGACTGGTCTAGTCTGGTTTTTAAAACCATGATCATTATCATTGTTTTAAAACTCGACCCGGCGTGGCCTATTTAACCAGCTTAACCGAGACTCGGAAGCTTCACAGGGTCGAGTTTACATTATCCCTATTCACTCAAAACCCTAGAATTTGGGATGATAATCAACGAACAATTGAAGGCCGAGATGTTGGGGCTCTTGAAGAGAAATTGTCGATGAGTGTAATGGTGGCGATGGATTTGATTTTCGATAAGTAAATCGATCGAAAATCAAAAAACACAAGCGATAGCAACAACTGGCTTTTGCTGACGATTGGCGAGGCTAACAAGGGTGGGGTGAGGTGGGTTTTGGTTGGGAGGAAGAGGGAAGTATTTTCAGGGTGTGAGGAGGATTGTCAACGCCAATGTCAATGAGATCTGGCCTAGAATGTCGATGCCAACGTCGGTGAGATTTGGCCGAAATCAAACCGATATCGGTCAGATCTTTGGTAGATTTTCAAGGGAATTGGCTCAATGGACAATTGAGGTTGCATTTGGGGTGTCGTTGCCGCCAACTGATCGCTGATCGATTTGTATTTGAGGTGTGTTTGCTAAATTTCAAACCTATAAGGATGTAATAAGGGTGTATTTGCTAAATTTTAAAATTTTTTGTTAACCGATTTGACCAATGGTCTAACCAGTTAAACCGGTCAACCCAAGACCCGACAACTTTGCCTGGTTTCATCCCGGATTGGGTTTTGAAACATTGATCATTTTCATAAATTCACCATCTGGGCAAATGGCCAGTTTATCATGATTAGATGATTGAGAATTGATATCAAAGTACAGAAATCGACCTATTCTCTTTTAGCTATTTGGGAATTAATTTGCAGAAAAAGATGGTAGAATCAAAGACCAGGAACCCACTACATATTTAGCCAATTCTTCTCAGTAATCTTGGGCTCCGTTTGTTTTGTTATTCCTACCCATATTCCCAATCTTATTCCCAAAATATTGTTTGTTTTATTATTTGAGAAATAATATTCTATTTTTTTAATTACAATTTTAAACCCCTTAAGTTTATTAATTTAATTAAACACCCTCTAGAAAAAAAGTTTAAAAATTAACAAAAACACCCTCACCCATCCATAGTTGCCAGATTATAACAACCACCGTCAGTGGTTGCCGAAATCTGTCACAACGGTGTAGAAACGACTGGAAATGACTGGTAATTCACTGATTTGGCCTTTTCCGGTCAGATCTACACTGGATCTGACCGAAAAAAGCTAGATATGGCCGTTGCAAAGAAAACAACGATCAAATCTGGCCTTTTACAGCCGTCGAAGGTCAGATCTAGTCGTAAATCTGACTTTTTCTGACCAGATCAGTGGTGAATCTGACTGAAAAAGACCATATCGACGCACGACCGGCCAAATCCGACCAGTCTATGTCGTAACGCCATTTTCCGACCAGATTTCGACGATGTTGACCAAAATCTGGCACTATAGGTGGGCAGGGGTGTTTTTGTTATTTTATAAATTTTTTATATATTAGGATGTTTAGTTAAATTAGCAAACCTAAGAGATTTTTTTGTGAATTTTTAAATTTTACCTCGTAATACTCACCCTATTCAACTACCCAATATTATTCCCAAAATCCTATCCAAAATAACAAAACAAACAGACCCGTAATTTTCTAGATTCAATAATATCAACAATCCCAAGCAACCAACATATTACTCATGATATTACTAAATAAAAAAAAATAAAGACAATCAATAACATTGTTAAGGAATAATTTGTTCTGCAAACATCCAATTAAGTACTCCTTCATTACATCAATATAAAGCAACATACGAAATTTATCTACTTCAAAAGAGTTCAACCATATAGCCTATACAATCAATCCAAAATACAAACTCCTCCCCTTCCCTTACGACTAGAAGGGAAAAGACAACCTAAAAGATCAAAGATCCCAAGTGAGAAATATGCAACGAGGATGGTCAGAACAAAAAGATGGAGAACCAGTTTACCAAGACGACCAAGTCAGCGTAGCGGCAAGGGCAGTATCCAGGGAAATCCTAGAGAGATCAACAATTGAAACCATGGCAAACCGAAAGGATAATGATAAGAATCAATGCGATGATGATTCCCAAAACAATCAATTTAATCTTCATATTCTGGAGCCACATCTTCCTTCTCATCTTAGTTCCTTGTTGCCTGAAATCTTGCGCCTGCACCATGACAAATATGCCAAACCATGAGACCAAGATTTCAGAGAAGGTAACAGTGAAGTAAAAGAAAGAAAAATGGAAAACATAGGATATCATTGCAGAATCCGATCTAATTATACATCACTAACTGAATACTGCTACCCAAAATCATCTATGGAGATGTTCTGTCAATTTCCAGTGATGACACAAACAAGTTGCTTCAATGAATGCAAACAGTGTGTCCATTCCAACCAGATGCAAAACAAACAGACAACTACAAGCTGAACTAACCTGTGATCGAAGGTTCTCAGTTTTATCCACTAGCAGCTCAATCTTCTCACCACGGTCAAGAACCTGCAGAAAAAATGAATCTCCTCAGCTATAACAGCCATCATACTCTATATATAAAAGGATGGGGCACCCTTTATAGCCAAATGCCTCAGTGTTACCCCATTTAGCAATCGCATAACTAATTGGTGAAAAATCATGAAAAAATTTCAAAGAAAGTTAAAACAGTTGCAAGATAAGCCAGAAGCTACTCCTCACCTTCTCAATGTTTTCCATCATAACACCCTTGACTTCAGAAACCTGAGCTTTTACTTTTGCAAGTTTGCTGATCTCTTCAGGATGATCCACACAATACTGCATGTGCTCTTTCAATTTAGGCCTACAGAAAAGACAAAAGTGTAAAGAATAGCTATCAAAGGAAAAAATACAAAATGCGTCTTAATCAATTATAAGAATATAAATACCCAAACTCTCTGTTAAGGCTATTTGCAACAGCTGTGGCAGCTTTCCCTCCACCATATCTCTTGTTGAAATCTTCCTTAACTCGCTCCAAAAAGGCAATTGGAAGTTGTCTGCCAGCAGATTCAACAGCCACAACACAGTATGCTGCAGCATCAAGTGGCAGAGTTCAGCAAAGCAATAATTCATTTGTGTAACATATATCAACAAATGAATAGCCATAAATTACTAAAATAACTTTGACTCTTGACAATCCTCTGTTAACTGTTTCAGTCAATTTCTTGTCAGTTAACAAGGTGCAAATGAATTAATCACCAAGAAGCCAACAACAACAATATGGGGGTTCCATGGAAATGTTAAGTACTTGAATGATGGAAATGATTGCAAAATTTGTTTGTAGTTCCGAAATCTTGGTGACAAGGACTATCATTTTGTGTCTGCTTCTCAACTTAATGCAGAACCATTTACATGAATGGAAATAATGCAGCCAAAAACAGTTACAGAATGAGCAATACAAAGCCACATCTAAATTGATACCTTCTTTATGATCTATGATATACACTAAAACATTATACACAGAACAGAATATTATAAGAACACCAACACTATGTGTTGAAGAAAATATAAAATATCTATGCATTTCATAAGCAGTAGAATTGTGTAGCAGAGACTTGTAAGCAACGGCAAATATCTACACAATGTATCTTCCATGTTGAGATAAACAACCAGATTCCTGATCCAAGAATCTTTAGAGAAATATCCAAAATCAATGACAAGTTAATAGATAGATTTTCTCTTTTTCATAATAACTGATTGTTGAAAACCCACTTTGGGATTGTAAACCCAAATAACTAGTAAAAGTTTCGAAAAATTTAGTTAGCATGGAATACAGTAAAGGAGTGAAGAAGCAACAACTGCATAAAGTATCTTAGTACCCTCACAAACAACTAAACCCAAATAACTAATAAAGTTATTTCCCTAAATAAATGAAATAGATATATAACTAAATCACCTGCCATCTACATTTTATTAAAAAATCACATGACAAAGATGGCTAACTTCATGTAATCACACGTGACTTGAAAATTATAAGACTTGCCCCATCAGTTTTCATCTGTCAAACCCATCATCACCATTCCACACAGACTCCAATGACATGGGAAGAAAGAAAAAGGACATTTTCTTTATCACTAAACGAAAAGGAACCTTACCTCTGACATTAGTGAAAAACATATTAACTGAGCATATTAGATGATTTAAACCATCACACCAACTGTTAATCAAATATTAACATCCAAAGCAACAAACTAATCAAACACTTCAGCAGAAATATTTCATAATTTACTAAATAAATTATACTTCACGATTCTAATTCGTTTACACCCCAGAAATGGAACGGAGTCACCCTCGAGCAATTATCATTTTGCAATCTATTACTTCTTTGTGTTGCACAATAAATACAACCTTTCCAGATAATCCAAGGCCATTCCCAATATGCCGAACAACATTCAACACATTGACATCAACTCGTAACTTAATCTTACACAAAAATAATATAAAACTCAAAAATCTCCATTCCTCCGTTACCCTGTTTCACGATCCATACAAGATCCACCGAAATTAAATCTTAAAACACATCTCACAACAACCAACTCAATAATCGAAACACGAATCAAACGGTCAAACTCATAGATCCACGAAAACAATAAAAAGTAAAACGAATTAAAGACCTCAAAAAGATTAAAAGATTTAAAAAAAAAAAAAAAAAAAATTAGACCCTGATCCAGATCAGACATCACCATTTCGTCCAAATAAAACCACAAACACGAATATTTCAACAAAATAAAATAGAAATGAAACTTACTGAAGCCATTCTCAACGAGGTAATTAAAAGTATGGCCATCGCAGTTATAGGTAAACTTGTTATTGGTAGCAGGAAGTTTCTGGAGGCATTGCGAGGCGATGCTGGTGAAATTTCCGGTGAACTCGGTGTACTCGGAAAGAATCACCGTTCCACGAGCCACAAAGCTGTAGATCAAAGACTGTTGGCCCATGTCCAAACCCTAGCCCTAACTCCGAACCGAAACAAAAAAAGATTTTCTAAGGAATGTGTAGAAAGAGAAAAAGGAAGAAAGTTTGGGAAAAAGAGAGAAAGACGGTGAGATGCGAAGAACAAACTAAATAATAATAATAATAATAATAAATAAAAGCTAGATTTACGCTGGGGAGAGTTTTATTGACGCTCTTTTTCTTTTTATCGTGTGTGTCTGTTTGTTTGTTGGTTTTGGTTTTGGTTTTAATTTAAGAAATTATAAAAATAAAGTAAAATAAAAAAAAGAGAGTCACGCGGTTCTTCTCGAAACTTTGTGAGGATCAGTACGGAAAGGTTGAAAATTAAAATGGGAAGTTTCTTGGCAGCCAATTCCTATATAAATAGCAAATATGGTTGTGGATTAGTATTTTGTTTTATAAGGTGATTAGTTAATCTAAGTATCAAATTNAAGCTAGATTTACGCTGGGGAGAGTTTTATTGACGCTCTTTTTCTTTTTATCGTGTGTGTCTGTTTGTTTGTTGGTTTTGGTTTTGGTTTTAATTTAAGAAATTATAAAAATAAAGTAAAATAAAAAAAAGAGAGTCACGCGGTTCTTCTCGAAACTTTGTGAGGATCAGTACGGAAAGGTTGAAAATTAAAATGGGAAGTTTCTTGGCAGCCAATTCCTATATAAATAGCAAATATGGTTGTGGATTAGTATTTTGTTTTATAAGGTGATTAGTTAATCTACGTATCAAATTAACACTAATCAATACAACTTAATTGGGACACACAAACTTTTCCCCTATTTGTACAATATCAATCCACCCCACAGCTAATTTCTATTAGCAAATTACACCCAAATTTTTAATAAATGTTGAAATATGTTAGTTTACGATAATATCTAGTCCAAACTCTAAAATTCCCCTACCATCTTCCATAAGAATGGTATGACCTTAAACTCTATCTCATTCCCATATTTCATTGTAAACAAGTTAAAAAAAAAAAAAATTAGTGGTTGGGATTCATGTATAAGAATAGGTTTTCGGATATTTTATTAACTTATAAAAAAAATATTGGTTGATTGTTATTTTCTTTGATTTATTATTGTATGTACAAAATTGGTCTTTTAATCTTACATATTAGATTCTTGTGAAATAACAAATTTTATAACCGACATTAGTTTTTTTTGGATGTTTTTGTTAGTAAAAAAATAAACGTGGGGTGAACTTAGCCAACTAAAAACTCAAGGGAAAAAAAGTTATTAATCAATGGTGTTATACGGTAGCTTATGTGTCTATCTACCCCTTAATCCACAAACTTTTTAAGATTAAATTGTATTTATCCAAAAGATTAATTTAGAATATCACATGTACCATACTACATTTATATGTGAATTTTTTTGGCTCACATCTAATTTTACTCCAACTCTTTCAAATCCAAATAAAAATCAACTCATCCCAAATTAATCAAATTCATTTTCACCCTCTTCTTCCTCACAAAACCCAACATCAAGGACAAAAAATTAAAATAGCATATTTGTGATAATAAAAGGTGGGTTAGAAAACCACTTGGACTTGTGTCTGGATTGTAAGACCCTAAGTTACCAATGTCTTGAGTTCGAGTTCCACCAAGTAAATATCCACCATATTTGTGACTTACTTGATCTATTGGATTTGTAGAGTATGCACAAATTGACTCAAATACTTCGGTCATTAAAAAAAAGACTGATCAGAAAAGGAAAGACTACGGTGGAAGGATTATGACCGCCTCATGGCTTATTGCAAACTGATTCTTGACAAGCCCCACGATGATTGTAAGACAACAAAAGCTTTGTAATTTTAATTTTTTTTCTCATTTTGATATTTTTGGTATTGGTTTGAATTGTCTTTAGAGTTTTGGCAGTTTGGTTGGGCATGAGATATATTAAGGTTTGTTTAATGCTATATGTGATATAAAATGATATAAATTATCCTCCGATGTGTAACTTTATAATATTTCGACATGGAAATAGGGTGACATTTGTTTATGAAATTGAGGGGAGAAACGTCTTTTCACAATAGATTTTAAAGTCAGAATGTATTTCACTGTATTTATATAACATTAATGTACAGTATTAGCTTATAATATAATTGATATGATGTCTTGTGGTACTTCTGTTTTCTTGATAGTTTAAGTTTTGGGATATTATTTATTGGATACAAACATTTCAAAAAGTTATTATTTTACACAGAAGTTTCAAATTCTTCGTTAAGGTACAATAAAGTCACAAATATTTCGATTAAAGGACAATAAATAATTAATTGGGTTTAGATCTAACATTTTTTAAGGATAAAAGGGTAATTATATATATATATATATTTTTTTTTTTTTTGGAAAAACCATGACTATATTATGTGTGCAATTGGTAATTGTGATCATAGTTTGTCACTAGATATATTAGAACTATAGTTGAACAAAGGTGAAATGTTTTTTTTATTCAATAATTACTCAATTGATTCGCTAATGTATTAGAGTCGAGTAATTTAGAAAATATGTTAATAAAGCTGGTTTCTGATTAATTTATTGAAATATGAGGTGGAGATTGATTAAAATCCTGTGTGCTTTTCACATGTTACTTATACTTTAGTATTAAAACATGTTTTAACGTGTTTAATTAATTTAGAAGACATAAAACGAGTTTGAATAAAATGTTTTGGTGGTTGAATGTCTACTGCAGAAGCTTTGGGAAATAGTGGATTTGTTTTATAAGAGAAAGTAAAATTGACCAATCATATATTGTCGCGTACATGTTTATCCAGTCTTATCTTATTTATTTTAATATGTATAATTTAAAAGTTTAGCATTATGGACCGATTCCCATTCTTCTTATACTTATTTTCTTTAATGTATTTATTGAAAACATGCTTTTTTTTTTTTTTTTTTAATTATTATGGTTCTATAATAATAATAATAATATGACACTATCATATAACTTATTCATCCACATCCTTTCTTTTCTTTCCTTATTTTTAATCGTGGCGGTGGACTTTTTTTCAAAAAAAATTAAAAAAAAATCACTAGTTTTAAAAGTCAATGAAAAGGATCAAAACCCAATTTTGTTTTATTTTACTATTTTTTTCATGTAGTTACTAAAATACACTTAATAGTATAAAAAATAAAAATTAAATTTCTTTTCAACGATAAATAAATAGTATTTTTAAATAAATAAAAAAGGTTTTTTCGACCATTTAGGTTTCATCAAATAACAATCATATTTTTCTAAGGTTTAATAAATTGTTGAGCAAACGACATGTTCCCACCCAAGGTTTAACGAAATCTCGAGTTCATACCCCTAGTTGTACTTATTCCAAATTCCCACCCTTAAACTATCTTTATTAGTTAATTTTGAATTCTGATTTTTGCTATTACTATCTTACCCTTCACATTTTATTTCACTGCACCTAGCTACCATCACCCAAGCACCAGCGTTTTTAGGCTTGTTTTGGTTGATTTTTCACCCAAAATCGCCTCATCTTCCTTGTAACCCCTACACCAAAACCCACGACACCCCTTCACCGTTGCATCCTCTGATCGTTAGAAAATGACATGTGCTTGGCTGGGCAGTTGATTGAGGAATTTTCTCAAACAACTAGTAGGCATGACTTTGAATGAAGATTTTTGGGCTGGTGAATAATAATCGGTGGCCAAAGAATGCACAACAACCACAACAAAGAAACAGAGAGGAGGATGGGGGTCAAAAAGGCAGAAAATGATGGAACAAGAGTGCAAAAAAAGTTGTCACACGACGGTGGGAATAGAACTTGGGCAGCAAACGATGAGCAACCATGGGCGATGCGAGGGTGGGTTTTGTAGAGGTGCTGAAGGGGATTCGATTGGTGGTTTTGGGGTGAATTTTCAATAAGGGAATCAGTCGAAATCTGGCCGCAAGGTTAGGAGAATGCCAAGGCGTTTTCTGGTGATTGGAGGGTGCAACTATGAAGGTGTTTGGTGTGTTTTGGTGTAGGGGTTACAAGGAAGAGGTTGGAGGTGATTTTGGGTGAAAAATCACCTGGAACAAGGTTGAAAGCGTTGGCGGCTGGGTGGTGGTGGTGGCTGGATGGTGATGGTGGCTGGGTGGGGTGAAATAAAATATGGAGGGTAGGATGGTAATAGCACAAGTCATAAGTCAAAATTAATTAACAGTGTTAGTTTAAGGGTATGAATCTAAAATAAATGCAACTAGGGGTATGAACTTGAGATTTCGCTAAACCTCAGATGGGAACATGATGTTTGCTCTAAATAGTTTATACAATAGTTAAACAAAAACATACTTTCACCAAACCAACAAAAATCGTCCAAATATTAAGGGCCTGTTTGGTAGATTATTTGAAAATTGATATTCTGAAAAACTATTTTAAGTTAAGTTGAGTTGGATTAAATCGACTAAGATAGGATTTTGAGAATTGTTCGGTATAATATATGAAAATTATATCAGAGTTGGATAAAATATAGAAAAGTTGTTTGATACATTTTTGGAAAACATTTAGATTATTTTTTAACCTCTTACATTTGTTAATTTAGCTAAACACTATCACAATAAAACTTTAAAAATTAATAAAAACACCCCCACCCACCTAAGCCACGGTCGATTGTTGGCTAATAAAACTTTAAAAATTAATAAAAACACCCCCACCCACCCAAGCCACGGTCGATTGTTGGCTACCACCGTCAAACGACAGCTGGTAGTTGTTGGAACGGAACGGCCATAATCTGGCCATAGATCTGGTAGTTGTTGTTTCGGCGTTGGTGGTTGCTGGCTGGGATGCTTTAGTTAATTTTTAAACTTTTATTGTGGGGGGTGTTTAGCTAAATTAACAAATATAGGGGGTAAAAATGATCTAAATGTTTTGAGTTGAATATAATAGGATAATCTAAATGTAAGGGATGCTTTGCAAGATTTCTTTGTAAGTGTAGTATTATTGTAATAAAAAACAAGTCCCCCCTCTTTTCATTTTCAATAGAAAAAATCTTATTTGATTCGGATTAATTTTCAGAATAATGATCCCAATAAGTAAATAAATATATATTTTGTTTTCTAATCTTAATAGGATAATAGAAAAATGATTCTAAAAAGTGAACGTTTGGTTCAAAATTTGGGGATTTTGGGAAAAGTTTTTTGAAAAAAGTTAAAAAAAAATTGAATTGGGCGGGTATTACGATGTAGAATTTATAAATTAATAAAATACCCTTTATGTTTGTTTTTTTACAAAATACACCCTATAATAAAACATTAAAAGTTAACAAAAATACCCCTAACCCACCCTCAAACACCCTCAGCCGGCGACCACCACCGGAGGTGGCCGGAGTCGCCTTATGGGCACATGACCGGTTGGATCTTGCCGGTCATGCGTCGCTANTTTTCAACTAACAAATCAATGGCCTCGTAGTTCAAATTAAAACCAGGCAAATCTTCGCCTACCTCCTTGTTATCCCCTTCCTTTGAACCAACTTCAAACGGTTTTTCTACAAGAGAAACCCTTAAAATCGGCCTCGAACCGTTATCGGCCACATCAATCATATATAACTTCATACTTTCATCCGACTTTAATATAGTAGGAGGTACCTTACAATGTTCAGGAACTCTGCTTAAAACATACTTCACAACTATATCACTACGCGAGCAACTCAAATTACCTCTTCTAATTATTTCATCAATCAACTCATCAAAACTAACCTCTATGCTCACAGCAATTGGTATAACTTCTTTGCTCTTCCCAATCCACTTCCAGCTACGTTCTTCCTCCACCCACTCACCAAAATATTCAACACCCAAAACAACTTGTCCCATGTGTAATAATAGCCAACTACCTGTAATGCAAGAAAAAAAAATTCTTAAATGTTGCACTAAGGGTTCAAATATTTTAAAAAGAATCTGCACAGTCGCTTATATGGTCTGCTATATCGCTTAAACAATCTTATGCCATTTACTGATCGCTTAAGCAATCTGCTCCTATACACCAGATTTTTACCAGATCACTTAAGCGATCTATCTGCTGCATACCTAATCGCCTGCTACATTACCAAAGCTACCAGATCGCTTAAGCGGTCCATCATACCTAGAACACATTTTCAGTCATCTCCACCTATAATCAATCCATCATACCCAAAACACATACCCAGAACAAATTTTCAACAAATTTCACTCCTTTCAACTTGCATTACATCAAACACAACCCAAAAACCTAAACAACTAAATCAAAATCATAACCCAAACCCCATCCATTATTAAATCTTTGTAAATCTAAATATAAAATGTAAAAAGGAGATACACATACTTAGACGAAATGTCAAGAGGAGGAGGAGGTGGATCTTTGGCAGAGAAGATGTTAATGGTGGAGGAAGAAGAAAGTGTTAATGGCGAATGAACAAGAAGATATAGAGGAATGAGGAAGAAAAGACGTAGATGAAGCTAAGAAGAAACAACAACTATGGGAGGGATGCGTTAATGGGAGGAGGAAGAAGAAAGAAGTTGTTTGGGTTTGTTTACAACTAATTTTGGGTTTTTGGGGACATAGTTACTTTTTAAAAGATTACCAATACTTCATTAATCCTAATTAACCACTAACAGTTTACTTAACATAATCAATAATAAGGCTATTTAGTTAACACTTTAAAAACTTCATAGACTTTTAATTATTGTGAACTTCATTGGGCTTTTAATAAAATGCCTTGAAGTTAGAGTGTTACCTTTTTTAATTTTATGGGTTCAACATTCTGGGCAAAATTGTTTAATTTTTTTTATTTTTAATTAAACGGGTTTTGGGGTTTTGTGATTCTTTAATTTAAGGATTTAGGGACTTTTAATTTAAATTGTTACTTTTTAATTTTTTTAATAAAATCGAAATTTGGCTTTCTGTATTTCTATGGACTAAAACCGAACCATTTTCTGATTATCGAAACTAGTTCATTCGGTTTATACATTTTTCTAAACACCCCTACATTTGTGTTGGGGTACGCCTCACCTAGAACTCACTGAATTAAAATCTCTATCGAAAATACCACAGAGTAAGTACCAAGTCAATGAGCAGTCGTCGTCTACCGACGAGAGTGGTAGAAACGAGAACTTTTTTCTCCAGTGCCAAAAGTAGGTCGATTATTAGGGTTCCGCACAATGTGAAATGCAATAAGTAAAGTTTTAGGGAAAAATGGTGGAATGGTTAACGAAAATGGGCGGGAAAAGTTTAAGGCAAATTTTTTTTGTTTTTTTATGTACTAATTTCTTGACAGTTAAAAACTGTCAAAGTAAGACTACAACAGTCAAGAAAAAGTTCATAAAATTTATTTTTAACTAAATCCTTAATAGTTAATAACTGTCAGAATCATCCAAAATGGTCCATGATTATTTCAAATTCTTGACAAGTAAAAAACTGTCAAGATTACAATTTTTAACAGTTTTTTAGAACGGTCAAGAAATCTGCCCTCATTAATTAAGAAAATTGGTTTTTTCTAGTAGTAATTATATATATACTGATTTTTCTTATTTAATCAATTAGCATCGTTTCAGACATTTCAAAAATGTCGTGCATGGCATAGAAAAATAGATTTGATTACTTCATGAGTAACCATTTATGACAACAAATTTTTCATAAAATATAATTTTTATGACTATAATCATTTCAAAAATGGTATGTCATCTTTCATTATCAATATAGAATCAATTCAAAAAAAAAAAGATTATTACATTTCAAAAATATAATAATTTATGTCATGCAATGATGTATTATATGATCATCATATAATTCAAATATTCATCATATGAATTAATAATCCATAACTTTATGCCATCATATTTTTTCTACCACTAAGTACTTGCAACTTTGCACATTATTCATACATAATACATCTTAAACAAATTAGGGATATATCATTTAGCATGTCAAGCAAAAGCAAATTTAATAAGTCATGGAAATAAACATGCAATTATTTCTTAAATAAACCCATGTGAGCATACATCATGAACACCTTCCAAAACATTTTTCAAACAAGATATGAATGAAACGAAAATTCACGGCAAGGATTGTGTATGGCTGATGTTATCAAAGAAAACATGAACATTTCATCATTCTATATCAAAATAAGCACAAGCATGTGGTCCTTATCACATTTCATGCACAACCATCAACCATGGATACATTTCACATCCAATCACATTAGATCAAGATGAAACAATTTTTTCAGAACAAACAAGGATGGCCCATCACATGAATGTCTAAAACTTGATCTTTGCTTATAAAATGGAACATGCAAGGAGCTTTTTGGCTCTGATACCATTTGAAGAATCTATTATAGGTGGTGGAAATGTGATGGAACCAGGTCAAAAACATGCAATGACAAGTTATGGACAAGGAACATAAACATAAATAAAAGCTTATTTTTAGGATTATACCTACTCCTAGTGCCCTTATTTGATGAAGCCAAGACACAAAAATTTTAGCCCTTTACACTTTAACACCACCTTGAGTGAAGAGAGAATGGTTGACCTTAGAGAGAGAGAGATTGTGTTTTTGGTTCAAGAAAAAATGAAAAACTTGTCCAAAATGCAATTTATTCACATATTAGTCTAGGCCAATTTTTAATTACCTCTTTTGCTTGGATGGCCTTATAATAATTCTCAATTAAATTGTGCCAGCCTTAGTAATTTGGCCTTGAATAATCAATATTATTCAAGGGCCCATGTAAACTTACAACCTGGTCATTTACTTTTAACCCTTTAACTATTAAAGTTATTTCTAGCCATATTACTTATCTTAACACTTTAAGATATTATATTAACACCAATTTATTATATTTGACAATTTTAGCCTTTAAAATATCATGAAACATTTCTATTTAACAATTAATGTAAATAAAATTCTGTTATTACCCTCGGAAGTGCTAGCCCTCTTCGGATAATCATTTCTTTCTCTCATCCTTCTCTAACTACACAAGACTATTGGTGTGATCATGTAGAACCACCTTCGATTAGCCGTGAGTTGGTTTCAAATCAATCTGAAACCTTATCCAAAGCTTAACGACTATGGTAAACATTTAGTAATGTGCCTAGCCCCTAAACCACGATGAAGGAGTAGCTCCACATCCTGTATTAGGTCATATTTTCCATGTAGAAACATCCTTCCGTTGTCTATCCTGATCGAGTACATATTCACGGATCATCAAATCCTAAACTCGTAACCATTTTGAATCATTGATCAATATATTTGAAACTCGTCATCACAAAATTACCTTCGTATGAGTAATGTTATGCTCTGATCAGAGATTTTGGTTTCTGACATTTATCAAAGTTCATCCTGACTCGAATCTAGATGGTCAACAAGTACTCCCGATCCTATATTTTCGGGTCAACAATCCTTTCTGACCATCATTCGTTTCCGCATATGAACAATGCATGACCAGTAGGCTTTAACACACAGGCCATGGCTGCCTCGTACTTATACACCATAATACCATGCGCATCCTTACCTGGTCCGTCGACCACACGATGTCTCAGGTCAAAAGACTACATCGTACACTATTATGACTAAACGATAAATCATTGACTACATGCATTCCATGTGATTCATTGTTCGTCGGCCACATTCGAAAAATAGTTCACCACCGTTAATCCATACTAATGCCTAGTGACATGACTATCATTATCATCCTTACTTATATCAACTCATGATATCCCTTTTTTTTTTTTTTTGGGAGAAGCATTCAGTATGCCTATTATGTAATATGTTTGCCCGAACATACGGCTTCCGTAGGAATCTTTCGATAATTTCATTTACTTATTAAATGGATTATCAAGACAATTCATATATATACTTTATTTAAATGCATGACAAAATAAGGGAAGTAGTTATATATATGAATCAAAGAACTCTTTTCTTTTATTTATTGATATATTGATACAAGACAAAATGCTATATAACCGACAACACAATGGTTTCTAAGACATACACTAATAAACAAGTTTATGATATCTTTCTTCAAGACTGAGGTTTTTTCGGAAAGTATGCAAATAAATGGAGTCAATTGTGAGCTTCACATGAAGCCTAGTTTCCCACATTAATGAGAATGGAAAATGTTGTCGGACAGGAAATTGGTACTGAAGAGGTCTGCGAGACATTTGGGTTTTCTTGTTTCAAGGATATGAAAGAAGCTGCTAGAGCTAGTATGTATTTTGCAATATCCCAATATCTACCTCCAGTGGATTTTCTTGATGTTGCAGATCATGATGGTAAGATGTAGCTTGAAATCTGATTTCATGGGCAAGATCATGTTATTAATATGTCACCAAGTCATTCCAGGAAAAGTACAAGTGTATCAACTTTACTATGATTGAATACCTTTGTAATCTACGCTTCTGTTCAAATTTTTTCTAGAAATGTATCTCTCAGACTTACCAAATGTATTGGATTATGGCTATGAATTCATAATGCATAGTCATGAACAGTACATGTGTTTATATACTTAAGAATAAAAACAATTTATTATATTTAACTGTGTATAGGAATTGTCTTTAGAGATTGTCTGAACCAATGCCGCTTGGAATTCGGAAAATATTTCAATTTGGTTTCTTTTTTAGGGTTTTGTGTCTGTAACTTCCTAAAACGGTTAAAGGCAAAAATTTTCTTCTACTGGAATTTACTAATCCCGAACTAGACTCTCTTAAAATGTCTCTTTCTTTCTCAATATTTTTTTACCTTCTCTTTTCTTTTCCCCTGTTCTCCTACAATATCCAATAAGAGATTAAACATGGCCTTTGATACTGAAACCCCATACACAAGTTTTGGAAAAAAAAAAAAAAAAGACCATCTAAAATTCCCATCTCTTTGCTGTGAACCTGATCATCAACCCTTAATTTCATCAAAATTTACATACTTCTGTGCTTCAAGAAGAATTGTATATTTCATTTTATTGGGAAAGGAAAAGAGCCATAATTTGTATAGGTTTTAAAAACTTCATTTCAAGACAAAGCCAGCTTGGTTTGGTGTTAATGTTGCAGGTGAGATTACGCTGCTGTTGCGGTGGCTTTTTCCTTTGAAATATTTTGCTATATATTGCTTTCTTGGGGCTCTAGGAACCTTGATTTTGATTTTGTTATATGGTTTCTTCTAAATGAGCTTGCAAAGGAACAATCACAATGAAATACATTTAAAGCAAAATTTCAAAGAAGATCAAGATAGTCATGACATGATATTTTATATTTGTTAATTGCGATTACAGTTGTCTGGTGCAAAAGAAACTCGTCTAGCTCCAACATCAAACAAGAATCGATAATTTACTTGCTGAGATGCCCCTAGTAAGTTTGGCCCTGTTCCGCCATAGGCATTACACGTTACAACCCAGCACATCTATCGAAGCCTTTCACAATTTTGACTTTGTCCCAGAAAATAACTAGCTCCTTCAAAATGATATGTAGGGATGGTAACGAAATTTCTCCATGAGGAGCTACAGCATAACAAGAGTCATCTGGCCATCTTGGCGGGCATACCATAATGGTGTTGAACATATCGAATATTTCTGTTTTCAGAATTCATATGCAGGTTCACAAGATGGACTTCTGGAATCAATAGAACCCACCTGTACCGTATTACAGAGCAATACAAGGCATTAAGTATTATTCAAAATTCATTCAATTTGTCATACAATTTCCTCTGTAAAGTCCTAGTCGTTTGGATTCATAACATGATCATCAGTTTTGTAACTGTGGAAGAGGAACAAAAATATTATCCAGTCATTTTTCTCATCTGATACATAATGTATTCCCCTTTAATAGTTTTAAAGGGATAAAACTAAATAACTACATTTAATTGATTAACAGCTTTTAAAGATTCAAATTCATAATTTAAAAATAACTACAAAATTGAAATTCTTTGGCCATGCCTTCTTCATCGCTCTTCCTTCTTCATCGTGTCTTCCTCTTCTACCAAATGATTCAAACTTAAACACTTTTCTCCTTGAATCTTTTTGGTAGGAACATCAAAGCAGGTTCTTTACTTCATGGCCTTTCATACCTTCATGGCTTTTCAAGCCACCTTCGCAATCTTCTGCCAAACATGTCGATTCTTGATCCCTCAATCTTCTATTGGAGTGTTCTTCTCCCTCCAATCTACTGTTGGAGTGTTCTTCTTCCTCCATCGTCTTGTTAAGTGTTTTCTTTTCCATCCAATCTTCTGTTAGATGGCTCTCCTTCATATGGGGGGGGATTTATTTGAATATTACAATCCTAAATCCCTGAAAGCAAAATAATGTGAACAATACACCAAATAACCACTCACACAAACACAGTTTATAGTGGTTCACTCTCCTGTAAGAGTTAGTCCACTTTGTCGCTGCGGAATTTCACTATGAAGAAGAAGAAATATTACAAATTGGCATACTCACCAAACCTTATTTGATGGCTTCCACTCTCTAATTGTGGTTTTGTCTTCTATTCATTTGTGATATCTAACTCTAGCACTTAACCCTTTTTGATAGGTAATATATGTGACACTATTCCTAATAGACTCAAACGCATATCCTAATAAAATTTTATTTTAATTCATAATACAGTTTATAATCCTATTCCTAATTGTATTCCTAAAAGAAAACAATTCTACTTAAATACAAAACCAGTGTCCTAATCCAACTATAATTTGGACTGAATTTGGCTCCATAATCTCACACTCCAATCTTCTGCTGAATGTCTTCTTTTCCATCAAACCTTATGTTGTAATGGCTCCCTTCCAATCTTCTGTTGGAGTATCTTCTTTTCCAAACTCATCTCCCACAAGTCCTTTAAGAAAAAAACACGTACCATGTTGTAACTGTGGAAGGAAGAAAAAAATTATCCATTCATTTTCATCAATTGGTACATAATACATTCCCTTTTTTATGTTTTAAAAGGATCAACTAAATACTATACTTAATTGATTTACAACGGTTAAGAGAAATTAAACTTCATAATTCAAAAATACCTACAATTCAGTTTAATCTAAAACTGAAATTCTTTGGTCATGCCTTCTTCATCCTGTCTTACTCTTCTACCAAAGGATCAAACTTCAACAGCAGCAACCTCAATCTTAACACAATTCGAATCCCTTCTCTTATTAATCAACAAGTCCCACAAATTCTTATCATAAATTTAAATTCAAATTAAAAATCCTATATATATAAACATTAGAAACCTAATATCTGCATACCTTCAAAAATCCATCTAGATCAAACCATCTTTTTTATCCAATGTTTTTCTCCAATTCTCTCACAATAATCTCGGTTGCTTCTCTTTATGTTATTTTTTCTTCTTATTTTGTAAAGCACTATCATAATCTATAGAGAAAATAATTTTATATAAAAGTTCCAAAAGGAAGTATAAACCTAATGCCTTATGTAAACAAATTCATTTTATTGATACTTTCCCTTTTCTTTTTTTACCATTAAAAGAACTCCTTTGTTTCTCTATTTTTTTTTTTTTTCAGTGGAATAATTTCCCGTTTCTTAATGATAGGATATGTACTACACTTTTGTTGAGTTGACTGCGCTTGCGAACCATATGTTACATGAAGAAAGTGAGGCTTGCAAAATTCAATAAGTCTCTGATGTATTTCTTTAAGGGTGAGGTTTTTTCCGGAAGTTCACAGAATCGTTGAGTCGTTGGGTTGAGCTTCATCAAAACCGTAGGTTCTAAAAGGGATAATGGTAGTAAACATGAAAATAATAATTGCTAAAGTTGCCTGAATGAAATTGGTCATGGAAAGAGGTTTTACAGCCATTTGGACTCTTTTTTTTTTTTTTTTTTTTTTTTTTTTTGTTGGGGTAAACCTGATAATTGTCAGCTCCCGTCACTCAAACATAAGACTCATGAGTATAGTTAACCCCAATAATTAAAGGGCTTGTCATCCGGCTACAGAGGGAGAGGTCATTTACCCTCTTTCCTATGTCTTGATACGTGGGAAATTGTCAAATCTTGTATATATATATATATATGGTTATTTAACTCTCTTTTGCTAGTGCAAGATTAAGTAATTATTTTGTTTTGACATTTGAAAATAGATTTGAGCAAATCAGATTAAGAAAGTAGCTTTTTGTATAATTATATTTTTCAGGACTATGTTTCCAACGAGTTGGGTCGTTTTAGGAACTATGCAAGTTGTACCAAACTTTCAAGTTTCAACACCGGTTGCTTTACTTGGGTGTGCCTTTTATCATTTTTGTGTATTCATTTTTTTTTTTGAAAGTTGAAAATGATTGTTATGTTACAAATGATAGAATATTTAAATATAGAGAAATGAAAAGACAAAAAGGAAGGAACTGAATTTTCATCGCTTTGCTTGATTATAAAATACTAGACTAATGTGCTGTTTATATAGGGCTAAAAGTAACGGCTAATAGCAAGAAATTAGGAACGAATTCCTATAAACTATGTTACTAAAGACTAGGTAAACAATAAACTAATCTATTAATCCCTATTGACTAGGAAACAACAAGACTAATTCCAACCCCTCCTTTAAACTGAATGTCTTGTCTGAAACATCATTTAGTAAGAATCATCTGAGGTGCAGACACCAGAAGCTTTCTTAACTATTGGAACGTGGGAATTTGAGGCTTAGTTAGAATATCGCAATCTGATCCTCACTTCTGCAAAATATTAGATTAATGACTCCATTATTGCAAGATCCCTCAAGATCTTCACATCAATATGCTTGCTTCGACCATGTAGAACAAGATTTTTGGAGAGCTTTTTGTTATCTATTGTCACATAATCAGTGGTACCCTCTCTTGCTTGAAATGTAGCTCTTTCAGAACTTTCCTCAGCTAATAGCTTGACAACATAGGAATTTGCAGCTCCGAACTCAGCTTCGATTATTCATAAAGTTACTATTGGTTTTTTCCTTGAAGACCATGAGACAGCTCTTGAACCTGGCATAAAGCATACCCCGAGTGTTTTTTCTATCATCTTGATCTCCAGCATAATCACCTAAGTAAAGCCCATCAAATCTGAATTTTCTCCCCTTACTGTAGAGCAGCCCAATCAGCAGTACCTTGCATAATACAAAATTCTCTTTGCAACTAGAAGATGCATCTCCGGCTCTCCATGTACCTACTAATGAGACTTACGGCATACATCAATCAGGCCTTGTGGCATCAAATACATCAACTTCCTATAATTTACTTGTAAAGGGTGTTGTCAACCCTCCTTCCTTCAGAATCTTGGATAAGCTTCAAACTCACTTCAGTTGGTCTGCTAACATAATCGCATTCTTCATTTGAAACTATCTAAAATTTCTCCCAATACTCTTTTGAGATATAAAAATTCAACTACCAAATTGTTTAACTTCTATACCCAAACATAATGCATTAGTCAAAGTGTATGGTAGTTGATTTTGACTATTTTTGTAAAAAGTGTATGCTCATATGACATTTCTTCTAAATCCCTCCTTAGAAAAATAAGAACCTATATGACTATACAAAGCTCTCAAAGCTTGTTTTAGTCAATATATTACCTTTTTTTCATTTATACACCTTTTTCTCATCTCCAATCTTAACATAACCAGGATGTGTTGTCAATAATACTTGTTCTTCCAAATCACCCCGCAAAGAATGCTGATTTCACTTCCAACTGAAAGTTAGCCATGAGTTATGTGCTGCCAAAGTGATCACCAATCTAATTGTATCGTGTCTTGCAACCAGAGTAAATACTGCTTTGTAGTCAATGTCATTCTTGTTTATAGTGTTTAGACCACTAATCCGCCTTTTTTGTCCAATTTCGTCACTCTCCTTCAATTTTATTTTGTAAACCCACTTGACACCATTGTCTTTGCCCTTTGGAAGATTAGTCAACTCCCAAGTGTTATTCTTCAATTGTTGAAATTTCATCATTCTAACCTTCTGCCATTTTGTTCTTTGACAACTACTTCGTAAGTGGTAGGATCACAATCTGAAAACAGAGCAAAATATGTAAGTAGGTCCTCAAATTGGTCAATTCAGTCACCTCATAATCTGTCATCCTGTTGGTCTTTTTCTATTACGTGACACGTGTGCTGGTTAGTGTATTTGTTATTCTCCCAATTGACCATCATTTCTACACCTATTGAAGGGCTTTGAGGATCAACGGAACATTTTGAGTGGTTGCTAGTTTTTGCACATTCTCCATAGGCTGCTGCATTTTCTTATCACCATCTAAGTCTGCTGGAATGTTGTCTACACTATTCTCCTCCATGATCATGTCGATCTTCATCAAAACACATCACACGACTTATTACAATTTTCTTGGTACTAGGATTGTAAAGCTTATAAGCTTTTTATTGATCACTAACACCAAGAAAATGCATTTCTCTCCTTTGTCATCAAGCTTTTTCTCATTTTGGTCCAGAATATGGGCATAGGCAACACATCCAAAATTCTTAAATGGTCTACCGTTGGTCTTCGTCCACTACATGCTTCCTTTGGGGTCGTATTTTGAACAGCAAGAGTGGAACTTCTATTTAAAATATGAGTGCTCCAACTGACTGCTTAGGCCATAATTCTTCAAAATCTTGCTTCTTGTAAATAGGGCTTCGCACCATATTCAAAATAGTGTGATTCTTCCTCTCGCAACACCATTTTGTTGAGGCAATTCTTTCACATCAATCCATGTACTTCACATTTTCTCCTCTTTTGGATTTCATATTTCATAAAAGAAAAGAAAAATTACGGATTCTTAGAAGAGCATTTGTCATGCCGCTGAGACATGAAAGCGCTTGGACTTTAGTAAGTTCAGGAAGTTAGAATGTATTTTTTCTGGAATAAGATTTCTACGAAAAAGGTCATTCAAATCAGTCTTTTCTTTTGGATGGGTTGATGAGACCAGATTTCCAGGAAAAGTGGTGATTCAATGAGCCCTACTTGAATGAGGTTGATGTTGGAAGCTGAGTTTCTCAAGGTAGCTAAGTGTTGGTGCAGGATGAAGGAGTATGCAATTGAAAAGATCACTAACCTACGTATATAGGGAGATATGTAGCTATAAGTTGAATAGTATTTCTTTTGAATTTTGGTTTTATTAATGCTGGTGTTTTAAATATGTATTAATAATACTATGTCATATGTGCTTCTGATAACTTTTAGAATGGTAACTGAAAGCAGGAGTGTTTAATATAGGTGTGCTAACCAACGTAAATAATTAAAGTGTCTGGATTTGAATGAGCAGTACGAAAAACTGGAACATAATCAACGGAAAACGATCTGATGAAAGTTTCAGGAAAAACTCTAATCTACATAAGCAAGAATGAATTTGATTTGGGTTAGAGAAGAACAGCTTTATGATTCTGAATACTCTATTCACTAGGAATTATTGTCAAATTTTGGTTTATTGAAACTAGAAAAGTATTCAATATAATCTGATGGTTTTCCTGAGAAAGTAATACCATAACCTGATGACAGAACAAACTTAAAGCTAAAAACATAGAAGAAAGCAATCATATGGACAGAATTCACCAAAGGGAAAATGTTCCATTAATTTATTGCAGTGCTTCATAAGAAAGCTTATTTTACAACTGATATTAGAAACAAGCCTTTACCACAACTTAGCTGCTACGACAGATAGGTTTCGAATTTGGAGAAAAAAAAAGGAAGAAAACAGACCCATAGACTACAAACCATACACAATGATAAAGTCATGTTAATTTACTTTCACAGAGATGTGCCTTTGTACCTCCTTGCAGCCTCCTTCTATCAATGGTTTTTGTGTACGTTCTACGGTAAAGATGGTGAATTGAGGTTGCCATACCGCCTTGATGCCTCCCGGCTGTCATGATTTCAGTACGTTCATCTCTTTTTGACACTGATGAATAGGCACAGAGACCCTGGAATGTGGAAGGTGGCGGAATATAGAGAGGTGGTGGAATATGGAGAAGTAGTGATTGTAGGTTTGGCAACTTCTGTCAAATACTCCATGGCTCAGCTGCACCGATGTCATTTTTCGGTTTGGAGAGTAAAGTATCTGGTGGAGAAGCCCATCCTGTACGGCTTGGCCTTGACCATCCACCACTGGTGATCATAGTTGGTTCTGTCCCAATACCATTTTTCCTGTGATAGTCATCATAGTTCTCATTCCGATAATCACCATAACCAGTATTCCCATAATTACCTGTTGGATGATCTGGCGCCAATGTGAAGCACTCAAGGGGCTAAACCTTGGTCCGCTAGCTTCAGTTTGCAACTTGGTGAGGAATTCCTCCACCTTTTGCGGGCGATCATGAACTGGAGTTGAAGGCTTCCCCCATTTCATCACCATATCCATAACCAGTTGAAGGCTTATGCCACTTATTCTCACCATATCCGTAGTCAGTTGTCGGCTTATGCCATTGATTCTCACCATAACCGTACTCTTTCACTGGTTTCATACTCAAATTTCGTCGGAGAGCTATGTTTGTAGTCACTGCTGAAAGGTGAATGAACCTGCTGCACAACTGTTTCAGTTTTTGTAATACAGGAACCTGTGTTATAGTCGGGATTGTAACGATGGATGTTTCCTCCCCTCAGCATCAACAATGACTGGCTTACAGACTGATCTGAGGCATAGCTGTTTGGCTTCTCCATGTATCAGTCTGAGGCCCTAAACCGTTGTACCCGAGTTCCCTCTGTAATTGTAACCATAGCCGACATTGCTTAGCCTAGAGTAGGAAACTTGTTCTCTGTGTAAAGAACTCTAGACTTCTTTTTCTCACATCTCACGGTTGTTACACTTCTCCTTTATATAGAAATACTAAGTCCACTTTCGCTTCCAATACTATATAAGATTCAAAGGCATAAATTGCTGTGTCAAGTCATATCTTAACTTTTGGCCACGCTCTTTGAGATAGCCTTTATGTTCTGGAAATATTACTTAATGAATCATATTCTGGTTCTTCCATGTATGTGACAGCCACTATCTGTTATGAACAACACACTGATTATGTTCTTGTAAGAATTAATCCAAATCTTTACAACAATATTGTTCCATGATGTAAGAGATTTCATGTGTGAACCATGTCACCTTGAAAAGTAAGTAAATTAAAACTAATGTGATACATAAATTAAATACCCTCATACATGACAAAAGAAGAATTTACAGTAAACCATCAATCAGGATATAATAAAGTTGAGCATATTTTCATTTTGCGGTTGACAAATAATAAAGATAAATAGAAAAAAATAGATCTTGACCAACAGTTATGATAATGATCATTTCTACAAGATCTTACAATACATTTTTTGACCAACTGGAATTTGGTTGTAACTTATCACTAATAGCACTGGAAGGGGAAAGAAAAGCTGGTGCCAGAACTTCAGCAGTATCTGGCTGTGTCCACAAAACAAGTGGGATCAAGAAACAGCTGGCTATTCTTCTCCTCCCATGTCATTGTTAATGCCATCACTTGCTAAAAATTTCTACGGCTAAAATTTCTACCTCCCTAAGAGATTCATGGGATCATATTCCATCCTTTTCCCAACATTGATACTCTTACCATTAAATAAAGTCTGAAGAACCAAATTCGTCTGGACTTGACCTCCCTTACCTAACTAATGAATTGCCTCCACTAAAATTGTCTTCTTCGTTCCCACAATTTTTTATTTCTACAGGTGATATAATAGAGAAAAAGTATGCAAGTGGCTTTGTCAAGTCAGGTTTCAGATTGGCTCGTACAAAAGAAAAGTTGAAGCACCACAGAAACTAAGCAATGAATATAAAAACAACTATATCTTCCCTGAGTATCTCTTCCCTAAACTGATCTGAGAGACATTGCAGTTTCGTGTAAATAAGGTATGACACTTATGCACAGAAAAAGAATCCATAATATACCTTTAACAGTCTCCACTTTCCTGTCATCAAAAACTTGTCCAATTATAGAGCTACTGCCGGCCTTGCTAGCTAATCCGTTTCTATCCTTTTTTGGATGCAAAAATGGAAATGCTCACAAAGTGTGAAGAGACTACCAATTGATAAACTGATACTCATGTTCCCAGAATACCATGGCAACTACTACTATATGACACTGATATTTTATTTTCTCTATTTTCCATGTATATGTCCATTTCTGTCTAGGAGAGACCCGGCATATTTGTGGTGATTAAACTGAAAGCTAGGCTGGCCTTCTCATTGGCCTGACTGTATGTTTTGCTTCAAGTCATGGTACTACCATCTACAACACAAATCTGACAAATACAGACTCATACATCTAAATTTATTGCATTACATATACACATACATATAATGTTTGTGAGAGAATTGCACCCCCCAATTAGTGAGAAGGACTCTTCAAGTGATTCAGGGTTAAGCAGTCGTACGTTCCTTCAGATTCCACCCCCGAACAAATTTGTATATATTGCCCTCATGAAAATGTTAATTATAGAAGAAAAAAGATTATCTTTAAACTATTCAGTTACATGTCTATTTTCTTCACTTTACGGAAGGGTTTCTACAGATTCATCTTTGTACTCAACGACTTTTTTCCAGAATTTGCTCTTAGGGATCACTTTTGAAGTAGAGGTACTAAATTTTTTTCAAATTTGCAGAAGTCTAATTACATCATGCAATTACTGACTTCAACACCATACAGTCCCTGAATTCTAATTAAGAAATGCCCCATTTGTATCCATTCTAAATCAACTCCGTTTCGCAAATCCAACCCTTTCCCACCTGGAATTAGCCTAGGTTCCACCGTTTTTGCCGTCACCAACCATTTTTTGGCCAGCCACCTCCTGTCTTTCTAAGTCATTCCGACCAAATCCAACGGGCCAAAATCAAATCTTCCAACCACCCTCTTAACTGCCGGCCTTTACTCTACAAATCACCTCAAACCCCGTCACCTGGTTTCCCTCCGAACGTTAGTCGTGAATGTTTCCTTCTCGCCATTGGGTTTAGCGATTTTGCTTGTTTTGGATCATTTGGAGGCTTATTTTTGTAGTTTTGTGTGCTTGTTGCTATTGGAGTGTTTTGTTGCCTCTGTTAGACTGATTGTGGTGTTTTTCTAGGTTTCCATCATCCCCCAACCATTCCCAGCTCTCCTTCTCTTGGGGCACAACAGTGCTCGAGGAAAAGACAGAAAAGCTTTAAGGGTGACAATCGGTGAGCAAGTGAGGCAAAAGGAGCAAGGGTTTTGTAGAGCAGATAAAGGGGGTTTAAGTGGTGGTGGTGGTGAAGATTTCTGGTTGACAAAATGGTTGAAAGCGGCTGCAAAGTGGTAGTTTGTGTTAAAAAGAGGTGGGCTTTCCCTGCAAACGGTGAGTGATCAGGCACGAGGTGGTACGGTTTTGAAGAGAGATGATGATGGATTGAATGGTGTGTGGCGGTGAAAATTTCTAGCCGACAAACCATCAAAAAAGCGGCTACAAAGTGGTTGTTTGCTGGAAAAAGCGTTGGGCTTTTTTGACAAACGGTGAGTGATTAGACACGAGGTGGTATGGTTTTGAAGAGGAGATGATAAGGGATCAAATGGTGGTGGCAGTGAAGATTTCCAATTGACAAATCGGTTGAAAAAGCTGTTGCAAAGTCCGTTTGCACGAAAAAATGGTGGGATTTTCCGACAAACGGTGAGTGATCAGGCGATGGGTGGTATGGGTTTTGAGAGGAGTGATGAGGATCGAATTATGGTGGCAGTGAAGATTTTTTGCTAACAAAATGCCAAAAATTGCACAAAAAAGCAGTGGGCTTTTCCGACAAATAGTTAGTGATCAACGACAGGTGTATGGGTTTTGAAGAGGAGATGACGAGGGATCGAATGGTGGTGCAGCGCAGATTTTCGATGACAAACACCCAAAACTGCCGAAGAAAGGAATTCGCACAAAATCCGCCAAATGCGGCCAGTTTGGTTGCTCACTAATCGTTGTCCACCACTGGCCTAAATGGCTGGTTTAAGGGCATTTGTGTATTGCAGTCAATGCATCTGTTTTAGAACCTACCACTCCCTAATAGAGGTGGAACAAATGGGTCGGGCTAGCGGGGTCAACCCTAACCCGGCCCCAAAGAGTTAAAGCCAACCCAACACAACCCTTGGCGAGCCGGTTGCAAAATGGCAACCTGCCGACCGCGGGTTGCTGTTTTGTCCTTTCTAAAGAAATGACCGCCACCCGCGTCGTCAACCCGTGAGTTGGCTGTTACACCCCAACGACCAACCCGCCGAGTTGACCCCAAGTTGGCCGAAAAAAATAATAAAAATAGAAAATTTTATTTGTTATTTTAAATTACCCCTTTACCCTTGAAATATAACCGTTTTATAGTCTTGGAGAGGTCTTTTTCATCATTTTCTTTTCCCATTTTTTCTATAAATTGGCCCTACACTCCACATTTTTCTCACAACTCAAATTCTCTCCATTGTCTCATATTCTCTATATTCTAATCTCTCAATTATTCATTTATTCTCTTAATCTTTTTGTTATCAATTTCTCGTATTTAATTTTTTTAGTTTTTGCAATTTTAATTCATATTTCTAATTTTCCATATTCCAATTCTCTTCTTTAATTTTTATTTCTTCTACATCAATATTTTTTTCAACTACAATGGATAATTTTTCTCTCCCATCAATTGCAATGATGAAGGAAATTACTATCCTAGTCCTAGTCTCGCTGATTTTACTAACATAAATGCAAGAGAAGATTCAATAGTCCCGCTTTCCCATTCTCAGAATCTGATACACCTCAATATGCCCCCGATTCCAACAGCTCCCGGTGTTTCTAGAAGTCGTCCTCGTAATCGTCGTCCTCGTCCAACTTCATCTCAAGCTGAAGCGGGTTCATCAACTGCCGTCGAAACCGAAGACAAAACACACATCAGACGTTTGGGCGCATTTCACAAGTTTTTACGAGATAGAAAATGGCATTCAAGTCAAGAAAGCGAGATGCAAATACTGTGGAAATATTTATAAAGCTAATTCGTAATGGTACTAGTACTTTAAAAAGGCATGCTAATAAACATATTAATCAACATGGAAATAGAGAAGCAATCAAACTCAAATAACTAATATGGGTACTACTTGGCGTTATAATTTTATTTATATAGGAAACAGTTAGCTTATATATTACTGCAACTGATCAACCTATTAATATGGCTGAAGATAATATTTTGAAAGATTTGTTCAAATCTTTTTTTTCCATGATTTAAAAGTTATTCTAAAACTGCATAAAATGATTTAATAAAATTGTTTAGAAAAATGAAATTAGAATCAAAAATAAAATACATAGTTGTCATGTTAGTGTGGCTTTAACTGCCGATATTTGGAGTGGTAGAGCTAAACAAGATTAATTGTGTGACTAGTCATTATTTTGATAATGAATTTAAATTAAATAAATCTTTTTAGGATATAGATTAGGATTGATCATAGTGGTCACAAATTTATAATAAAATTGTTGGTTTTAGAAGATTATGATGTTCTTGAAAAAGTGATAAGTATAACTTTAGATAATGCAAGTGCTAATACTACAGATATAGATTTTTTTAAAAGTAATTAGCGTTTGTATAACAGTTTGAAGTTTTTTCACAACGCTGTGCATATCACATTATTAATTTATTGTGAAAAGTGGTATGAAAACAATTAAAGAAATATATTGATAGAATTAGGGCTTCTTTAACTGGATTACTAGTAGTAATAAAAAATGTTGAATTTCAAGACGCTTGTATAAAATCAAATATGTCTCCAAGAACTTTTGCATTAGACTGCCTGTTAGATGGAATATTACTTATTTAATGATTGATTCATGTTTACCTTATTCTAATATAATTATTTATTTGTAGCAAATAATAGAGGTTCTCATTATTTGGTAAAAATGATTGGCAAATAGCTAAAGTATTTCATTCTTTTCTTAAAATTTTTTACCAATCCACTTTACAACTTTCTGGTATGTATTATCCTACTAGTCCATTGGTAATACATACAATTATAAAAATTTCCGAGTTATTTATAAAAAACAAAGACAATGAAATTTTAAAGGCACCAATAAAGGCAATGGAAAATTTTTTTTTTTTAAATATTGGGAACCCATTCTTTTTCTTTATTATTTAAGTGCTATATTTGATCCTAAAATTAAATTAGCAGGTTTAGAAAATGGTTTTGATAATTTATGTGAAAATTTACAAACCGAAGTATATGCCAATCAAATAGGAGAGGTAAAAAATAGATTTTTCAAAGTATATTTCCAATATGAAAACAGGTATGGGAACCCGTAAAGAAGCGAAATATCCAGGGAAGCTACATCAGAAAAAACAAATGAAGACTTCTACTCTTGAGGTGCACTGAATAGGCCGAAGAGGACCCG
Organism: Pistacia vera; assembly: GCF_008641045.1. Lineage (NCBI taxonomy): Eukaryota > Viridiplantae > Streptophyta > Magnoliopsida > Sapindales > Anacardiaceae > Pistacia > Pistacia vera. Next base: position 772,598 of record NW_022196252.1, read on the forward strand.
AATCCGAAGCATAGCCTCCTCTTTAGAAGCACCACCACCAACAACAATAACTAATGTACTGTCCTCCATGCAATCGCAGAGTATGAGCTTCAACAATATTTGGCAACCCCTGAAATGTTACCAGTAGATCCACAACAGAAAGCCAACTTTGATCTCTTAGACTATTGGAGAGCCAGAAAATGTATTTTTCCGGTATTATCAAGACTTGCCTTAGATGTTTTCGCTGTTCCTGTCTCAACCGTCTCATCTGAATAAACATTTAGTGCAAGTGAAAGAATTTTAAATGAAAGGAGGACTAAACTTTCTCCAAAAATGATTGAAGTCCTCATATGTCTTAGAGACTGAGAACGGTCGCGCCATCAAGATCAATACAAGATTGTCGACAATACTTTAATAGAATCATTTCAATTTTGTAATATAGATGATACGGATGAGGGAGGTCCTAGTGAACCACCCCCAAATTAGTTATTTTGTAAAATGTAATTTGTAAATTAATTGTCAATTATTGCACTCTTTTTTCTTTACCAAGTTTTTCTCCCATTGGGTTTTTCTTGGTGAGGTTTTTAACGAGGCAATAATTGTTTTAATTTCTTATTTTATTTTTTTATAAATGAATAAGTCTAATTTTTCTTATAGTACAATTTTATTGTATTAATATTTGAAATGTTAACCAAAAAAAAAATAATTTAATTGAATTATTGATATTTGAAAAGTTAACTAAAAACAATTACATTTATAATTTATTCATTTATAATTGTTAATTATTAATTTGAAAAGTTAAATAAATAAAACAAAATAAAAAAAATAGGGCTAACCCGGCCCGGCCCACCGCCTAACCCGGCGAGTTAGGGTTGGCGGACCGGGCTGGGCCAGCCATTTTCTCCAAAATGGCGGGCCTAACCCTGCCTACCTTTGTTGGTGGGCGGATTAGGACCAACCCGCCAAATTGTGTAACTCGCCGCGGGTCGGGCCGGGCCGGGCAGGTTACTTTTCCACCTCTACTCCCTACTAATGTTAGTTTAAGGGTGGGAACTTGAGATAAATGCAACTAAGGTTATCAACTTGAGATTCCTCTATACCTCAGGTGGGAACATGTTGTTTACTTTTTTAGGAACTATGCCAAGTTGTACCAAACTTCAAGTTTCAACGCAGTTGCTTTACTTAGGTGTGCTCTTTTATCATTTTTGTGTATTCATTTTTTATTTATTTTTTTGAAAATGTTGAAAATGATTGTTTGAAAACACAAGGAAAAGAATAAAAAATAAAAATTAATCACCTTCACGATAGATAAAACCCCTTAAAAGTTCAACTTATTTTGTTCATCTCGAAAACTGTCTCAAATATATCAAAGGTTGATATATTTTTTTATTCAAAACATTAATTATTTTTAGAGGTGGGAATTTGGGTCTGGGTCCAATGGGACTACCCAAAAAACCGAACCCAGGATCGGTCTTTGGAAGGACCTGGGGGTTGGTCCCTCCTCCAGGGCCCAGGCTTGGGGTTGGTCTCATGCCCGTGTCCAAACCCTTCCCATTAATATCTTATACACCCCTGGCAGATACCAAAAAACCTCTATTTTATATAGAATTTACTATATATATAAGGGTTAAATTGATATTTTACAAAAAATATATATATAAAATTCGAGTATTGGCTCAACGGTCAGTTGACTGTTAAGCCAACAATCAGGGGGAGAGGGGTGGGGGTGGTTTCTTTCACTTCCACTCCACCCTCCAAAACAACAACCCCGCCCCACGCCACCCACCACCCCCCCCCCCCCAACCCCCCCCCCCCCCCCCCCCCCCCCCCCTCAAAACCACAAACCAAAAGTATAAATAACCCCATTTTCCTTCATTCTCTTCACAACTCTCAATCTCTCATTCTCTCTACTCCAATTCTCAAACTCTCTTCAATTTATATTTATATTTATTCATTTATTATTCATAGGATTATTTATATTATTCAATTTCTTCCATTTTAGTTATTTATTATTTTATCATAAATTCTTAATGGGTTCCTGAAATTACGCATTCAGAGGATCATCCCAAAATGAGTTTTATGTTCTATCTACTGAAGAAATGGAAGGATTCAATCCATTTTCACCTTTCCAGAGGTAGCAATTCCACAACCAGAAACGGCTGGGACTGCGTGCAGCCAAACACAAGGAGTTACGACACCACGGGTACGGTAAGACCGTTAAAGAGGGTCATGTCCGAGGTATGACAATACTTCACCAAATCAAAAATGGGCAAAGCCAAATGGGGAGGGGGAAGAAACGTGCAGAGTATGTAATTTATGTGCAACCATTATCTGCGTTGAGCACGGGACTTCGGTGATATGACAGCACCTAGAGGAGAAGCACCCCCAATATATGTAGCCTGGACCTTCCGATTCAACTTCAACCGCACCAAGTAGGAAAAATCAAACTCAACTTAATTTTAATCCTCAATCATCAACTCTCTCAGCCTAGCAATAGAATGCACTCAAAGCACAAGAGCCAATAGCAAGATACATAGTTGCTACGGACTCTCCTCTTTCTTTATCTTAAAATCATTTTTTTGTTGAATTGATTAAAGATGGTTTTTGTCCAACAAATAGCCCTATTAGTAGAGGAACAAGTAGAAGGGACATACTAAAACTTTATAATAAAATAAGAGATCAACTTAAAATAGAAATTGAAAATTTTAGGAATATATCTATTGCACTTACTTTAGATATATGGGCTACTAGATCAAAAACAAATTTTTTGAGTGTCACAATACATTACCTAGATCATAATTGGCATTTACAACAAAAATTGATAGGGTTTAAACCATTTTATGCTAAACATAGTGCTGAGAAATTTATTTTACAATTATTGAAGTTTTGCAAGATTAATTATTAATAGAAAGAGTTGTGGCGCTAACACTTAATAATGCAGCTACCAAAACCATGGCAATTTCTTTATTCAAAAAGAGATTGGATCTGCATGGTGACGGCAAATTTTTTCACCAAAGATGTGCTTGCCACATCATCAATTTGATTGTTAAAGTAGGTTTAGAAGCTATACGTTCGAGGATTGAAAGGGTGTGCGCGACTATATCAAATTCATAACTGGTAGCAATACAAGATGGACTAAGTACATAAAATATTGTCACCAAGAGGAGCCGCCAGTTCGACCAAAGAAGTTATGTACAGACACGCCTATCCATTGGAACTCCACGTGCTTGATGTTGCAAAGAGCTATGTCAACCGCAAGACAAATTATAGATTTCGTCAACCGGAAGAACTATTCAGACGAAGTCGTTAATGATTTGGATTGGACGATTTGCAATGTTTTTCATTCATTTCTTAAATTTTTTTACGATTCCACTAATACATTAAGTGGTATTTATTATCCTACTACTAATGTAGCACTAGATATTTTACTTCAAATTTCTAAAACTATTGTTAAACATATATATGATGAAGATTTAAGCGACATTATTTTAAAAATGGAAACAAAATACTAGAAATATTGGTTAGATATTCCATTCTTATATGGATTAGGTCTTACTGTAGATCCTAGATTTAAATTTCACGTATTTAAATGTATGGTTACTGAGATAGGCCAGCATTTAGAATATGACTATAGTTCTTATTTGATAGACTTCAACTGAAAATTAGAAAGCTTTTTTTCTTTGTATGAGACTAAGTACAATGGAACATTCAGATCGAACAGAGACGACCAGGACCTTGATGAAGACATTTATCAACAAGGATCGAGCATGTGGACATATATGGAACATGGCGGAAGTAGCAGCTCCAGCTCATACAAACGTGGACCAAATGAGCTACATTGATACCTACAAATGGACATGTCCTACATGATGAAGAAGGAGAAACATGAGATGGATTTGCTTCAATGGTGGAGCCAAAATGCAAGTCGATTCCCCATTGTAGCCCAAATGGCACATGATATTTTATATGTGCCAGTTTCGATAATTGCATCCGAGTCAACATGTTTACGGGATTGGACTTATGCAAAAAGAAGACTTTGACACTCTGAAGATCTCGAACTACTCAACCTTTTAAGAAACATAGATTTGGACAATGTAAATATTGACGATGTAAATTAATTTGATAAAAAGAAATTTATTTAATTATTTATTTGTGAAGTGTGATTGTGTGAATATTATATTTATGTTAAAAATAAATTATCTCTTTAAAGTTTAAATTAAACACACCCTAAATTTATAACCAATTAACCATTTATATATATTTATTTACTAATTAATTGAAAAATTTATAAATCACCCCCTAAAAAATTACATAAACCCCTTGACATAATTTTCGATTTAGCCCCAAATATATAAAAATTAGGGGGTATTGGTAATTTTTCAGGCCCATAGGGCCGGTCCTAGGACAGATCCTAGGGTCTTAGGGACCGGTTCTATAGTCCCGGGCCCGAATTGGAGTGGGCCTTGCCCGGGTCTAATTTTTATATAAAAAGAAGGGCTCATTATCATTTTTTTTCCATTTCTTCTCTTTTTCGGTTAAAAAAATTTAGAAAATGTTAAACAGGAGGTAAATGTCGCCGATTCCAAAGCAGAAAAAATGAAAAGAAAACGTAAAATTTATAAAGGAACGACAACCTTAGTGTTTGACTTTGGCATTTATGAATTGTGCAATGTGTGTTTACAGATGGAGTAAATGGAGCAATTTCAAGCTTCTCTGATTCAGATCAGCCTTCCTCCTAGAATGGGGTGGAATCATTTTGCAGTATTCGTAGGGATTCCTTTTATTCTTCCACTTTTTATTGTATTTCTTGATTTATTGATAACTTTTGTTTCTTATTAATCAGCTTGATGTTTATTTTATATTTTAATTTTTGAAGTATTTGAATTACAATGAATCAGCTTTTACACAAAAATTGGATTAAGGTAACTACAACATGAACAAATTGTAGAACAGGTACTAACCGGACAGAGGAATAATTAAAGTGTCTTAAAGTTTTATGAGGCAGTAGACGAAGAAACTGGAACTTAATCAATTGGAAACACATCTAATTAGAAGTTTCAGAAAAAATTCTAATCAATATTAGGCCAAAATAAATTTGATTTGGGTAAGAGAAGAACAGCTTTATGATTCTGAAATACTCTAATTCTTCATGAAGTTATGTCAAACTTTGGTTTACTGAATCCCGAAATTTTATTCAATAAAATGTTTGATGAATTTCCACAGAAAGTAACTTCCATAACCTGAAGACAGAAAGCACACTTAATTCTCGAAACATAGAAGAAAGCAATCATAGAGAGGATTCATAAAAGAGTAGGAAAAAATATTCCATTAATTCATTGCAACTGCTTCATAAGAAAAGCTTATTTTACAAGTGAAATCAGAATAAGCCCTTAACACAACTTAGCTGTTACGACAGCAAGTTTACGAATTTGCTAAAAAAAACGAAAGAAAACGGACCCTGATAGACTCACAAACCATGACATAATAATATAATTCATGTATTAATATTACTTTCACAGTGCTGTGCCTTTATACCTCCTTGCAGCCTCCCTGCTGTCAATGGTGTTTGTGTATGTCTCTGCAGGATAAGATGGTGAACTGAAGTTGCCATACGTCCTTGAATGAATTAGGAAGGTGATAGGATTCTGATTCCTTTTTTGGGACGAAAGTGGGCTAACGGGTTGGAACCCAATGTAGCTTAACTTGTGGAAAAGCCCACCTCATGGAGTGGCCCAAAACACAAGGTGGCCCAATTTGTAGGGTGGCCCTGCTTGTAGAGAGGCCCAACTCGTAAAGTAGCCTAGCTCGTGGAGAAGGCTAACTCGTGCTGTGGTCCAGCTCGTAGAATGGCCCGGCCCATAGAATGTTTCTGCTTACAAATTGGGTCATCTCATAGGATGGTCAATCCACAAGATGGATCTAAGCATAGGCCCAACCGGAATTGGGCTAAGGTGCTAAGCCATATTTAGTATGTATTTCATTGTTGGACTTAACAAGGTCTAGTATGATTTTTAGCCCATACAAGTATCTGGGGGAGAAGCCCATCTAGTAGGATATTCGCAAGCGTATGAATTAGTGCAAGTAATAACGAGTAAATAACAGATATCGAACCCTAGAGAATTGCTATTAATTACCAATTACCAAAATTGACTATGTTGTTACTATTTGATTAACAAAAATCTGATGAAAAATACTAAACTAAATAACCGATAAAAACAAATTAAAAACTTCAAAAAACACAAACACTTGATTTTTAATGTAAGATAAATAAACCTAAGGCATAGACTTCACACCAACTCTACTTGTACGTATTGATAATTTATGCTAACTTTATAATGCCCTTTCTACATGTCAAACTCCCTTGAATTCCAATAACTTTCTCTCGAACAATTACCAGATTAACTCCTAATTACTAACCTGAGATATCTCTAAATCAGATTTAAGTATTAAAAAATCATTACGCTTTATAGAGTTTACTAAAACCTCACAAGTCGCGGTAAACTATCTCTAGCATTCGCTCAATCTATTATTTTATTACCCTAGACCAACTAAATATCATCTCTCTATCTTAACCTAGTCCATTAATTCATTCAATTCTCGGGCCCTCAAGAATCAAAAGCATCAAGCACAGTAATAAAACTTAGAAAGAATGCCTAATAAGAATTAACAATAATATATCAACACATAATCACAGAGATTGGCTACATCTTAGCCCTAGAAAATAAATTTAGTTCATAATCAACATGAAAAAAACAATCATCTTTATTAAAATAATTAACATGAGTTTAAGACATAAATAAGAGGAACTTCTCTATACTGTGAATCGAAAACTCCAAAAATTCTACCACTTTGATCTTTTCTTGCATTCGCCTTCTCTAATTAATTCTCTCCTATTCTCCTAAAAGTCAACTAAATACTTATATTTATACTCCGAGGTTGTTAGGGTTGTGTTTCCCCCTTTCCTATTTAGTTTAGAACTCCTAATTCCCAAAATACCCGTCATGAAATGGATACAATTTTTTCCAAATCGTGACTGTGTTGCGGCATTATGCGTCAGCATGGTTGGTTCTGCCCTCCAGAATCTGCTGTGCCTCAGCATTATGTTGCAACACTGAAAATATGGTTATTTTTTAGCATGATAACATTAGAAGCTAGCCAAGTGGTAAACATATGGAATATAGCCCTTTGAATAAGCTTTCGAACAGTCGAAGAATCGTCTCAATATGAAGTCTACAGCTTGAGTTATTATCGAAATACCAAGGAATGTTCAAACTGGAGCATATTCCAGGATTTTCTCTTCAACTTTAAAACGTCATATATAACTTCTTCGTTTCAGCTCCAAATCATGCACCGTTTGTTTCTTGTCGTCACACATTCCATCGCCAACATAATTATTCATCTGAATATCATCTTTAAGCATTGATTGTTGGGATTTATTTGACAAGAATACAGAATTATAAACAAAAATTTATCCAAAACCCTAATTCCCTGGATCATGGATTGATGTGTATAATCCATATAAAACCAATATATATAAAATGATTAAATATAAAGGAATATTTAATACCTTCGATTGGAGGCTTCTTCAGTCGATTTGTGGATTCGCTTTCACTCCAAGTCAAGAATGCACGAACGGTATCTACACAAAGATAGGGTGATTTCTCGATTGATTAATATGCTAGAATAATCAATGAGTATAAGAACAAAAGTGTGCAGAATTTTCCAGAAGAAAAATTCACTCTCAAAAGGGGGTTCACGTTTTTTAGGGGGAGGGTGGCTAGGGTTTTAGTTCAAACTTAAAGTTATGTTATGTTGTGTTATTAGGTTTTAATCTTAAGTTGACTTATATAGTGCAACTAATTAAAACTCTAATCCCAATTAGGAATAGCCTTCCTCCTTCATTAGAATAATATAACCCTACAACCAAACAAGGTTAAATAGATATTTTATTTAATATTATTATTATCCTAAAATTAATATATATTAAATATATTAATCTTAAATAATAATATCACATTTATATATATATAAATATGTAATCTCACTAATTTAACTTCGATATGAAAGTAAATACAGGCATCAACCACAGTAAATTTAATTACACTGCGAGATTATTGAAATACTCTTTCATCTTAAAAGACAAAAATACCCTTCTCACTTATTGATTCTTAATATGTCTTTTATGTGTGTGACCCATAGGCTTCTCATCATATCGGCAATAAATAGTATCACGATTAACGCTTAATTAATCATTCCACTAAACACAGACCAAGATTGACCTCTAACAAGGCATTATTGTCATGCAATAGATTCAGATTCAGCGATACAGCTTCCTATCAACAGTATTGTTGCCATGCAATCTAATTATTTCATCAACTATTATCTCATCAAGGTTTGAAGTATAGAAATAATGTCAACTTCAAATACACTACCTTGATATGTTTGTATTTGGCAATCAAACTAATGACTAAATAAAATTGGACTTGAGCAGCAACTCAATTTCCACTGTGGCCATAATTTTTCGGTTGTTGTCATTTACCGAATTACTCAACGAGATAAATTCTCCTATACCCAAGTGATGAATCCTATGTTGATCCACCATAGCCGTAGTGTACTTCTTTATATAGCCAACTACCACTATACTAATAACACTAAATAGGACTACGTTAGGTTAGTATCAAATAACACCGATATTTACACACAGCGCTGTGGTGATCTCAAGTCTAAGGATCACAGCACCATCTGTTAGAGGATATACTCCATAGACATTGGGATTACCACCTATATGGAATCCTTTAGTGGGTCTATCTAGTGAACTTGTCAAATACAAGCACCCATGTGCTACACCAAGTTGTCACCAAACAATTTCAACATGTAAGAACTATTACTATCTTTTTGTAAGGTCATTCAACACTATGATAGTCTTACTGTATTATCTGTGTCATTACTTCAGGATAATACTGGGGTTACGAACAATTCTAGAATGGCCATCTTATGTGATCATAGGGTCTTACAATCAAGATTTAAAACACTTGATACCCTCGTCACGATTCTACCATTCTATAGGCATATATCAATATGTATATAAATATAAATTGAATGACATAGATAAATTTCCTTTTATTAATATCAACATGCTTTTACAAAGAGTCAATTATTATAGTTGGATTGGCTCTAGGGCACCTATACTAACATTGATAACCTGAAAACACTCAAAACATACCCGTGACCTCATAAAAGATATTTATGGAATAATTAAGTTAAATTACTCAACTTAAACCTAATTTCCCACAAATAATCCCCATAAACCACTAAGTACATGCATATTTTCAAGCTCTTATCACAACCCCCAACTAGCTTCTTGCTAATCCCTAGCAAGTTAAGCAATAAAAATATATCCTCTAGCTTGAAACTTAAAACAAAATAAACCTAAATCTAATCTACCCTAAATCACTTTCGTAGATTGACACATTTGCATTTGGCGTATGAACAAGCCTTTAAACCCCTAGGCAGCCCTAGTTGGATGAGTTGTAGTCTCGTGAGGGTTTCCAGTGATGATACCCACAAACATCCAAACTCAAAACTAAAGCCTTAACCAAAAATTTTAGGATCAATAGATATATTTGTCTCTAAAATTGTGTCTACATCCACAATTCGAATAATAAACGTCACGTAAATATAAAGATCATAAGAAAATATCAATTACACTTTTGTTATAGACCCAAAAACCACAAACTATTTATCGAATTGTGCACAACATTCATAGGCAAAGAAATTTGATCTCTTGAGTCTTTATTTCTCATTAAAAATAAACAATAAAATCGTACAATCAAACTTCATAGGCTCACTTTTCAAGCCACTCTCCACTAATGTAGAGTCCAAACACTACCTTGAATCATTAGGTCTTTATTATAGTTGTAATGTTAGGCTAAGGTAATGGGTTATGAAAGAACGGAAAGGAATTTTGCAAGTGTAAGAGACTTAATCTTTTTCAATATATGATCGTGAACAATCTCCTTCTCGCTTCTCTATTCATTCACCAATTACTCTTTCACCTTGATTGAACTTTTCCTTCCAACAGTAGCACAAACCCTCATATAATGTAAACCTCATTCCATGTTCTTCTTACTAGCTACTTCTTCCCTTTTTTTTTTTCTTTGCTTTTTTTTTTCATAGGAAGATAATAACTTATAAAAACAACAGTCTACCCCACCTTGCTTTTATTATTTTTTTTTTTCACAACCCCCAACCTATCTCATTGTACATATTCAAGTTGTGGTCCAAAAGATTCATCCATTTTCCTCTACCGCACTTCTTTTCATGAGTTTTTCTTCCAAGGTCATGCCAAATTAAGTCTCTCACAATAAAATGGGTCGAAAAGTGTTTCAGGTTATCATCAAGGTAAGATATAGTATATTTAAAACAAAGAAACAAGGCTTTTCAAGTGTATATACAAGCCCAAAGGGTTAACTATAGGTTGGCTTGAAAGGCTCTATCGTTCCAAAGAAAATTGTCTAAATAATATCCTAAGCAATGCGAATTCTAGGATTTCGCCTCAAGTGGTTATCAAATGAGTCCTAGAGTTTATTGAGATCTCAAAATTAAATGCCCATAAAGAATCACACATAAAACTTCTCTAAGTATTCAGATTATTCAACCAATCAAACCCATCCCCAAGAGAGTTGTAAACTAAATGCAATTGACACCTACTAACATCATTACACTACACAAAAGTTAATGTCTTCTCAAAGTTACATGTTTTTTTTTAAATCATAGTGCTATCATTCACTTACAAAGTAATCCACGAACTAAACAAAATTCAAAAAAAAACTCAAAAACAAAAACAAAAAATCCTCATAAATCCATAAATTTAAAAGTTTTGGAAGAGACTTCCCTTACTTGCAATCTAATATCTACATTATCCCCAATGTACAAATGTAACCAAAAGGAAAAGGAGAAAAGGAAAATTTACCCCCTTTTTTCAATAGTGAAGTGCGAATTCGCGTGACAATTTAATCACCTCCCTTATTTCATTCCATTGTTTAAATCAACTTCTTGCAAAAACAAAGAGACTTTCGGTGTACCTTATCGACAACACACCTCACTTGTTAAATATATGAATTTAGAGAAACAAACACAATGTCAATGTTAGTCAAGCTAAATGAAAATGTAAAAAATAAAAAATGACTCAAGTACAAACCAAAACAAATTCAAAATTAAAGTAAAGAGCTTGGGTTGCCTCCCAAGAAGTGCTTTATTAGAGTCGAAGCCCTCATATCTTTAATGCCACCATTTACATATAGCTTCGATTCCTCTCTTTCCCTCTTATTCTCAATTTCCTCCTCCATAGTCCTAAAATTGACTACACAGGTTTCTAGGGGTGGGCGAGAGTATTTTTCTTCTAAGGTCTCGACTACTTTATCATCAAGGATGTTAATCTCAAAGCAACTATCTAACTTGGGTGGACATTTCATAGTATCAAAAACATTAAATTCAACTTGTTCATCCTCTACCCTCAAGATTACTTTTCCTTGATGAACATTTATCAACTTTTCACTCGTATCTAGGAAAGGTCTTCCTAAAATTAGAGACACCTCCTGATCTTTTTCCATATCTAATACAATAAAATCTACCTGGAAAATTAGTTTCTCTACCTTTATTAAGACATCTTCTACCAGTCTCCTAGGATATTTTATGGATATATCCACTAATTGAAGGTGAACCATGCTCGGTTTCACTTCTCCTAAGGCAAGTTTCCTATAAATAGAAAAAGGCATCCAATTCACACTAGCTCATAGATCTCATAAAATCCTTGTCAAAATGTAAACTACCAATAGTGCATGGAATCGTAAAACTCCCTGGATCTCCAAGTTTTGGTGGTAGTTTCTTCAAAAGTAGCACACTCTTCAATAAGCATAATCATCTCATGTTCTTCAAACCTCCTTTTGTGTGTAAGAATGTCCTTGAAGAACTTGGCATACTTTGGCATTTGCTCCAGCATATCTACAAAAGGAATATTTACGTGCAAGCTTCTAAACATAACCATGAACTTACCAAATTGCTTGCCCAATCTCTGCTTATGTAGTCTATGGGGATACGAAGAGATGCTTCATCTTTCTTCACATCTTGGGCTTTTTTTCTCAATTTCTGCTTCTATGCCTAGGCACTGTGCTAGGGCATTCCTCATTCTGGATTTTGTGCCTAAACACTATGCTGGGGCATTGGTGGCTCTGTCTAGTTTCATGTCTTTAGCATTTTCCTTAATTTCTTCAGCTTTTCTTAATTCTTTCAGCTCCTTACCACTTCTCAACATCATGGCATTGAGTTGCTCCCTTGGATTCTTCTCGGTATCACTCGACAACATTCCTTGAACTCTTCCTGCTAAGATGTTATAGATTTGCCCCATTTGAGTTTCAAGATTTCTTATGGAATCAGATTGATTTTGCAACAAAACTTCATACTTTTGAAGCTGAGTTTTATTCTCGTTAAATCTTTTGCTTGACTTCTCCATGAATTTAGTGAGCATACTCTCCATATTAGAGATCTTCTCTTGAGTTTGAGAACCAGAAGGTAGCTTATGGTCATTATTGTTACTCGAGGAAAAGTTTGGATGGTTTCGCCATGCTAGAGTATAGGTACTCGAGTACAGATTTGCTTGCCCTCTTTGATAATTGTTGACGTAATTTGTTTGTTCCGATTGAGCAAATGGATTGTTAGGAATCGATCTACCCAACGTAGTGGAAAACAAAAATTCAAAAGGATGAATCGATTCCTTTTATGCCAAGATTCAGGGTATAGATCATATAGTTTACATGTTAAAACAAAATTCTGCATAAAATAATACCAATCCAGACAAGGATTAGAGATCTTACGCATGTTTGGAGACTCCTTCAAATATCCCTGAATCTACTTTGCTGCCGATTCAATGTAGAACTGAACGAACAGTGATCCACACAAAGACAATCCGAAAAACCAAAGAGGGATTTGCTAGATCCACTAATTGGCTTCAAGAATCAAGTTGAATCAAAGAAAAATTTTGATTCAAAACCAAGGGGAGAACGTGTGAGAGAAGGGAGAAAAGGCGGCTGCCTTTTTCTTTCCTTTTAATGGAAAATGAATGATTGATTAATCTTTTAACACAACTTGCACTTATATAGTGCAAGTTGTTGAAACCCTATTCCTATAAGGAATAAACATGGGTTCCAACTCTAGTCCACCCTTGTGTCCAAACACCCTTCTCATGGTATTTTATTTTTAATTAATTATTATTATAATTAAAATCAATTAATATATTTATAAAGTACATTAACATTTAATTAATAATAATAATTCATTTAAATATATGTGTACATATATTTAAATATAATCTCACTAATTTACTTTGGATATTAAATTAAATAAGGCAACAACCTTGACAAATTTAATTGCACTGTGAGATTACCAAAATACTTTTTCATCCTAAAAGACGAAAATACCCCTTGAACAAAACGATTCTTAAACTATCTTTTAGGTGTGTGACCCATAGGCTTCTCATCATATTAACAGTGAGTAGTATCGTGATTAACACTAATTAATCATCTCACTACGCGTAAACCAAGATTGACCCCTAGCAAGGCATCATGGCCACCTGATAGATTCAAATTCAGCGAAATAGCTACCTATCAATGATATGGTTATCGCGCAATCAAATCCTTTTATCATCTGTTATCTCATCAAGACTGCGGTACAGAAATAGTGTCAACCTCAGTTACTCTCAATATCTTTGTATTCAGTTACTGGATCAATAACCGGAATAATAAATTGGATTGAGCAACAACTCAATCCTACTGTGGCCACAGATTTAGTGTCATTGTCATTTACTGAATTGCACTCAATCCTACTGTGGCCACAGATTTAGTGTCATTGTCATTTACTGAATTGCACAGTGAGATAACTTCTCCCGTACTCGAGAGTGATGAATCCTTTGTCTATCCACCATAGTCTTGATACACTCCTCGATACAGCCAATCACTACCATATTGAAAGCTCTGAATAGAACTGCATTGGGCTAGTGTCAAACTACACCAATCGGTGCACAAGGCATTCTAGTGATCTCAAATCTAAGGATCACATGCACCACCATTCGTTAGAGGATTTATTCCATAGACACTAGGGTTACCATCTATATGGAATCCTCTAGTGGGTAAGTCCAATGAACTTGCCAACAGCAAGCACCCATGTGTTGCACCAGGTTGTCGGCAAACAACCTTGACAAGTGAGATCAGTCATTGCCTTTCGATAGGGTCGTTCAACACTATGATAACCATACCGTATTATCTGTGCCCTTGGTCAGAATAATACTAGAGCTACAGACATTTCTAGAATGGCTACCATATGTGATCATAGCGTTCTCACTATCAAGATTTGAAACACTTGATACCCTTATCACGGTTCTACCATCCCAAGAACATATATCAATACATACATATATGATTTACATGATAAAGAATAAATTGTCTTTTATTGATTAATGAACATTATTACAAAGAGTCAATTTTACAATAATTGATTGGCTTTAAAGCACCTACTCTAACATGGACTCCCTACTTGACAATCCTTTGACAAGTGATTTCCTGCACAAAATTCACAAGTTAGCGAAGAAGATTCAATAGCATCTACCTTTAAGGCAACTCCCAATTGCTTTTGAATGGCTAAAAGTTGAGCAGCCAATGCAGTGTAGCCATCAACTTCATGCACTCCCACTGCTTTCCTTGTTAAATTTCTCTCTGAAGGCCTTATGTATTTATTGCTCGTATCACCTCAATCAAATTCTAGGCTTCCTCTGATGTTTTGTTGTTAAAAGCTCCCCCCACTTGCAGCATCAATCATAACTTGTACATTTGGCAGCAAGCCATTGCAAAACGTCTACACTTATAACCATATTGGCAACCCATGGTGAGGACACTTCTGTAAGAGATCCTTATACCTTTCCCATGCTTCATACAGTAACTCCATGTCTTGTTGGAAAAAAAAAAATTTATGTCACTTCTTATCTTGGCAAACTTGACAGGTGGAAAATATTTTGTAAGGAACGCTTGGACTAACTCATTCCAAGTGGTGATACTTCTAGGTGGTAGTGCAATCAACCAAGCCTTAGCTTTATCCTGAAGGGAGTATGAGAAAAGCCTTAGCCTAATTGCATCATCAGATATCCCATTGTGTCTGAAAGAGTCACATAGCTCCAGAAATTTGCGATATGCAAATTAGAATCATCAGTAGGCAACCCTCCAAATTGTATCGAATGTTGTATCATTTGAATAATGGCTGGCTTTATTTCAAAATTATTTGCTTGAACTGGTGGTTTCCTAATACTAGGTGAACAACCTTCAATAGTAGGGCTAGAGTAGTCCTTCAATGCTCTTTGAATAACCACAACTCCACTAACCACATTATCCCTTCCTGCATCATTCCCATGGACTTCCTCATTGTTTCTTAGGTTATTTCTTCTCATTAACTGAGCCATTGAATTAGATTATTGTGTGCTAGCTTGTCTCCTTACTTTTCTCAACTTTCTAATCCTTCTCTCAATCTTAGAATCGAAAGGATCAAGATTAGCACCTCTAGAGCGTAAGCTCTCCAGGATCTAAAGACGAACATAAAAAAATTTAGAACTAATAATTAAAACGCTAAAACAAAAATAAAATAAAAAAATACAAACCAAATTAGCAACTAACAGTTTGTAATGATATTGATAAAAAAAAAAATAATAATTCCTCGGCAATGGCGCCAAAAAACTTGGTAGGATATTTTTCAAGCATACGAATTCGTGCAAGTAATAATGAGTAATACCAGATATTGAACCCTAGAGAATTGCTATTACCAATTACCAAAATTGACTATGTTGTTACTATTTGATTAAAAAAACTGATGAAAAATACTAAACTAAATAACCAATAAAAACAAATTAAAAACCTGAAAGAAAATAAATTCAAACACAAACCCTTAATTTTTAATGTAAGATGACTAAACCTAGGGCATAGACTTCACAGCAACTCTACTTATATGTATTGATAATTTATGCTAACCTTATTAAGCCTTTTCTACAGGTTAAACTCCCTAGAATTCCAATAACTTTCTCCCAAACAATTACCAAATTAAATCCTAATTACCAACCTGAGATATCTCTAAATTAGATTTAAATACTAAAAGATCATTATGTTCTATAGAGTTTACCAAAACCTCACAAGTCGCGATAACCTATCTCTAACATTCGCTCAACCTAGGGTTTTATTATCCTAGACTAACTAAGCATCATCTCTTGACCTCAACCTAGTCCATTAATTCATTCAATTCTCAGGCCCTCAATAATCAAAAGTATTAAGAACAATAATAAAACTTAGAAAGAATGCCTAATAAGAATTAACAATAATATATCAACACATAATCATAGAGATTGGGCTACATCTTAGCTCTAGAAAATAAATTTAGTTCATAATCAACATGAAAGAAACAATCATCTTCATTAAAATAATCAACATGAGTTTGAGAAAGAAACAAGAAGAACTTCTCTATATTGCGAATCAAAAGCTCCAGAAATTTTGTCACTTTGATCTTTTTTTGCATTCACCTTCTCTAATTCTCTCCTATTCTCCTAAAAATTAGCTAAATACTTAATATTTATACTCCTAAAGTGTTAGGGTTGTGTTCCCCCTTTCCTATTTAATTTAGAACTCCTAATTCCCAAAATACCCGTCATAAAATAGATATAGATTTTTCCAAAATCATAATTATGCTACGACATTATACCTTAGCATGGTCGGTTCTGCCCTAAAACTCTTAAGTTGTCTAGAATCTGTTGTGCCTCATGACTATGCTACAGTACTAAAAAGACAGCAATTTTTGAGCATGATAACGTTAGAATCTGGCCAAGTGTGGACATATGAAATATATCCCTTTGAATCAGCTTTCCAACGATCTAAGAATCATCTCAATCTGAGGTCTACAGCTCAAGTTATTGTTGAACTACCGAGGAATGTTCAAACTTGAGCATATTGTAGGATTTTCTCTTCAACTTTAAAACGTCATAACTTCTTCATTTTAGCTCCAAAACATGAGCCGTTTGTTTCTTGTCATCACACATTCTATTGCCAACATAATTCTTTAATTGAATATCATATTTAAGCATTGATAACCTGAAAACACTCAAAACACACCGGTGACCTCATAAAAGATATTTATGGAATAATTAAATTAAATTAAATTACTCAATTTAAACCTAATTTCCCACAAATAATCCCCATAAACCAGTAAGTACATGCGTATTTTCAAGCTCTTATCACCATCCTATATAACTTGGCCTTGCCCATCCACCACTGGTGATCATAGTTGTTTTCATCCCAATAAAATTTTTCCAGTGATAGTCATCATAGTTCTCATTTTGATAATCTCCATAACTTATATTCCCATTATTATCAGTGGTCAAAGTCTGACGCCAATGTGAAGCACTTAGAGGTCTAAACTTTGGTCAACTAGCTTCAGTTTGAACCTCGGTAAGGTATTCCTCCCTTTTTGGGGGCAATCATAAAGTGGACTTGAAGGCTTATACCATTTATCCTCACCATATCCATAATTACTTGAAGGCTTATGGTATTTATTCTCACCATAATCGTACTCTTTCATTGCTTCATACTCAAACTTTGAAGAACTATGTTTGGGGTTATTAATGAAAGGTTAATGAAACTGCTGCACAATTTGATATTTCTTTCCCCTCATCATCAACAATGACCAGCTTACAGACATGATCTGAGGCATAGCTACTTGGCTTGCTCCATGATCAGTCTAAGGCCATAAGCCGTTGCACCTGGAGTACCCTTTGTAATTGTAACCAAGCCAGACATTGCTTAGTCTAGAGCAGGAAACTTGTTCTTTATGTAAAGAAAGCTAGGACTTCTTTTTCTCACATTTCACAGTTGTTAAACTTCTCCTTTATATAGAAATATTAACTCCACTTTTGTTTACATGATACAATATGAGATTCAAAAGCATTGATTGTGTGTCTCAAACTCTCAATCATATCTTACCTTTTGGAAATGCACTTTGAGATTCCCTTTGTGTTATGGAAAAAAATAGTTGAACCTGAATCAGTCATATTCTGATTCTTCCATGACTATCATTACACATAAATTGATTATTAACTTGTAAGATGGATCCATATCTTTACAACAAATATAATTATATATTGTTTTACTGAATGTAAGAAATCTCTCGTTTGATTAATGAATAGTCACCTAGAAAAGTATTGTAAATTTAAATACAAGTCATACATGATTGAATAAAGAAATTACAGCTAACCATCAATTACATGTGTTCAAATATCTTCTCAGAGGATATATTAAAGTTAATAATGTTAAACAACACATTGTTTGGTCCATCATTTAGTCCAAATGTTACATTCGGATTATCAAAACCAATTCAGAATACAGCATTAGGGAATCTTTGGATGATTATGTTGACTTCTAGGAATGTGAATGTGTTTAATAAAGCCCCAACTTTACTACTAAAACCAAGATATGACACCTCATAGTAATGGATCCCCTACCCGCATATTCTGGGAACACAAAGTGGGTGTTCATAGGGGGAGGGATGAAATGTTGAGGACTAATGATATCTAAAATTGTTTCCTCTTCTTACAAGAAAGCAATTTGTGCATCTACCAACTTGGACTTGTGTCATATGGCTACCTATTTCCACCATTAGGTAAGGGGAGTGTGCTCGTGAACCCATAATGTACTGACACATATAGTAGTTATTAGAAAGTACAATGGATGGTTGTATCATGTTAAGCTCATACTTCATTGGCGCTTCCATTGACTTGATTGTGCTTGCAGAAGTCATGGATGTAATATGAGCCTTGGAAAGTTCAATAAGTATTTGGTGTCTTTCTTCAAGGTGAGATTTATTGGGAAATTGACATAATTGATTGAGTTGATTAGGATGAGTTTCATACAAAAACCATAAATTCTAGAAGGGATAATGGTAGCAAACATAAAAATAAAAATTGCTAAGGTTGCATGATATGAAATTGTTATGTGGAACGAGGTTTTTAGAGCCATTTGCTCCTTCCTTTTTCTGTTAATATGTAAGGAAATTGCTAGAGCTTGTATGTATATATGGTGTTGAAAATGTGGCTCAAACACTTGAAATATTGGTTTTTGCTTACATCTCACATTGGTTAGGAAACTAAGGAGTCAAGTCTTGGTTTCCTATATAACAGGGTGGGATTTTCCTTATGTCCCACAGTGGATAGTTAATAAAAGGCTAAAGCTTTTTCGAGTTGTATATAGGGATATTAGGCTTTGGTTTGAGTATCCAAATCCATTTTTGGATCCCCACAAGTCTGGGAGTTTTTATTTGAGATTTTCCTTTGTTTTGGTAATTGTTTATGCCCATATAGTTTGGGTATTTGTAGTATTGCCCAAACATTTGTAATATTCTTCAACAAATACTGGGGTTTCTTTTGCATTGCTCGAGGACATAGGTGACAATACCGAACCTCATTAATTTCTGGTATTCTTTATTTTTACATTTATTTCTGCTTTAGTTGTTGTTATTATATTTCAATAGCTAGATTTAGAGTTTATGTTTATGTTGCATAACAAGTGGTATCAGAGCCTAGGTTTAGGATAGTAAGTAGCTATTTCCATGGTTACGTGCATGTCTAGGAAAATTCTGTTAAAAAGACGATAAGAGTCTAAAAAGATTGGATTTTAAATGGGATCGTTTATGACTCCTCCAGTGTTTCCTGGGAATTTTTTCAGTGCATATTGAATCATTTTGAGCACTTACTGCTATCCAATGATATTCTTAATTTTTGCTTAGCTATTGAATATATAATTTATGGAGCTTGGTTATTGGAGAAGTTTGTCTACAAAGCCAATTGAGTAAGACGTAAATGACATCATCATCCGCAACATCGTCATCAGCACCTGTAAAAATGATAATGTTTACTAATGCAAAAATTAATGTTGGAAAGTTTGAAAGAGAGAAATTTGTTGGGTTAAATTCCTTTAGTATGTGACAGTGTGAAGTTGAAGATGTTCTGTTGATGTCTTGTACCAATAGGAGTTAAAGGCTATCATTGAGAAAGAGAAACCAATTGATATGAGGGATGTTGAATGGGAAATGATCAATTATCAGACATGTGGGATAATTCGTTTTGTGTCTCACTTAGGAGACATTTGTATAGAAACTCTAACAGAGTTTGGAGGAAAAGCATTTGGTGAAGAGTGCTAAAAATATACTTTTATTGAAGTAAAAGCTTTTTTGATTTGATTGTCAGCCAGGTATGTCCATGAATGACGATATCAATGCTTTCAATATGATGTTATGTTCCTGTTGAATATGAGCATTTAACCACCACTTTTATTCATGGGAAAGATAAAATGTCTTATGAATTCATTTGTAATACTTTTTTTCAAATGTTTGTGTGGCTGAAATTGAGGAAAAATGAGTCGGATTTTTTTTTGGATTGGTTTGTCATTGGTATCTCAATCTAAGAGTGGAATATGGATTTGGGTTGCACCTATCATATGGGTTTTCTAGCTTTAAGGAACTAATTAGGGGACAAGTTCTTTATGGGCAATGATAGTGCTTGTAAAATAATGGGGATCGGTACAATCCATTTGAAAATTCTTGATGGATCGATTAGTGTTCTGAAAAATGTCTGATATGTTCCCAGTTTGAAGAAGAATCTCATCTCATTAGGATTTCTTGAGTCTAAAGGACTAATGTCAATATGCAAGATGGGGTTCTTAAAGTTGTATCAGACGCGCTTGTGGTGAGGAAAGGTTATTAGAAGAAACAATAAGTTGTACTACTTTCAAGGAAGTACAATTATTAGATTAGTAGCTACAGTCTCTCAAGAAGATGTAGATTCGAAAAGCAACCATATTGTGGCATATGCATTTGGGACACGCGGGAGAGAAAACATTGTAAGGGTTGGTGAAACAAGGTTTGTTGAAAGACATAAAATCCTATAAATTAGAATTTTGTGAGTATTGTGTTCTGGGAAAGCAGACAAGTGTGAAGTTTGGCACCACAATCCATAATACTTAGGGTATTATGGATTATGTTCACTCTAATGTGTGGGGACCTACCAAAACAACATCTTTGGGAGGTATGCACTATTTTGTTTCTTTTGTTGATGTTTTTTTCTAGAAGAGTTTGGGTGTACTTTATGAAGAATAAGAGTGAAGTTCTAGAAATCTTCTTAATATGGAAGAAGATGATTGAGGCTCAGACTGGAAAAAAAATTAAGCATATCTGATCAAATAATGGTGGTAAATACAGAAGTGACTCATTTTTTAAAATATGTCAGGATGAGGGAATTGTCAAACGCTTCACAATCAGAGATACATCGTAGTAGAATGGGATAGCAGAATGCATGAATCAAAAGTTCGATGTATGTTGTCCAATTCTAGGTTGGGCAAAAAGATTTGGGCTGAGGCAGTTGCATATGCGTGTTATCTCATTAATCGTCTATTGTCAAGTGCAATTGAAGGCAAGACACCGACTGAGGTAAGGTCTAGAAAACCTATTTTTTATTATGACTCTTTACATGTTTTTGGTTCCACTACTTATTATTATGTGAAATAGTCTAAGTTAGATCCTAGAGCAAAGAAAGCAGTATTAATGGGGATTACCTCATGTGTGAAAGGATATCATTTTGGTGTCCAAGTTCGAAGAAAATGTTGTTTAGCATGGATGTGACATTTGGTGAGTCTTCTATGTTAGAGAAGAAACCAGGAAATCAGATAAAGGTTAACAGTACTCCACAGCATATGGAGCATACTCAGTAGCAGGTGGAATTTTAAACAACAATTGAACTAGATAGTGTCCACGAGACAAAAAGTGATCATGAGGTGATTGATGTGGATACTAAAGATGAAGAGGAGATTTTATCGCAAGAATCTCCATGGCAACAAGAATCAATTGCATACAATAGGCCAAGATGAGAAATTCGCAAGCTTGCTCATTTTGCTGACGGCTTATGCACTTCCAATCATAGGTGATGACATTCTTACGACTTATAAAGAAGTAGTTAAGAGTTCAAATTGTGAATCATGGAAACCAACCATGAATGATGAGATGCGATCCCTACATAAGAAGGTGATTGGGTGTAAATGGGTGTGTGCAAAGAATGAGGGATTTCCTAACAGAGAAGATGTTAGACTCAAGGCTAGATTGGTAGCAAAGAGATACGCTCAAATGGAAGGAACTGATTTCTCCAGTAGTGAAGAATTCTTCCATTCAGATTTTGCTAGCCTTTGTGACACAATTTGATTTTGAACTGGTTCAATTTAACATGAAAATCTCATTTCTACACAGTGATTTGGAAAAGGAAATCTACAAGACTCAACCATATGATTATAGGGTTTCTGGAAAGGAAAATTGGGTTTACAGATTGAAGAAATCGTTATATGGATTGAAGTAGTCACCAAGACAGTGGTACAAGCAATTTAATCAATGTATGATGGGCTATGGGTACACAAGGCCTGGTATTTCACAGGTAGTTAGTATGGTGAGCAGGCATACGCATGATCCTGGTAAAGGACATTGGCAAGTTGTGAAATGGTTTCTACAATATATTTGAGGTACTGTAGATATAGGTTTGATTTCTGAGCGAGATATTGATCTTAGTCTATTTGTTGTTGGTTATGTTGATTCTGATTACACTGGTGATTTGGATAAGCATCGTTCAAATTACTAGTTATCTGTTTATAGTTGCTAAAAGAACAGTGAGTTGGAAGTCTACTCTACAGTCTACAGTTGCTCTGTTGAAAAGCAGAGTACATGGCAATTACAGAGGTTGCAAAAGAGGGAATTTGGCTTCAAGGGTTGCTTGATAACTTAGGGATTGTTTTGAAACACATTAGTGTGTATTGTGATAGCTAGAGTGCTATTCATTTGGCCAAGAACCAAGTTTATTATGCACATTTGAAACACATCAACGTTCAATTTCACTTTGTACAGAATTATATTGAAAATGGGAAGATGATTCTTCAAAAAGATTGGAACGGAAGATAACCCTGCGGATATATTGACTAAGGTAGTGGCAAATGTCAATTTCACTCATTGTTGAAACTTGATCAACATCTTGTGAATTTGACTGCACCATTTGGCGCATTTGAAGATGTTGCAAAATTTGTTAGAAGAATACAGGAAACTATTTGAAAGATAATCTCATCAAGGAAGACCTGGCAAATAGGCGGGCTGGGAAGGTACGGGTTGGGTAACCACAGGTAACGGGTCAAACGGGTATAGGTCAACAGGTAAATTTTTTGAACAGGTAGGGAAAGGCACCACCCGTACCCGCCCGTGCAAGTATGGGTCGACCCGCGAGTCACTCGTTTTTCCCAAAAAAAAAATTTCTTTTTATTTTTTATTTTTTTTTATTTGTAAAGAGTTGATTGTGATTTGTGATGAATCCACCGCCTCTCATCTCCCATAGGATGGTAAGCTTATCCTACCGCCTCTCTTTGTTAAAGCCTAAAAATTCTGCCGCCTGCAAAAACAACCCATAAAGTAAAAACTAGTAAGAGAGAGAAAGTTCAACAACCCCAACAACCTTTCTCTTCCTTCGCTCATAGATCTTGTTTCTCTCACAGATCTTGTTTCTTTAGAATCCTAACAACCTTTCTCTTCCTTCTTCTTCATGCAAACCCATTTTCTCTCTCTCTCTCTTCCTTCTTCTTTATACAAACCCACTTTCTCTCTCTTTGTTCGCTCACAAATCTTGTTTCTCTCACAGATCTTGTCTCTTTAGAATCCCAACAACCTTTCTCTTCCTTCTTCTTCATACAAACCCATTTTCTCTCTTCCTTCTTCTTCATACAAACCCACTTTCTCTCTCTCTTCGTTCGCTCACAAATCTTTTTTCTCTCACAGATCTTGTTTCTTTAGAATCCCAACAACCTTTCTCTTTCTTTTTCTTCATACTAACCCACTTTCTCTTCCTTCTTCTTTAGACAAACCCCTTCTTCTTTAGACAAATCACAAAACCTACTTATAATAATAATTGTTATTATAATAACTGTTGAACAAAACACAAATTAAATAAGTACCAGAGGAAGAGGCCGGAAGGGAGATGAAATTCGGCTATTATTAACAATTTGAATATGACAGAACTGTGCAGGAAACTGCAAAGAAGATAGCGATGAGAGTTTGGAGAGGTTTCTAGAAGAAGCTTTAGTGTTCAAGGAAGGGATTATTGAAGCTGAAACTGAAATCGCCATTCCAAAGTTTGAATTGAATCTTGAGAAAAGAGAATAAAAATATCTGTTTATTTGTTTGTTTGCTTGGTAGAGAGAGTAATGTAGAGTTGAAAAGAGAGAGGAGGCTTGTTGTTAATCTTGAGTACGAGTCCCTTTTTGCCAGGTCTACATCAAGGTGGAGTTTGTTGAAAATGTGGCTCAAACACTTGAAATATTGGTTTTTGCTTGTATCTCATAGTGGTTAGGAAACTAAGGAGTCAAGTCTTGGTTTCCTGTATAAAAGGGTGGGAATTTCTTTAAGTCCCACATTGGATAGTTAACAAAAGGCTAATGCTTTTGTAACTATATATAGGGATATTAGGCTTTGGTTTGAGTATCCAAATCCATTTTTGGATCCCCACAAGTTTGAGAGTTTCCTTTTTTTTTGGGTTATTGTTTATATGCCTATATATTTTGGGTATTAATAGTATTGCCCAAAAGTTTGTAATATTCTTCAACGAATAATGGAGTTTCTTTTGCAGCACTTGAGGATGTAGGTGACAACACCGAACCTCCTTAGTTTCTAGTATTCTTTATTTTGGTTATTTATTTCTGTTTTAGTGGTTGTTATTATTATATTTCAATAGCTATGTCCACTTGGGAGCTTCATGGTAGTGGTTATGAGGGTAAACCACCATAGCAGTTTTGAGGGTAAACTACCGCGTAACGGTTTTGAGGGGTTTTTAGTAGCGGATTTTAAAACACCCAACTTGTGCTTGGGAGTTTATTTTCTAGCGGTTCTGACAGTTTTTTAAAATGATAAATTTACATGTATGCGCATAAAAATACCCAACTTCAACCAGTACTTGAGAGTGTTGTTTTTTCAATTACAAGGTAAGGGTCTTTTATTTGTTTTCTACGTATTAATATTTTATAATTTCAAATATGATAAAGTCTTCTTACCTTCTTCACCATTCTTTGCAGCATCTAGAATGATTGAAAAATTGTAGCTCCACTTCCCCAATAAAGCATCTAGAAATGAGATTTTTATTTTTTTTTTATTTTTTATTTTTTTAATGATTATTTAAGATTATTTTATATTTAATATGGTTGGAGACGCACATAATATGGTTAAATAAAAATTTGGATATAATTGGGATAGTTTTGTAGTGGATAGGTTATTTGTGGAATAAAATTTTAAAGCCAACCAAAACACCCCGATTTGGGGTATGTTTTATAAACCCCTCAAAAATACACTACACTAGTTCTGAGGGGTTTTTGAGCTAATCAAAACCAGTGCATAAAAAATCTGGCAAGTAATGGTTTTAAAATACCTCAAAACTAGTCTAATTAAAAACCCTTTAAAACCAATGAAAAAAAAAATTCCCAAGCAGACTCTTAGAGTCTATGTTTCTGTTGCATAACATATGGTTCCATGTTCACTTTTTGCACTACACTCTTAAAGAAGAAATGTATGTCAAAATTTTAATGGAGAGATTGTTTATTTTAAAAAGTTCCTAAAAATATGCAGATTATATTTAGTGGATTTTTTTGTGCAATATTAGTAAGATGTGATTATTTAACTCTCTTTTGCCATTGCGAAATTAAGTTATTATTTTGTTTTTCATTGGAAAATACGAGTTGAGGAAATCAGGATTAAGAAAGTAGCTTTTTGTTTAATTTCTTTCTGGACTATTGTTTCAATCACAGTTGGTCATTCCAGGAACTGCGCCAAGTTGCAGCAAAATTCGACTAAATTGCTTCACTTAACATCTGGCTTTCACATTAGCCCGTGTACACTATATTTTACATTTCAGCACCTAACCAGCTTAGTTTTTATTTATTATTTTTGTAAGTTATTTTGTCAACTTATGATTCTAATGATGTAACACTAGTTATGGTATGAACACATCACTTTAAATATTGCACAATCATTCTTATTTAAATTTCTAGTGTAACGACCTTGTGTTAAAAGTGATCACCTTTTATTATGTTGTTTATCTGCTATATCGGGTGAGCACCTCTGAGTCAAAGTAATCACAATGTATCTGGTAGATTTATTTGGATAACACGTGTTATGCTTCTAGAATGCATGAGCTGTTTTATTCTCTTAAGAGATATTTGTGTGGTCCATAACACTTGTCAATTTTATATTCAATGTACTAGAAAGTTTTATTCTCTTTGATAGGTGGCGTCTTGATATTAGAATAAACTTTTATAAAGGTGAATTCAATAAAGTTATTCCTTGCCACATGTCCTTGCATTAAAGCCCAAGTTTTCTATATTTTTGACTCCTCCAATGCAATTTTTCTTAAACCTGATTATTCCTCTTATATTACTCTAAAAATTCCTTAAGGTTTCTTTTGTTTAAATTAGGTTTCATATGTCTTAGGTAGGCTTATAAATACCTTTGACAAACTTTGTTTTATTTGTTCATGGCTGGAACGTAGGTTTCCATTGTTGTTGCTTGATGGGATTTTAAGCTTTTGGAGCTGAAGTGCATCTTCATTGCTATACCTTGAGAGGAGCTCAAGGCTAACCAAGTAATCTTGTGAATGTGGACCTTGCTGTGGTAGTTCAAAGTTCAACCAAAAGGTGAAGTTTGAAGCGTTGTAAAATAGGGAGTGTTCTTGCAACTGATGTTTAACTTTGGCTTTGTAATTAAACTATGAATGTTTACCATAGTAGATTGGCTACATCTGGACTTGGTCTCATGAATATAAGCATGTTGCCGAACCATGTAAAAACCCCTGGTGTTCTTTATTTTATTCCATGGTTGGTTGTTTTGCAATGATAAAGAATGAAAACTAAAATCAACTTAGCAACCCATTCCGCTTAGGTTCAATTCACTTGGTAAAGGAATTAATCTTTCAATTTTATTTTCTGAAGTATCTTTTTCACCAGCAAAGGAACAATCACAATGAATTAGCATTTAATGCAGACTCTCGAAGATATTTAGTTAACTAGTAATTGCTTAGGGATATATAGTTTCTCAGGAACGCATGGAAATTCAAGTTCACCTGTAAGTACAATAGTCTACAACCGAAGGAATTCCTCCAGCTTGAACATAAGAAAAAATAGATAATCAAGTTGCTGAAATGCCCCTAGTATCACCGAAAGAAAATTGCTGTTTTCCAATGATGTCTTCTCGGACGCAACACAATATTGTCAGTAAAGGCCAGATACTCCGACGCCAAGAAGCGTCGCTGGAATTTTATCAACTCAGCTCCCAGAATCGTTATAGTTTTAATGTGACGTAATTCATCAATTTTGTGACATTATTTGCATCGGAAGAACTCCATTTTCTTTTAGTATATGCTTGATCCTCGTCCCCTACTGGGAATATAATCATGCAGAACTTGTCATGAAAATTTTTCGAAGTTCTTACATGATTCAGGATAAGTTTAACTCCTTGAGAACAATATGTTATGGATAGTAAGATAAAGTTCCCCTTGGAATTGCAGTATTTGTATAAACATGTAAATGAGAATCAATGACCCAGGTTGCCTGATAAGAAATTGTAATATGGAAGGGCCTTTTTGAAGCCCAATTTTCTCGTTTATGAAGGTAAGGACAGTGCAAGAACTTGTATTTTTATGGGAGCATACGAGAAAACATCAAGATAAAAATTTTCCGTGTCAAAATTCTCAAGATCTCAACAAGGAAAGCAGCCATATCAAGAAAAGACTTTCCTTGAGCTTAGTTTCTGAAGGAGGCAATTGAGTGGATGTTGACGGTCTAGTTTCAGTAAGATGGTTGACCAATCTTTTGCTTGTGGAAGATGATGTTCTTTGTACCAATATTTTAAACCCAGTTAAGTCAGAAAAAGAATTGTGTCAAGTTTTAGTAGAAGGCTTCATTCTTCAATATCATTTGGTTCGCATAAGACTTAAATACCTTTCACATCAATCCATGTACTTCACATTTTCTCCTCTTCTGAATTTCATATTATCATAAAAGAAAAGAAAAAATTAAGAATTCTTAGGAAGAGCATCTGTCATGGCGCTGAGATGTCAAAGAGCTTGGACTTTAGTAAGTTCAGGAAGTTTAGAATGTATTTTTTCTAATATAAGATTTCTAGGAAAAAGTGGTCATTCAAATGCGTCTTTTCTTTTCGGATGAGGTTGATGATGAAACCAGATTTCCAGGAAAAGTGGTGATTCAATGAGCCCTATTTGAATGAGGTTGATGTTGGAAGCATGAGTTCTTAAGGTAGCTAAGTGTTAGGTGCTGGAGTGAGAGGGAGTATCCAATTGAAAGAGATCACTAAACCTATGTATATAGGGAGATAATGTAGGTTATAAGTTGAATAGTATTTCTTTTGAATTTTAGTTTCATTGATGTTGGTGTTTTAAATACGTTATTAATAACACTTACGTCATATGTGCTTCTACTTTTTAGAATGGTAACTGAAAGCAGGAGTGTTTAATGTAGGTGTGTAAACCAGACATAGGAATAATTAAAGTGTCTGAATTTTATGAGGCAGTACATGAAGAAACTGGAAAACGATCTGATTGAAAGTTTCTGACAGAACTCTAATCTAATAAGGCCAAAATGAATTTGATTTAGGTTAGAGAAGAACAGCTTTACGATTCTGAAATACTCTCACTAGGAAGTTATGTCAAATTTTGGTTTATTGAAACTAGAAAATTTTATTCAATATAATCTTTGATGGGTTTCCAGAGAAAGTAATTACCATAACCTGAAGACAGAAAACAAACTTAAAGCTCAAAACATAGAAGAAAGCAATCATATGGACAGAATTCACGAAAGGAAAAATATTCCATTAATTTATTGCAACTGCTTCATAAGAAAGCTTATTTTACAACTGAGATCAGAAACAAGCCTTTACCACAACTTAGCTGCTACGACAGATAGATTTCGAATTTGGTAAAAAAGAAAAAAAAGGAAGAAAACAGACTCTGATAGACTTACAAACCCATGACACAATAATATACTAGTGTATTAATATTACTTTCACAGAGCTGTGCCTTTGTACCTCCTTGCAGCCTCCCTGCTATCAATGGTGTTTGTGTATGATTCTACGGGATAAGATGGTGAATTGAGGTTGCCATACCGCCTTGAAGCCTCCCGGCTGTCAATGGTTTCAGTGAAGTCATCTCTCTTTGGCCCTGATGAGTAGAGATGAGCGTGGGGCAGGTCCCCTGGGTCGGGTTTTAAAACAGTGGGCGGGTGGGCGATGATGAGATAGGCACAGAGACCCTGGAATACTGAGAGGTGGTGGAATCCGGAGAAGTGGTGAATGTGGTAGGTTTGGCAACTACTGTCAAATACTCCATGGCTGCACCGATGTCATTTGCCGGTTTGGAGAGTGAAGTATCTGGTGGAGAAGCCCATCCTGTACGGCTTGGCCTTGCCCATCCACCACTGGTGATCATAGTTGGTTCTGTCCCAATACCATTTTTCCTGTGATAGTCATCATAGTTCTCATTCTGATAATCACCATAACCAGTATTACCATGATTACCAGTGGTAGGAGTCTGGCGCCAATGTGAACCACTCAAGGGGCCAAACCTTGGTCGACTAGCTTCAGTTTGCACCTCGGTGAGGAATTCCTCCACCTTTTGCGGGCGATCATGAACCGGACTTGAAGGCTTATGCCATTTATCATCACCATATCCATAACCAGTTGAAGGCTTATGCCACTTATTCTCACCATATCCGTAGTCAGTTGTAGGCTTATGCCATTGATTCTCACCATAACCGTACTCTTTCACTGGTTCATACTCAAATTTCGTTGGAGAGCTATGTTTGTGGTCACTGCTGAAAGGTGAATGAACCTGCTGCACAACTGTTTCAGTTTTTGTAATACAGTAACTTGTGTTATAGTCGGGATTGTAAACGACTGGATGTTTCCTCCCCTCAGCATCAACAATGACTGGCTTACAGACATGATCTGAGGCATAGCTGTTTGGCTTGCTCCATGTATCAGTCTGAGGCCCTAAACCGTTGTACCCGGAGTTCCCTCTGTAATTGTAACCATAGCCAGACATTGCTTAGCCTAGAGTAGGAAACTTGTTCTCTGTGTAAAGAACTCTAGACTTCTTTTTCTCACATCTCACGGTTGTTACACTTCTCCTTTATATAGAAATACTAAGTCCACTTTCGCTTCCATGATACTATATAAGATTCAAAGGCATAAATTGCGTGTCCAAGTCATATCTTAACTTTTGGCCACGCTCTTTGAGATAGCCTTTATGTTCTGGAAATATTAGCTTAATGAATCATATTCTGGTTCTTCCATGGATTGTGACAGCCACTATCTGTTATGAACACACAAACTGATTATGTTCTTGTAAGAATTAATCCAAATCTTTACAACAGATATTGTTCCATGATGTAAGAGATTTCATGTGTGAACCATGGTCACCTTGAAAAGTATAGTAAATTTAAAGCTAATGTGATTCATAAATTAAATACAACTCATACATGACAAAAGGAAGAAGTTACAGTAAACTATCAATCAGGATATAATAAAGTTGAGCATACTTCCAGTTTGCGGTTGACAAATAATAAAGATAAATAAGAAATAAAATAGATCTTGACCGCACAGTTATGATAATGATTCATTTGCTACAGGATCTTTCAATACATTTTTTGACCAATTGGAATTTTGTTGTAACTTAATCACATAATAGCACTCCAATGGGAAAAAAAACTAGTCTGGCGGTCAAATAGGTTTGCTCTCTTCTTTAAGTTTTTAGGTTCAAACTTTAGGGTCGCCTATCACAATAATATCATGACTTACCTAATCTTTTGGACTTGTAAGATGTTCAATGAATCCCGATTACCCAAAAAAAAAAAAAAGTTGATGCCAGAACTTCGGCAGTATCTAGTTGTGTCCACAAAACAAGTGGAATCAAGAAACAAGCTGGCTATTCTTCTCCACCCATGTCATTGTTAATGCCATCACTTGGCTAAAAATTTCTACCTCCCTAAGAGATTCATATGGGATCATATTCCATCCCTTTTCCCCAACATTGATACTCTTAGCATTAAATAAAAGTCTGAAGAACCAAATTCTTCATGAACTGTGACCTCCATTACCAAACTAATGAATTGCCTCCACTGAAATTGTCTTCTTCGTTCCCACAATTTTTTATTTCTACAGGTGAATAGAATAGAGAAAAAGTATGCAAGTTGCTTTGTCAAGTCAGGTTTCAGATTGGTCAGTACAAAAAGAAAAGCTGAAGCACCTCAGAAAGCTAAAGTAATGCAATATAAAAATACCAAGTGTATCTGTATCTTCCCTGAGTATTCTCTTCCCCAACCTGATCTAAGAGACAATTGCAGTTTCATGTGAATAAGAGGTATGACACTTATGCAACAAAAAAGGAATCCATAATAGTACCTTTAACAGTTTCCAGTCATCAAAAACTTGTCCAGAATCGTATAGGCTACTGCCTGCCTTGCTAGCCAATCAGTTTCTATCCCTTTTTGGAGGCAAAAATGGAAATGCTTACATAGTGTGAAGAGATCAAGAGACTACCAATTGATAAACTGATACTCATGTTCCCAGAATACCATGGCAACTACTACTATATTGACACGTGATAATTTCTTTTCTCTGTTTTCCATGTATAATGTCCATTTCATGTCTAGGAGAGACCCGGCATTAATTTGTGGTGCATTAAACTGAAAGCTAGGCTGGCCTTCTCATTGGCCTGACTGTATGTTTTCCTTTAAGTCATAGTACTACCAATCTATAACACAAATCTGACAAATAGAGAACTCATACATCCAACTATTTATTGCATTACATATACACATACATATAATGTTTGTGAAGAGAATTGCACCCCACAATTAAGGTGAAGAAGGACTCTTCAAGTGATTAAGGGTTAAGCAGACGAACCTTCCTTCAAGGTTCCACCCCCGATATCAAATTTGTATATATTGCCCACTGTTTTAAAAACCGGACTGGACCTACCGGTCCAACCGATTGGATCAAAAACCGGTCACGTGTCCGATTCGAGTCAACACCAAAACTGCCATAATGCAATAAGCCGCTTTAAGTCGTTTAAAACTGGATAAATTCAGGTTGGACCGGCAGATAAATCGATCGAAATTTTAAAAACCCCTAAATCCCTAATACGCAATCGCAGCCCTTTCTCTGTTTCTCAGCTTCTTCTCTCTCAGTTTCTCTGCGAAAATTTCTCAGCTTCTTCTCAGCTCTCTACGAAAATTTCTCTCTGAAATCTCACTCAAATCACAATCAACTCCACTCCCTAAAGTCTGAAATCGACGACGACATCTTCCTCCCTCGCCGAAAATCGACGACGACAGTTCAGTTCCTTGCTGGAAATCGATGGCAACAGCTCCATTCGTTGACGACAGCTCCATTCCTCGCTCCAGCTCCATTCCTCGCTCCATTCATCTTATTGAGAGATCTAATCAACTTCTCCTCTTTTAAATCTACTACCATTATTTTATTTCACCTTTACAGATGTTGATGCTTCTTTATGCATTGTGCGGATGTAGAATTCCATGATAACTTTATATTATTTGTTATGCTCTCGATAATTGATTTCCTTCTTTAATGCAAATGCCCTGATATTTTATTGGATTACTTATGCAGATCATATATTTCAGATACAAGTTAGCTGGCTCTCATGGGTACCGTTGTTGAGGATCCAAAGAGGGTACCGATTTCCATTTCCTTAACCTTAATTCCATGCCATCGTTTCTGATCTCTACTGTGATGATCCAATTTTTTTCAGAGAAAATTTTTATTAAGTAAAAAATCCCATTTTTAATTAAATATGTTTCTGAGGGAATTTTTTCAAAAAGAAATTAAAAAGGTCCAAACAATGATATGGAATTCTTTAATCTATCGTTTAGTAGCCCAAGCTACGGGATTGTTACTGGATCAAGTTATAAAGTGAGTAGACAAGTTGACATCTGAATCTTTTCTGTTTGAAAAGTCTGGCAAGTTGGGTGGATGCCTACTGTTACAAATTATAACCCTTTATCATTCATTTATGCCCTGCCTTGATGTTGTCATCTGACAAACATCCGATTGCAGGAAGCATATGGAAGTTTAGCCGAGAAGAAGCCCACTGTTGTTTTTGTTTGGGTAAGCATCTTGTACTAACTGTTACTAGAGTATTTGAAATGATTTCATTCCACAAGTTCTTTGACAAATTGCAATCACTTTCCACTACAGATACAAGGCCTCAACCCACTTTGTATATTATTTCTGTCTGAAATATTTGTAAACTATTTGATGCAGAGCAAACATTGTATAGAGAACGTTAATATTTTTTGTTGTTTATAATGTTCGGGGCGTGTACTATTTGCTTCTGATATATTCTTTTTCACATAAAAATTTTCTAGCTTGTGAGTTTGGATTTTCTTCTTTATTTCTTATTCTCTATATCTTCAGAGACTTCCCTGAGCTGGTATTTCCTTTCTCATTGATTAACCAGGTGGACCAGGCAGTGGCAAAGGAACCCAATGTGCAAATATTGTCGAGCACTTTGGGTACACCCATCTCAGTGCTGGTGATCTTCTTAGGAATGGTGATGATGATGATGAATAATTTTAATGCTAGTGTGTGAAGCTCAATCTAGATGAAGACAGATCAAAGAAAAAAACACTTACACCAAATGTTTTATTATTAATTATTATGTATTTTGTCATTTAAATTTAATATGTAATGGATGAACACAATATTATGTTTTAGATTTGGAGTTTAGATTGTTGTTAAATACTTAAATTATGTTAAGATTGTTATTGAATGTGATCTTTGAATCATGTTGGGTAGTAATTAAATTGTTATTGTGTTATTAAAAAAACTGAAAATCCTTAAAAAAAAAAAAAAAAAAGTTTTTTATGTGCTGATATCATCATGCCGATTTGATGATGTCACCAACCCAACCGGTTGGACCGGTTAACCCGTGAACCGGAGAGCAAAGCGGGTTGCCCTCCGGTCCAGGTTTTGAAACAATGATATTGCCCCCATGAAATGTATAATTGATAGAAGAAAAAAGATTATCTTTACAGGATGGTACATATTAGACCTTGAATGCAAAAATAGAATGAATATAACTTACAGCAGCAAAAAGGCTTTCTTGCATATACATGATATTATAAATGTCTAATATTCCGAAAAAGAATAATTTTTGTAACATTAGGACCCTGAACAATATACCTGTCCAATCAATTCTTCAAAGCTTAAATGTTGGAACATCACGACCATATATCAAATTATATGCAGCTCTATCAATAA
The DNA here is from genome assembly GCF_008641045.1 of Pistacia vera. Lineage (NCBI taxonomy): Eukaryota > Viridiplantae > Streptophyta > Magnoliopsida > Sapindales > Anacardiaceae > Pistacia > Pistacia vera. The sequence goes on from NW_022196252.1 coordinate 807,059, forward strand.
TGCTTCTATAAGGATCCTCTTCTCGCTTCTTCAACAAGTAGGCAATATTACGTTCAACTTCAGATTTTACGTGCAAGTACAATTCGTTTGCGTTTTCTTTGTCCCTCAAAAACACTTCTTTTCCCTTTGTGTGAATAGGTTTACCAAACAGATAATAGAAGCGGCCAGGAATCTTCGGCAATAGACCTGGAAGAAAAAGCGCTTGGTTGGCAACCTCTCCACTAGTTTCATCCCTACAACCAGATAGCACATTCTTCATCAGTAGAAGTAATCATATGCTTGTAATGTACTTTTTCTGCTGTTACAGATCTTTGAAGTCTTGTTTTAAAATTTCTGCCATGTCTTAATTAACCAGAATTCTTACTAATCACCAAAAAAAAAAGACAGTAGGCTTTTTAATTTTTTTTTAAAAGTGTTAGCTGTTCTTGAGTAATACAAATTTTATGGTACAATAGAGTGTAATGAAATAAATATAGCTAAAAGTAGCTGATACCTTATTTTCACAGACTTGCTAATTGAGTCCCTGATATAGTCATTAAGCACAGGGATTTTCATTAAGTCATTGTAATCGAGAACCAACTGCCACAGATTATATGCAAGTAAAATGTTAATTTGGAACACAAAATCAAAATATTAATATAATTATATACATATGAATTACTTCTATGGTTCATAAGAAAAAGCAGGGGAGAGAGGCAGAGGATTAAGGTTTGAAAAATCTTAAAGATTCTAAAATCATTCAGATCTACAAAGAAACCAACTTCATAGACTCATTCTAATCTAAAACAGCTTTTAGTTCATTATGATACTATTCCTAAAAGAAAACTTTTTAAAATAAAATTTGCTCAAACAACTAACTTATTTTGAAATTTAAAGACTTATGCCTCTCAATTGGTTTTCTTAAAACTATTCAGTTACATATCTATTTTCTTCACTTTACAGGAAGGGTTTCTACAGATTCATCTTTGTACTCAACGACCTTCTTCAGATTTTACTCTTAGGGGTCACTTTTGAAGTGGAGGCACTAAATTACTCTTTCAACTTTGCAGAAGTCTAAATTACATCATGCAATTACTGACCTTACACCATACAGTACCTGAATTCTAATAAAAAAATGCCCCATTTGTATCCATTTCTAGAATCTTAATTCTAACACACTGGTTACATTATCATCCAGAAATGCTGTCCTTGTATTGAATAAGGAATTCAAAAATATAAACATAAGGATAAGCAGCAGAAAAGATGGAGGATAAAAGCTACCACCAGCCTAAATACCAATCAAAACCATATTTCAGCATCAAAGAAAGACTCTTTTCTTTAAATTTAAAAATTAGTTAGTGATAAGAGTGTGGGCTTACTTCTGCTATGTCATCTTCTCCTATAGCCCCAAAGGGTACAATTGTGGCCCCAAATCGTGCTGCCATTCTCACAAATTCTTGTTGATCAGGCCAAAATAGTTTATATTGTTCACCCTGGCAAATGCAGCACTAGAACTGTGAGGAAACAATATATATTAAAAACCCATATATTATTAATAAAGAAGGACATTTACCTTTAAGTGAAGAGAATTTAAATTATCTATACCTAAGCTCATACACAACCATATTATTACAAGGATCCTTGAACATGAGGTTAAATGAGATTCCAGAAAAACAGTTAATATTTCCTACAGTGTTTTCATATTTTTAGTAGACATCATTACAAATTTTGCAGCTGCAATCAAAAAATTTTAAAGAATAATATTATCTCTAGTTTTTGTCCCCAGTGATGTGGCACCTCCTATTTTATATTGCCCCGTGGAAAATGAAATAAGATTTTATTACAAATGAATGCAAGGAACCAGACACACCTTGTAATGGAGAGCCTCACGTGCACCACCAGGATAAAGAAGAACGTGTGATTTTTTTGATAACAATTTAAAAAGATTTTTACCAGTAACAGGTACAGCTCCCATAACTTTTAACCAATCAGTCATAGAAAATTCATTAGATGAATCCTCGAGCCTTCCTAAAAATAACTCCGGATGAGCCATGCCGTAAACCATAATATTCTTCTCTCTCAAGAATTGTTCAACAAGTGGATAAAGTTCAAATCCCATCAGCATGTGGTAACCAACTAATAAGACAGGACCTTCATTTGGAATCCCGGAAAGGCCTTTCACTATCTTTCCATCTTCCAATGTTGAAAACATCACTGAACTAGTAGCAGCATTAATTAATCTGCAATTCATGTGATTGTAATATCAGCTACAGTAAAATGAGCAACAAATTGCAACTCAAATGGGCTGGTTTGAGCTTCAACTGAAGTCCAGACATGAATAGGAAATGTAAGGTACTGCCTAACTTGATTCAGACCTAGCTCCTCAATCATCAACTTTTAATTCGTAAAGTGGACATGCGCACAAGAGAGAGGTATCCTCAATTTCAACATTTAATTGTGAGAACAAGTAAAAGTCATACAAACTTATTCGATGTCAACAAAATTTTGCTGGTTTTCATAAATTTACATAGAAACTTGTAATAATATTGGATATAGAAACTGGTTTTCATAAATAAATTAATCACATATGCCAAATCTCTAAGAGGCCAACTTTCTCATACACTACAATGTTCTCAAAGATGAGGTAGAAAATAATCAAAAATGAACATTTACATTTTTGCAGAAACCAAGTCTTTGTCAATGTTAGCACATCCAATGATCAGGTTTCCTTTAAGCTGAAAAATGAAGGAAATATGAGGCTACCACATCTTTAGAAAAAAGGCTTAATGCGCTCTCAGAGAGATTTTGAGAAAAACAAATTTGAAAGAGGTTCTTTGCGAACCCAAATTTTTAACTGTCATTCAGATTTAATATATTCATGATTGAGCATGAGTAAGGTGTAGATCAGTCTCTAAAAGAATCAGTTGATAAGGTGCCCAAACCCAATTATGGTTCATGGATTTTGAGATGAAGGAAATATGAGTCTACCACATCTTTAGAAGAAAGCTTTAATGTGCTCTCAGAGGGATTTTGAGAAAAACAAATTTAAAAGATGTTCTTTGCAAACCCAAATTTTTAACTATCATTCAGATTTAACATATTCATGCTTGAGCGTGAGTAAGCTGCAGGTCAGTCCCTAGCAGGATCAGTTGATAAGGTGCTCAAACCCAATTATGGTTCATGGATTGGAATAGGCAGATTAAATCACATCACAAAAACACCAAAAAAAATTATAAATATATAAGAATATGTTGCAAAGTGCTGTGAAGAATTACCCAACCACTTGATCAAATGCATAATTGAATTCTGTCCTACTAGGAGGCAGAAAATCCAAGATGGAATCAAACTTCCTTGAACGACGGTATTTGCAGGTTCCTTTGATAATGGTAAGTAAACTTAGGCTATCTTCCTGTAATATCACAATAACAAAGAATTCAGCTATACTTGTACTCCCTAAGCTTGTACTCCCTAAGAGAAACATTAGTAGACATTACATTTTCTTTGCACAGAATAAAATATTTACAAACACAAATGTGACTAAGGATACATAATTGGTGCAACAAATGAGATCATATTCTGTAGCCACAGCGTCAAATCAATGAGAAAGATAAAAGAACATTAAAAGCATAAACTAAGAGACCACAAAGTTTTTCATTGTGCTGGGGCATATGGCACAACAGTTACACGCATAGAATGTCAGATGGATTTGCCCTTTCCTAAACTCCATCACAAAATAGACCAATTTGTGTTTGGGTTTTGACTTCTGCATTGAACTTGGTCATTGTGGCAATTAAAATAAGATTGCAACTGACAAAATAATAAAGCTATGATGTTAAAATTTCTTTTGGTATTCTTGTATCCGAAAGATAATCCAACACCTAAAAATCTAAATGAAGTTATATTTATGAAAAAACTGTCATTTGAAATTTTGCATCAATTAATATTAGAGCTAGTTCTAAACAGTTTTAGTAATTTAAAAGGAAGATTTCTGAGGACTTAGAACACCAAAACATACATAACAAACCCAAAAAAAAAAAAAGAAAACCAGAATAAAAGTATTTTGTATATGATTAAAATCCAGCCATCAGATAAGGCAACCAACAACAATATTAAAACAGGTGTAGTGGACCATTGTTTAACAGACAAATATAACCAATATGCATCACAGATAGCTGACTAGAACAATAATCAGTTACAATGATAATGCATCTATTGAGTTACAGTATATAATTGACCAATATAATGACAAGTATATAAAAATCATACTAAAATTGATCAAGAGATCCACTAAGTCAAACAATCTCAGATAAAGCTTAAGATGGAGCAGCACAATCTAACAGTACAAACTTACACTTTCTAACCTACCAATAGAAGTGAGTGCCCATTGTCCTTGAAGTGGCGAACTATGCAATTCTGCAATGAAATCCTGAGACGGTTTGCTTCATCTCCACTAGGAAGCATCTTATCCTTGCCACTAAAATAAAGCAAACATTCAACTTTAAAATTCATCAAGAAGCTTATTTTGTTTAAAGAGATATATAGAGACACACATACAAGCAAAATTATTTTTGTTTTTCCAAATGCTTTATTTACTCCTAATGAAGCTTATATAAGATGGTTTTAAGCATTTAGTATCAGAAAACCTGATAGACTCAATAGCAATAGCAACATAACGTGTATCATTTTTAGAAAAAGTAATGACTTCATGTATCAATGAAGCATTCTAGTCCCGAACAAGATGAAGAAGTTAATGAAAGCACACAAAATACTAATTAATACTTCCTGCTTTTGCTCATGACTATAACACTTGTGTGTTGGTTGGCCAATATGGAGAACTTTTGCCCTCAAATTCCCATCATAATATGACTCCAGAATTCCTATTGGCTGCCATTCCTAAGTCAACTAAGGCTCAAAGTTACTGTATAGTTCATGTTCATCAAGAACAGAAAATCCAGAATATCTAATGACAGCATTATATTTACAGATACAAAACACAATTAATAAAATATTGAAGGTTAAAAAGAAAAGGAAAAGCAACAGATAATCTATGCCCAGCAAACTATAAGAAAAACCACATTAACTCTTGAGAAAATAAGGACCTGGCAAGCACTAAGACTTCAGCTTTGACAGCATGGAGACGTGAATTAGCATACGCAGAAGCTGATTTAAGCAACTTCAGCTTCCAAAGAAGAGTATCCTTTGGTATAATATCTGCCATACCCTGAAAAATATTAAGAAAAAAAAAGGGATATAAATAAGAACGTAGATGAATATATAGCCCTCAGAGGATACATCTGCAACTTCTCAGTCTGGAAATAAGATTAAACAAAGAACTCAAAGGTCAAAAACATGAAAAATCAATCACTTCATTTCATTTGCTTGCAGTAGTGTCTTCTTCAATTCTAATGGGTTAATATACCACATTACACTATGTACTTTATTTTTGTATGTATTAGGTTTTCTTTTTCTGGAAGAGGGTGGGTGTTGTTTACTAGCAAGCACTTCATTTCACATTTCATTCCTTCTCATGACTTTATAAAATAGCTGCAAAGAGCTTCCAAAAGGGCACATCTGAAACACAATAATGCAAATGTTTGAATTGCATAACCAAGATGTGAAAATTGCAGGATCAGTTTGAACTTGAATTTTTTCTTTTTCATGCAATCAGAAAAATTGTGGTGAAAAAGGATTAGTGGGGTGGCACTTCTAACCCCAGTGCAGTGTTAGCTGGCCTATTTTGAACATAACATTTACAATAACTACTCATTATAGATAGGAGGAACAGAAGTGATATTTTATGAATTCAGAGAGTCGCCATCTGGCCTGAATTTTCTTTCATTCGACAGTGTAAATTACAAGTTAAATGGAGTAGAACCACAATAAAAGGTTTTCATGACCATAAATCAGCTATATATTGTAGAACTTCAGTCAGTGGAGACTGTAGAAAGGACAGTACAACCAAAAACAACCGAAACAAGAATACAAAAACTAATTCAAGTACAAAAGAATTTTTTATCTATAAAAACAAAGTACTACATAACACAAGTGCAAGAGCAAGCATTTCTTACAGAAAGACGTGGCAGCAAAGCAGTAAGGTTGGCAGAAAATTGTTGAGATCTTAGTCTAGGAGGGAGCCTGTTGTCAATATTAACCATTGCCATCTTAGTTGGTTCTCCTGATGTAGAAAATTAAGAAAGATCAGAGAAGATTTTCAATTTCTCATGGGGTGTAACAAGAACAATCGCAAACTGCAACATGTGGCAACTGATAATCACATGTATAACAAAAGATCATTACCCATAACAGAGCTAAGAAGATATGGGACTGTAAAATGTAATTCATCAGGCAAAGCCTCTAAGACAGGGAACAAGGGCTGAAGCTGTGATCTGCCAAATGAAGTAGCTAAAATGGAAAGGCTAAGCATGTCAGCATGTATTGTAGTATCAAGAACATATGTACTTAAAATTATAAAACTCAATATCGCAAAACTGACCTGGGTTAGCAAGTACGAGGACCAAGTCAATGCTCGGATTACGAGCAGCAACTGCTAGTGCTAGGCATCCTCCAAAGGAATCCCCCACCAAATAAATTGGTTTATTGGGAGATGAGGCATGCTCAAGCCTCACAGTTTTTTCAACAAATTGAAGCAGTCCTTCATACAAGAAATACCATAAGTTATTGATCAATCAAAGTAGGCTATAAGTGCAAAAAGAATACGCAAAAGTTATTGATAAATCAAAGTATGCCATAAGTATAAAAAGACTACACTGGATGGATGTCACATTTTAATTAAAATCAGAAGATATTCAATTACTGAATACAATTTCCAGGAAAGATAATTACATAGGATAATTTCAGAAATCTAAAGTATATAGAATGTAATGACCCTGTTCAATAGCCATGAATTCAAAAAACTACAGATCTAACTAGCCAACAATTTCATATCAAATCCCATTCTCACCTACCAGCCATTCATATAAAAAAATAAAAAATGAAAAATAGGATATATCATTCCAAAAAGGAAAAAAAATTAAAAATCACAAAAGGCCAATAATATTTCATTTTGCCAAGTTCGTTGGCATGCTCTCTCGCTCCAAAGCAACTTATTGCTCAAATCACCAACACACTCTAAAATTTGCAAGTTCTACTGATCATATTGATGGTTTGATGCACGCATTAAGTTGCAAAGAACTAAACAAAGTACATTTGTTAATAAGGGATGATTTCACAGGTTTTGGAAAGTAAAGACCTTCAAACGGTGTTCGATCATAAACAGGAATGTGGAGGCACCGAACTTCAAAGGCTCTGCATTCCCAGAAAAAAAAAAAAAAAAAATTCTGAATGAGAAATAAGGACCTTTAAAATGCATGAAAAATAGCAATGCTAAATATGACTTTTAAGAACTTTGATATGACTATAGTACAACAGAAATATGGTCAAGGGGGAATCATTTTGAGCAACAGAGATCTAGTTTCCTCAATGTAACTTCTTTATTTATGCAATGGGAAAATATATCTTAATTTACTTTCCTGAAGTTGGCTATGCAAAATTAAATGGACAGAAAAACATTTGTCAACATCTTTCTATCCACGGGAACTTAAAACAATGAACATAAGTTTAGTTTTATCATTTTGACCAGCACTCAAAAAGCCAAACCCTCTGAAATTTTTAGCAAGAAAACGATTCCAACAATAACAGGAGGGATTTAGCTTGATCCAAAGTAGAATGAAACCATGTTTCATAACATACATAAAACGTATAAATAAGAGTAGGACCATCACTGCAAAACTGACCCTACTTTTCCAGATACACAATCCTGAAACCTGACCCTATGTCCAGATTTTAGAACAATATCTAAAATTTTGTGTTTCTATTTTATATTAATAAATCTAGAAGTTGCTAATCAAAAGACCAACAGAAATATTCAAGCAGTCAAACTGCTCATAAGATAGCATAACAAAACTTACTTCCCAAGAGGTTTCTGGTGCAAAATAAGGCCTAACCCAAGTCCATCAAGCCCTGCAAGCATTAGAATATATAAATATAAACATTTCTTAGGATCGTATATTGTTTACCAGACCTTTAGAATTCCTACTGCAAGATATTAAAGTAAACTTTGAGGATCAAAATCACTTGTTAAAACCAAGAAATCTGTTTTCTAGATCCTAGCCATCTTATGTCTCTTCATATAAAAGACACATCAAACCTTTGAATACAGGGAGCTAATCACCATTAATGGAGCAACAATTACCAGGAAGAAACAGAAGAGTTGGAGAACCCTCCAAAGGAGGCCCGCAGTCAACAGGGCAAAACCACCGAGGTGGCCCTCCATCAGGCTTAACCATCTCCGTAGCTTCATCAAGATAATCCTTGACACTCTTAGTCCCATATCCATCCTCCCACAACACCTCTAAATCTTCTGAAACGGCATCTTTAACCAACTTTTTCTCCTCAATTCGAGGCTTTATCCTCCCATTTCCTGAATGCACCAAGGTTCCATCTTTCACTTTCTCCCTAGTTACAGAACCACCATTCACCACAAGTGAATCAGATGACAAAACTGATGAATCACCATCACCTAAACTCTGAGTTCTCACTCTAAAACGAGGCTTATACTCTAAATTTATTGCAGAACTAGGTGATACCCTGAAAGTAACAACTGATGCCATGTTTTGTACCAGCAATGACATCAAAAGTTTGACCCTTTTTAAAATTCACCAACGGAAAAACAGCAACTTTCAAGCTCTAGAAACTAGATAAGAGCTGCAACACTGTTCCCCAACTCACTCTAACAGAAACAATCACACACTTCATGCTTTCAAAAAAGTAAAAACAACAAATATCCACTAAACATGAAAATCAAAGCAAACCCAGAAACCACAATACAACAACTAAAACTAAGAAAACCCCAGAAAGCAGAATGGAATACAGTATCTCCACATCACAAACTTATATAGAGTTCCTACCAAAAAAATAAATACTATTATTAATATTCACTAAATGGAGCAAATGAAGAATAATGGGTAACAAAATTTACCAAGCAGAAATAAAACGAAAAAGAAATAGAAAAGGAAACGAAAGAAAAGTGCAAAATGAGTTAAGTGACATTTTGGAATTTAGTAGAGCAGTCTGATAAGTGGCCTAGACATTTCCATTGTATCTGGTGAAGCAGAGGCCACACTTACCTAAACTTGTGCTTGTTAGGCGCGCAGTTTGTAGCGGTAAAAAATTTGGTTTTTAATGGTGGAGTGGGTTGTGGTGAAGTGGGTTGTGGTGAAGTGGGTGAAGTGCAGTTTTTTTATGGGGAAGCTACGGCTGGTGAATAGATAGGCCAAAAAGGCAATAGGGGAGTCGTTCAAAGTTGCGCAATTGATACGTTGATAATTGATTTTGACACGAAGATTCGATACGATGTAAAGTGTTAAAAAACTGGTTTAAAAATTATACGTGAATAAAAAATATAATAAAGTAAATGAAAAATAGTTTTTAAAGTGGTTTGTATGTTTAAAGTAAATCCTATGTCTACTATTCTTTTTTATATACGAGATCAGAGGAGATTGCATAAAGCAAATAGCGAATAGAGGTACAAGTAATTGATTATTCATAAAAAATATCAAGCTAATCTCTTTCTTGCAGGTTGTCTGTGTTTTGAGAGTAAAAATTTATAATTAGAATGTGAGTTTCTTATCAGAATCTTGAAAATGAGAGAGAGAGCCCTCTATTTATAATAAAAGATTTTAGGGTAATGATTACAAGTCTGCAAGTAGACAGGTGTAGTACAATTCCTACCGCACTTCTCATTGGCTAATTACATGGCAAATGTCCTCAAATCGCGCAGGGCTTTGATAAGTGGGCGACTCTCATCCACTCGTAGACAAAGCCTAAGTCTGCCAAGTTAATTACAGCTATACTTTTTTTGTCTTTTGATGATGTGATTGCTCTTGGATGGTACAAAGTCTGCCTGAACTTTGATTGACGGTGGCTAACATAAGTTATACAATGATTGCATAGATTATATGCTATACTTTGCTATAATTTTAATATTTAATCATCTTTATTTGTAAAGATCTTAATAGTTAATGCAATAAATGGCAGACAGGAAAGATTTGAGTCCAAAGCAAAGTCCAACACCTTTCTCAACAACTTAAAAGTTAAAACGACTCATGTTTTTAACATTCTCCTATATTAAATGAAAACGTTCATCAGAGTAATATTATTCTTCTAATACTACAAATTAATCCTTTTTTTTTTCATCGGGGTATCTGAGCGAGCTTACACGTCACCTCAACTAACCCTCTGACTGACCTTAAAACTGTCGTTTACACACACCTTAACTAATCCCCTGGCAAAGCTTTAAAACTGTCGACCGTGTAAAAACTCTGGTAACCACCCCTATTAGAACTCAAGCGGCTCATGAAACCTCTTTTTTATCTTTTACCATCAGACCACTCAATGGTGATTTAATTCATTTTTTAAGTGTTAGTTGTGATAAAAGCTGTTATTATGGTATTTCAAAATACCAAATTGTAATTGTTTTTGGACTATTATTTGTTAAAAGCAATTGAAATTTTAATTGCTTTTGGGTTGTTATATATTAAAAGCAATTGAATATTTTAATTGTTTTTTAGACTGTTATATATTAAAAGCAATTGAATTATTCCAAGTTATTGCAATTCAAATCAGTCTTGGGCAGTTATGGTTTTAAAAGCAATTGATTGACTTTGGTTACAGCAAGAATGAGTTATGGGAAAACGGGCAGATTTTCAAGTATAAAAAAGGGTGGTTTTCTCATTTGAAACACACAATTTTTCACTTGAAAAATCTTTGTTTCCTCTGTGTTTTTTTAATTTCCAGCTCTCCTTCACCGCTGTTATTTTTCCTATATTGTTCTAAATCTCTATTAGAGTGTGCACTCTAAAATGAGATTTGTCATTGTGTCCTGGAGGTCAATCCGCTGTTGAACCTTTTTGCACCACGAAGATTCTTCCAGTAGGGGTGGAATTCTGATCTTAAGGACAGTGCTTTCGCACGCCTTGACGCTGCTGTCTTGCTGCCGTGTTCGTTGCTGTTTCACTGTTGTATTGTTATTATTTTGCTGCTGTCTCCCTTCAATTCTTACTGTTGTTTTCCTGCTGTCCTCTTACTGTTTTTCTGCTGTTTCACTGCTGTTCTTTTTCTGTTTTGCTGCTATCTCTCTGTTGTTTTTCCTGCGGTTCTCTTGCTATTTTCCTACTATTTCACTGTTGTTCTTCTGCTGTTTCATAACTATTCTTTCACTGGTTTGCTGCTACTGTTTTGCTGCCAATTTTGTTATTAAATTCCAACATTAGTATGTATTATACTTTTGGGTGGTGGTATAATTATTAATGTTTCAACTCAATAATCACAATTTTCTAAACCATACAAGTTTTATTTGAAAGATAAATTTAATTGTAAAACTCAGTGATTTACCAATTATACCCTTATTGAAACAACATATGATGTATATTTCTAATATGAAACGCTAGACTTGGTAATCTAACACATTCTATCTTTTTTTGTTGTTGTTATTTTCATTAAGAATAATTAGGTTGATTAATATGATTTTATGGCTAAATCGTCTTTTACACAAAATCTTGACATTTTGAGAATTAAGATTAACAGAGACCGAAATATTTTCTAAAAACATATTTTAAAATTACTTTATGTAATAGAAACTATGTTTGAGATATTATTAATAGATTTATGGTCTTTTTTTTTTTTTTTTTTTTTCAGTGTGAAACGAAATATTTGTAGTGGACGGCTGGAAATGCATATAATGATACAAGAAAGCCAAACAGAAACTCGTGCATGGCTGTCGTGAGGGTATCTCCAACCCTGCGTTACTTTGGTGTAAAACGCAAATTTCAACTCCAACCCAGCGCCATTCGTTGGGTGCTCTGTTACCGGACCGTACCAAATTTGGTGTAATACTATTTATACACGTCAATTTGGTGTGATATTATAGTACAGTAAAAAAAATTTAATTTAAATTTTGTTATTTATATTTAAATTAATTTGATTATTATTTATATTAATATTTATAATAATAATTATATAATTAAAAAAGTGATGAGAAATTAAAAACAAAATTTTATTCAATGCAAATATTAAACTACAATAACTCAAAATAAAAATTAACACTAATTTAAAAACACTAAAATTAAAAGAAAGTACAACATAAACTAAAATAACAATTTAGTATTTCGATAGATTAGTTTCGGATCCTCTAAGATGGAAGCGTCAACTCCTGAAATTGAAATTGTTGTAGATGAAAATGTCTGATTTTAAAATTCTTTTGCTCGACGTAGACAAATCAAGGATACAGAGGCTTACCATTCTCTTCGAAATGCATTAATTGATCATTTGTGGAAAGAATATACTAATTCGGAAATTCTATCAATATAGAATTTTATTTTTGTGTTGTTGTTGTCTTTTTTCTTTTCTTTTTTTGTATCATTTTATATTAGATATAATGTTTTTCTATATTAACGGTAATTTTTTTATTAAATAAATGTTTAATTTTATTAAATTAGTATAAGTTTTAAAGTAATTATTATTTAATAAAAATATCATTCTTAATGTTTAATTAATATATACAAAAATAATAAGTGAAATAGAATAATTATTGATTCTTATAATAAAAGAAAAAAAGAATATTTTTTTTAATGTAATATTTAGTACAGTGGATTGGAGATGTAATAGTATTTCACACAAAAAATCACACTAATTTAATGCAATGGGTTAGAGATGGTCTAAGTTCTCAATTCTTTGCATAGCTTTTGTCAAGTCCAAATTTTGACTAAATAATAATTTGAAAAAAGCCCTAGAAAGTAATGGCTTTCCTGGTCTTTTCTAGATGTGTTATATACTTCCAATTTTGACGTCTAGAAATAAGAATCAATTAATAAATGCGGCCAGCTACAAGGATTCTGAAAGTGACGAATCCACTCAATTATTTTATTTAAAATATCCTAAATTATTACTTTTAAGTTTTTTATTGTGTTCTTTTTTTAAAAAAAAAAATTTACGTGTTGGGTTTGATTTGTGTGTTTGATGATGAGATTTGGAAGAAGATAATAAATTTTATTAAGGAATTAATAAATAAATAAATAATCCATTATCATATGTCGAATCTCATTTTCAATCACATAAACACATAGAAAATTTAATAGAAATATATTATACATAAATTCAAATAAGAAACTCAAAAATAATATAATTAAGGGTATTTTAGTCTTTTAGTGAAAAAATAAAATGGACTTGTGACTTTGAGAAACCTCCATCAGTGAAATTTTTAATCTCCTTCAAAGATGTATATACTTCCAAGTTGCACTACATATCACCTCTAAACACACAGGAATCAATTAATACTATTTATATTATGCTTCATTTTATTTTTTCCTATGAGATCAAAAAAGTATTAAAAACTCTCTTTGTAATGAGCAAAATCTTTCTACAAATATCTAACAACCCCTTACAAAATTATTAAAAACATGTGATATTTAATACTTTCTTAATGAAACCGATGATTTAAATTCTAAGCAGCGATCTCATGGGAGAAAATGAAATAAACTAATTTATATTACTAAACCAATTAACCTTAAGGGAGCGTTTGGTTAGGGGTTATATCTTATTATTGAGGTAATGTCATCTTATATTACTTAGATTACCACGTTTGGTTGTCAAATAATATAAAATTTTGTTAATCTTCTAAAACCAAAAGTAATTACTATTGGTTATATAGGTGGTAATCTAATTATCTCAATTTTTTTAGGTATTTTAAGATTACTTGTAATGTTAATTTTGTTACAATTTTACCCATTATTAATAAAATTTTTGGGCACAGATGCCCTTATTTTAAAATTAATTTACATAAATTTTCCATTACAATTTTACCCCTAATTAATTAAGTTTTTGGACAGTAATGCCCTTGTATCTAAAACAAATTGTAGGCCCCCCAAGACCACCACCGCTCACTAGCAACCACTACTAGCCGCCGCCACCGAAACGGCACACAACTGAATAAAAGATCTGGTCGAGATTTAGCTATTAACAATGGCCAAAGATCTGACCGTTGACAGGTAGAATCTAGCCGTAGATCTGGCCGAAAATGATCATATCGGCACACGACCAACCAGATTCAGTTGATTGTATGCCATTACAATGACTGTCAACTTTCGTCCGATGGTGGTGGTGGACGGTCGTCTGTCTCTTGGGTGGCTGGGGTGCTTTAGTTAATTTTTAAACTTTTATTGTGGGGTGTTTAGCTAAATTAAGAAATGTAAGGGTAAAAAATTAATCTAAAATAATATTAATAACATTAAAATAGAAGGGCAATTCAATAATCTATATAGCATACTTACCAATTTAACCAAATACATTTCTCTAAACATTCTCAATAACCTATAAAATAATTTATCTTCTCATTAATATAATATTCTCTAAACCAAACGCACCATATTGTACTAAGATTTTTGCAAGTACGAAAAACAAAGTCATATTCAATTATTCATCGAAGCTTAACGAAGGAAAAACAACGACCTAATTGAAAATATCAAAACACATGGGTTGCCATGTATCATAGTCAATTTATAGACATTTGAAGGCTTGAACTTTATTGGGTGGCTGAAGCTGCATGTAAACTTGCAGAAAGTTGGGAAAAACTGGGTGGCTCACATTCCAGTGAAGTTTCTCTTGTTTCCAAGAATTGGCACCCTCCTGGTCGTGGAGTGTTTGTTACCAATCTTAATCGTTTGAACTGACTATTACTCACTTTATTGAAACTTTTTCTATTCCTCCGGTCCCTAAATATAAGTGCTTTTTTATATTTTTTTAAAAAGGCCTTTTGATACTTTAAGAAGGTTTTATGATATTTGTTAGAGATCTTTTGGTAATTTCGAATAATATTCGATACTTTCCAGAGAATCTTACGACATTGGAGATTTAAGACTTAACTATCTCTCTAAGACGTATGAAACTTAGCCACCTCGAAAGTGCTAAAACATTTACGTCTTAGGGGTCAGAGTTACAAATATTCAATAACTATCTCTCAAAGACGTACGAAACTTGACAATTTTAAGTTTGAAAAATAACAATTCCGTCCCTGAAGTTCAGCCTAAGCACCCTTTAATCTTGCAGGATTGTTTAGTAATGTTTCTGTCCCTATCAGTGTCTGTGACATTTTAGTCCGTGCCACTAGCAAACCCCAGGACCAAAAATATTCAACTGAGGGACGAGATTGTTATTGTTATTATCCTTTTCTATGTTTCACTGCCAGTGGCCGACAATAGGTCACACGTGTATGTTCAATTTGTCAAAAACCACGGCCCGATAGCGCCAAGCCATAGAGACAAATTATGAGACAAAGACAACACAAATTATACACTTCCGTATCAACTACTGTCACTACTTCCTTTCAAGTTTCATCATCAACCAAGAGCATCAAATTTTCCAACTATTTCATTGGATCTTATTGCAATCAATATGCCAACTGTCCTTGTAAGAGTAGAGTCAACTCTGGACACCAGGGAAAAAATATATATTTATAAATATGTAAATGGACTAATTCAACACAAATGATTTGCGTCTTATTGCCGAAAAACAAATTTAAAAAAAAAAAAAAAAAAAAAAAACCACCTTCATCATTAACAGGGTTCCTACGAGCAGGTATAGTATCCCACAATACAAATCTACAAGCTTTCAACATCATCTCCTCTAATTTGGTGATCCTCAGGAAAGTATTCAAACTACTTCCCGATAATTCTTTTTTTTTTTTTTTCCTCCCAATCTATTCCCACATGCAAATTCACTGTATAACAACTTTGTAACGTCCAGCAAAAGCTTGCATGTCAACCAGACAAAGATCAAAATTTTTTCATGATATCACCCGCCTAACTAGGAAAATGATTAATGGGATCTTCTTGGCAGGTTCCGATGATGCCCCGAGATTTATCAATCAATTGGTTTACCAAATTTACAAGGACCCACCCACTAGATTACTTCAGATCATCAAAGGCAACCCAGAAGAATCATTTATATAACCCAGTATTTTACACGAGCATAAGCCCTCCATCATAAGCAAAGTCCAGCCTGCGATGACCAATACCAATTGTGCAAACATTAAATACTGCAATGTACTATGGAATTAGCATGGACTCAGCACAGTCATATTTAGCAATCATCGAAAGCAACTGAATATAAGCCTTTGTAGAAAACACTGGCAAAATTATCTTCTGAATTGATTAGCTGGATTCAAGACCCAACAGGAAGTGAAATACACTCACCTTCTTCTCAAATCGAATGTAGTCACTTTCCCTGGACAACTCTGTAATTAAGAACCAAGTCCTCAGGTTTCTTCCATACATATGCCCGCACAGTAGCTAAACTCATCTCTGGGGATAATACCTGGAAAACACGGAAACATATTATAAAACCCAACGAACTTTAGTGCCAACAATCATAAAGGCATAATACACAGTCGTTTATAAATTAAAACCATCAAGAAAAAAAATGTCTAAAATTGTTTAATCTTCTCCGAAAAAGAAACAACTAGTCATATAAATGAAATGGCACTAGATAGCATAAGTATGAGATTAAGAATCTCAGCAGTTTCAACTAAAATAATGATACTTTCTAAGCCTACAGAGATACAGGACCAGGAGGACTCTCAAATGTTTCTACTTTGTAAGTTTCTTTCTCATTTTACTTACTGTATTGCTATCTTTACTAAAACCTCAGCACCAAAACTCCAGGACTAAAGAACACATTGATAGGTTAAAATTACTCAACATCAAAAAAATAATTCACTAGCCTGATTATTGCACAAGATCTCTATCGAAGGTTTAAGTTTTTGCCATGACTTCAAACCAGATCGGAATGAATCTCCCACTGCCGAATGCTGTAATGGGCCTCCAGCAAGACCAGGAAATGTTCCATCAGAATTTACACCATCTGATGGTTTGTCAAAAACCATCTTCTCCACGACATAATTAACAACCTACATAAACATAGCAGTAAAGCCAAGATGATCATGGTCCAAGCAAAAATAACATGGTGGTACAAGGTAATAGACAAATAATATAACACAGCAAGGCATTGTCAACCTAGAGAATGTCTCAGCACATGTATGGAGCTCCTATTCAGGCCATAATACTATCAGAATATTATGGCATCTTCAAAGGTTCATGACCATTTCATTTCAGACTAGACACTATAAAAAGTACTAAGGAATTTAAAAAAAACAAAAAACAAAAAAAGGTCACTTAAGTTGACAAATATAAAGTCTCCAATCCAGATATTGTATAGGCTCTAAGCTCCAAACCTAGTACTAGCATATTAACAACTAAAAAATGCAGTAGAACCTTTTTATACATGCTTGGGATTATTAAACGTAGCCAAGCAGCCTCTCTGCTTCCTGGAGAATATCATTCTGCATCATTCTTATTTAAGTTCCTCCATAAAATATCATTTGTAGGCAGATAATATTAGGGGAAAAAGAAATAACATAGTTATAGCCAAAATACACCAGCACATTCACAACAGCCGCAGTATTAAGTTTAAGAACAAAATTAATGCAATTCTTTTAAATATTTAATGAAACAACAGTAAATGGCATTTTTTTCTCAGATAACAATGCAAGGATATCACATACTTATGAAACAGTAGCATTAAACAGAAACAAATAAAATTCAGAGCAAATACACTTACTTATCCTACAAGAAAGCCACACAAAAGTTTCTAAATTGTGAATGACCATGTTGAAACTAATTTACCTTGTGTATTCTCAATATTCGAGGTGCACTTAATTTCCCCTGTGTCAGGATCTGGACAGCTGAACCTTCACATGGATGCAGATAAAAGCTACACCTGTATAATCAAACATAAACTTTTACTAGAGGCGGAAGACCCTGCTTAACTATAAACTGCTGATAAATCATAAATGATAGCAAGTTTACTAAGGTATCCTAAAAGTCCGATTCCTTATAGCAGCAGCAGAAGAAGAAGAGCTGCCGGAGTCGAATCTTTCATGGCACAACAAGGATTCATGTAGTCATATATTTATATGTCGTTGTAAGAATCACAAAAGCAGACAAGAAATCCATAATAGCAAATACAAAGTAGCCCTTGAAGAAAGCAAGCTATACAACTATGTATGACTCTAGCCTTTACAACACAAACACCGCCCCCCCCCCAAAAAAAAAAACAGGCCTTTGTTTGACCCCCCTCTCCCATATGACGCTTAATAAGAACAAGAGAACCAACTAAATATTCCTTGAAGACAGAGCCCACAATGCTAGGAAATGAAACTTGTCTCATAAATTACAGAGTTCTTCCCATGCTGCATATAATTTCATCAAATGAAATCCCAACTATCACACTTATTATACAAACAGTTTCACATGAGCAAACTTTGTCACAATTTTCCAGACGATTATGAATTAGTGAATAACAAAAAATAAGTTGAAAAAAAAAAAAAATTACTTGGTATTTTCTCTAGGAGGTAAGCGATTATTCAATACACAATCAAGACACCAATAAGGAAAGTCCTTTTCATCTTCAGTTCCATCTAAGTCGGTAATTTTCTTTCTCCATGGACCTCCTTGAGAACCCTCAGTAATTATTGATGGCGGGGAAACAGTTGAAAATTCAAATGGAGGATAAACCATGGAGTCATTTTCAACATTACCATCCACCTCAATTCTTGAATGGGTAAGGCCTCTAGTAGTAATATCCTTCCCAGACAAAACATCCCCATTAGCAGAAGCTTGTGAACCCACTTTCTGCCTTCTTTTGGCCAGCCAATGAGCCAATAAACCTTTGAGCGTTTCCCGAGCCAGATTAACCTGTGGATCGCACAAGTCAATGAAACAAGACTCCTTCAAACTCTAAATAGATTACATATTTTTAGAACTTTTAAATATTCTTTCCAGAAATAGATAAATCTATAAGATTAAAATTATCAAATCTAATTCATTCCAATAATAAGGGGGAGATTCTAGCAAGTTCAAGAACTATTGGAAGTCGACACTAGAACTTTTTTTAAGTTTATTCAGTAGCTGTACACACCTCTACATATTAATTACACATGACTTCAGATATGCGGTGTTGACCTTCATTCGTTGACAAATCTTTAGGAGCTACAGTTTACCCCCTCATTATCAGAATGAATTAGATAAGAAACAAGTATGTTTATTGTTGTCTGTGTGCAGCCATGGTCAACAAGATAAATGTTTACCTTATCATCCTCAGGTTTTCCAGCAATTTGAAGGTCTGCTGAATACATCTCCGCAGAGAAGCATTGTGGCGTGTCCAAATGAACAGACAAACTTCCAAGTCTAGTATCCACAGTGAACCATGCAGGAATGCTTACCTGGAGTGAAAGGGAAATCAACAATAAGATTCAAAACAACATAAACTTAAAAAAATTATGGGATAATTTCCCATGAAACTACAATGCATCATAAAAACAAAACAGTAAACATACCATCTCAAATAATTGTTCCTTTTTCTCCTCAAACGATACCTAAAAGATTGTAATCACATATCATTATAGCAACAATACCATACACCAACAACCAGATAGTTCTAGTGAAACGAAAAAAAATAATGGAAAAATAAGAAGAAAAGCTTCTGGTTACCTTTCCATAGTCCTCAACCACAACACCTCGGGTGATCTCCCATAGCTTTACCAAACCAGCAGTATCCTATCAAAGAGGCACAACATATCAGTTCAAGAAAAACCCAAATGCAAAAGCTAGAATTTTAACATTAACTAGTGTATATAATTGAAAATATAATATTCACCTTAGTCAAGACATGCCTTCGATTATTTAAAATTTCATGCTGCACTATTCCTGGGGTTCCAGGAATTGTAAAGGTCGGTTCTTTATAAACAGGAACCTATGAAAAGGCCAAACCATCAGTACCCAATTATCAAAGTGTATACATATTTATATAACTCTTAGAGAGAGATAATTTATTTGAGCATTACATAATAATCATAAGAAATTCGCATCCAAGCAAAAACAAAATATTGTGAGGACAAGCAATTCAGCGAGCACTTATGGCGAATTGGAGATGAGGAAATAGATATTTATGAACCAATAACACAACAACCTTTGAAACACCAAAACTATCCCCGAGTCCAAAAATCCTCAGCAATCAACCCAAAAATGAAGCCTTAGTGATGGAAAATCCAAGGGACATACAACTTCAAAACTGGGATTTCTAGTGGGAACAGAAGAAATAACAGCATGCAACAGCCACCATTGCACAATGAACAGAGAAGTATAGAATTACTTACAGGGGTAGATCCTTCCAAGGAAACCCTTGCCCTTGAAAAGGACAAATTTCCAGCTAAGAATGAACCACCTCTTTGAAAGACCTTTTGAGGATTACGTCCTTCAGCTGGCCACCTATGAACTGAAGAATCAGTCGTTGCAGCCCATATATTGTCATCATGCAATGCCAGTTGCAGAATGGGGTGTTCCCCAGTGCAAAGCAGGAGAGACTCTCTTGTCGCCAAGTCTGTCAAGTATAACTGAGGAAATATGCACAATTGAGTACCAAGCTATATAATAGAAATTGAGAAAATGAGGGAAGATTTGCTTTTATAATGTCTCCAAGTTTCACAAATAAAGGCACTTACAGAGAGGTCTCTCCCACCACTATAAACATGATTAAATGTGGGGGTGCTTGCAAGTGCCCAAACAGAATCTGTATGTACAGCGTATGAATGCACACATCGCTGTTGACCAAGATCCCATAACCTATGGAGATAAATCCGCAACAATTAAAGCAAGGTCTTAAGCAATTGCATGATTGGGATAACATTAAAGCAATAAAATGACAATCAACCTGATCATAGAGTCAGAGGATCCTGATAAGCAAAACCTGCAAGAATGAAAAGTAAATAAATAAATAAAGGTCAATTATCATATAAAGCCCATCAAACAATAACCCAAAATCTTATTTCAATAGCATTACAAGAAAATCTAACATTAAGAGGCATTGCCCATCAGAAACCCGTCTCTCATGTTACAACATGCATCTGAAGTACATTATCAGCTCTTTGAAAATAGTAGATGAACTATTTGTGACAAATATGATCGTATTACAATAAAATTTAGACCACTAGTATCCAATTATAGCAGATATCATGTAGCAGCAGACTCTATTCAACCAACCTGCCAGTAGAATCTAAAAGCAGAGCTCTAATGTTATCTGTATGCCCTCTTAGCTTCATAGTCTTCAAACCAGTTCTTGGGTCCCAAACACGAACAACCTAGAAGAAGCACGATAACTAAATAAAATTCGTCTCACATACAAACAAGACAACGTCAGAATGCTAAAATGACAATTATAGTTAACCATACCTTCTCAGTTCCACCAGAGACAAGAAGGGTTCCACTATCATTCATAGCCAATGCATAGACAGACTCCTTATGGCCTTTGACAGCAGTAGGTACATATCCATGTGACTGAATTGTGTGCGCAGAGATGCTGTTGCTAGAGCTAATAGTTCGTAAACCTGTTATTGGTAAAGAATTCCCAGAACCATTGACACCATTTGAACAATCTTCCTCCATCACATCGCTTGGTTTTGAAAGTGGAGTAACTGCGGCTTCAATATCCCATACGAAAACCTCCCCACCAAGACCACCAGAAGCAACAAGATTGCTCTAAAATGCATGATACTAAAAGAGGATCAGAAAAATGACTTTGAAAATATAGATATGATATCACAATGAGCAATTTTTGCAACAAAATTGAAATAAAGCTTAAACAACAAGATTTCACTGAGGAACCTTTCTTCAAAGAAGATAATAAGACCCACGAAAAAATTGACATAAAAATTACATTTTTTTCTGCTGCTGCAAGACAAGTAACATAGTCGGAGTGTTGACGCAGAGTCCTGGTACAAGTTCCACCAGACAAGCAATTCCAAGTCTGAAATATCTCAACCCAAAAAACAACAAACCAATCAACAAAAAGCATCCAAAAGAAGCAGATTACAAGACCATCAAATTTTATGAAGATTAACAAACCTTGAGAGTGGTATCTGAAGAGCAGGAAACAAGTGTATTATCACCGGTAATTACAGCATCATTAACCTGCACAGCAATAGACATTCTTCGCATATTAAAAGATAACTAGCAGCTTATGCATTCAAATTAATAACATTCAACCAAAACCCTGACCTATCATACATATAAAGAATTAAAACTACCAAATAACAAATAAATAAATAAGTACCCAGTCAACATGCGACTCCAAAGTAGCAGAGCAGCTAGCAGCATCTTCAGCTAGTGTCCATCTCTTTAGTGTGCCATCTCGGCTCCCAGTGAATAGGTAATTGCAGCCATCAGATGCCGATGACTTGGATACAGCCAAACAGTTTATGCCAGCACAATGCTGCAAGATGAAAATTCCAGATATAGCAGCATGAGAATCTATAACTCCACTACATCGATGAAGTCAATTGCAACTGCTTTCTAGTAAATAAAGAGCTTAAGGTTGAAAAGAAGGTGATACATATACTAAACAATAAGCATAATAAATGAATATGACTGATTTCAGAAAATGGATGGGTCTCACACTTGTATGACTTTATAAGATTTTTATTTGCCACAATAATGCATTTGAATTCCAGTTGTCTTTCCAGTATGAGAATAAAAAGCCAAAAAAAAAAAAGTTACAGCTGTATCAAAAAAATGGCGCAACAAAGTTACCCTCTCACCAGCCACTGACAGAGTGATATTAGAGTTTTATAGTGAATACATCATTAATTAAGAAACACGGATTTATTAAGTACTCAACATAATGATGTGCAAAAACAACATTAGAATATCAGCAACAAATCAGATGCAATTAAATGTTCGTGGTCTGATTCAGAAAAGATGCATTAAGCTCATGCATAAAGAGCACCCATAGAATAACACACCACCACCCAAGTTTATGTGTCCCAAATTACTCCTTCGCAGAAATGAATATAGCATCACTATCTTAACTAAATAGAAAAAAAAAGGGGCAAGTCCCACAAAATGAGAATGTATCTCATTAAAAATGGTAACTAAAACAATTTGGAAAATAAAATAAAAAATAGTGGTGAAAGTAAAAATGAAAGATAAATAATAAATCACTTCACCTTCGTGTCATCAGCATCATTTAACACATATGTCAACCTCTTCTCTTTACGGGGCCGAGTAGAATTGGAGTTGTTACCCGCACTACCCACCCGGTGCATTGCAACTCCTTAAACAAATATCAATAAACAATAAGTCAACAACCAGTAGTCACAAACTAATTCCTTTCAGCTGAAAAAACAAAGAATCAATATTTTTGCTTTATCACTTGAACAACAGACCCATCATAACCATGGTAGTAATAAAAATATACGTTATAACATCATATGTCAAATCCTATATTTACTTCCACCAAAAAGATGATAAAACATCAATCAGTCCGTGAATTCTTCAAACTCAATCAAAATGCCTTAATAACACAGCTGGCAATTTAATCTTTCATTTTGTTTCAGTAGATAAAAAGTCTGGAATCAGCAACAAATACCTCCGTGCATAATTAAGGAACCAGATTCTTTATCTTTTGGTCCTTTCAAACTGATTTCATACTAAATCCAAATGAAAACCCTAAGCAACAAAACAAAACAAAAGAAAATAGATGAAGCCATGTTGTCCAAAATGCACCCAATAGATTATCCATCCATAAAAAATAAAAAAAAATAAAAAGAAGAAGAAGAAACAGAAGATATAGTGAGAGACGTCAATAGGTAGCAATCTACAATCGCACTTTATCGATTTTGACAATAACAACAAACCAAACGACAATCACGATAGTCTTGAAATTACTAGCATCATGAAAATGCAATCGAAACCCTAAAATTAAGTGAGAAAATGAAAGAAATTAATGAACCTAATGCGACGTAATGAAATCAACTCAAAACTCAAAGCAAGGGTGAGAGCAGTAAATTCAATGATCGCCAAACATTCACAAAACTATAACAACAACAAACAACAGTACAAATAAATTAAATAATAATTAACTTACCAGTGTTCTGATATATCAATTGGAGGACAAAATTGAAGATAAACCCTAGAAATGGATACGTACTGATACGCGTCTGTTTGTTTAGAGAGAAAAGAGAAGAGATTGGGGACTTTAAAAATAAAAAATAAAAATAATAAAAACAAAAACAGATTGAAGAACTGAACAGGAAAGTGAAAGTCAAAAGCCTCTTATTATGAAAAATTATATATATTAAATATTAAAATTTATGAAAATTGAAAATAAATAAAAAACTAAAGAAAGCCTTATCTAACTGTCATTACAGACGAAACGATGTCGTTGAGGTTTTTTGACTTTTTCTGGATAGGTTTTTTATTTATTTTGTCTGTAGTTGAAGGCTTTATCTAATTAATTGTAATTGGCAAATAACATAATAAAATTTTGTCCAAAAATTTAATTTATTTTGTGCTTATATATATAAGGATTGTAAATATCTTAAAGGCACAAATATAGAGTGAAGTCGCACGCACGGATCTTACAATGAGCTTATTATTAGAAAATGTCAAAAAGCTTTTCCTTTTACTTATTTTTATAATGTTTTAGTTAAAATTAAAATAGATATTATTTTGGAAACAAATATTACCCAAAACGGTGCTCGGATAATGATTTTAAAATATTTTACAAATTAAATTAAAGATAATACCTAATTAAGCAAAATGAATTAACCATATAGATAAGTAATTAGCATTGGCTTACTCATATAATAAGAATAAAATGTTATTATGAATTTATATTAATATTATTAAATCTTAAATTAAATTTCAAAGCATTGATTGGGGCTAAAATTTATTATATCACATAAAAGAAAATTATTTATTTACCAAGAAAGACTATTAGTTGTGCTTGTCAACAACCTTGTTCTCATTAATGAACCTTGCATCTATACGTCATAGCATTTAAATTAAAAGCATTTTCTTTTTCTATTTTTTATTTAGATTTATAAGGTGCAAACGGAAGGTAAAACAATCGAGTCGAGTCGAATCGAGTATCTAGCTTGTTGAATTTGATTCGATTGTTGTCGTATCGAAATTCGAGTTCGAATTTGAGTCTGACCGAGCCTAAGAAATCAAGTTGAACTCAAACTCGATACTTGAAATTCGAATTCAAGCTCGTACAATCGAATTTTAATCAAGTTTAAGCGAACTTTTCGAGCTTAACCGAACTTTTCGAGTCGAGTTATATTGTAATCGAACTCGAGCTCAACTCGACTATTGTTGAGCTGAGCTCAAGCTGCTTGTGAGCGGCTCGGCTCGATTTTTACCCCTAGTGTGGACGTTCATATTTTCTCAAGTTCCCATAAATAATAATAATCACTAAGAAATAAAATTTTACCATTTTTCAATAAAAATTTATTTAAATTTTTTATCAGGTGTTGGTTGGCGATAATGGTTATATATATAGTTTCTTTTTTCTTAAGTAACTATTAGAATTTATTTTCTTTTAATTTTCTCTTTTTTCTTTTTGGGTTGCTATATTATGGGTGTTGATCTAATGATAAGATAAATTATATTAATTAAACCGTTTTTGGGTTTAAATTGAAGACCCTTTTTTTTTTTTTTTTACTAATTACTCTCACTATTAAAGTTTTACAAATTGAATTTTATATAATATATTTCTATAACTTTAGATATTAATATATGTATGTCAAGAACTCATATGATTTATAAGCGAATTTTTCGATGTGAATTATTTCTTTCTTTCTATTGTTCATGAAATTGTACACAATTTTTTTAAAATTTTTGTTGAACTAAATAGTTTTTTTTTTTTGTTTTTTTTAAGTGATAAAAAGGTAAATATTTAATAAACAATCCCCGCCATTAGTTGTCAATTCTTGGAAGTAGAGACATTATGGCATGGTACACAATGGTGCATGGTCAAAAGCAAGTTAAAAAGACACTATTCTTAATTAATTTGTGTAATTATACTAACCAAAATCCGTTACAAAATAATAAAGAGCAATGCTATATTTAAACTTAATTTTAAAAATTTTATTTCATAACCCTAACGTGACAGTTCGTAATTATCAGCTCGTAAATGTGTCCTGTTTGCTCGCTATGGGTCTCACTTACTCAATTGCGAGCTATCACATCAAGACGTGAGAAAAATTTATAAGATTAGATTGTGAACTAATCTTATTTAAATAATCAATCGTCTTTACCCTAATATTAATTTTAGACCGTATTAATTTACAAGGATTATTTAATAAAAATCAAATCAATCAGTGAGAAATGTCGATGAAGAAAGGGGAAAAAAAGAAAAAACTAACCACCATTGAATGCTCGAGTGAGGCGAGGGGACTTTTGGGTATATTACTGCTAATAGGGTTAATCTAGTTCAAAGTCGGTAAGATTTATTTTGTAGCATGTTAAAGGAAAGATTTTTCAAATGTTAAGCCCTAAGGTTAAGTGTGAATCATAATACAAAATTGTATGAATGACAATAAAACGAATACCATAAAGTCTAAGATAGATTAAATGATAAAACGTGGTCTAAAAATATTATATATATATATATATTATATATATATATATAGAGGTCAAATGATTGAATTTCCATTGCCAAAAAAATAAAAAAGATTATGCCTTGCTACATATACAATAATTGCATAAGATAATTCGTCCTTAATAAAAATGGATTTAACAAATTTACAATAGAGTCATGTGAATTAATATTATAAATCATCAAGTATATTGGATAGATAAAAAATATATATATTTATAAATTATTTTATACGTGGGTTTATTTGGCTATCATTTGCAGAGATTTTTTAATTTGATCAACCCAAGCTTTTAGAAAAACATCAAATGACACCCCCAATAATTAATATTAATTATTAAAACCTTAACCATTAATTAGAAAAATATAAAGCTTTAATGTGTAATTAACTTTTTTTTTTTTTTAATGACTTGGGGTGTTAAGGCCAGCTTGTGTGCATTTTAACTAATATTTCGGGACCCTAGAACTATCAACCAAGTAAGAGTTCTAATAGTCATACCTATTAACAACAATCCCCGAGGACCTTAGAACTATCGGTCGAGTAAGAGCTTAAGTGATCATTCCTATTAGGGGCTAAGATGAATCCAACTTAAGCTCTTTTGACTTGGGGTGTTCAGGCCAGCTTGTGTGCATCTTAACTAATATTTCGGGACCCTAGAACTATCAACCAAGTAAAAGTTCTAATAGCCATACCTATTAGCAGCAATCCCCGAGGACCTTAGAACTATCGATCGAGTAAGAGCTTAAATGATCATTCCTATTAGGGGCTAAGATGAATCCAACTTAAGCTCTTTTGAGTAATACACCCAAAAGTTTTAGTTAACCACCCAATGATGGTTAATGCGTGATTAAATTTGAAGGGTTGGTTTGAAGATATGGGTGGATTTATAATAGGGGATGAAAATTGAGTGATGAAAGATGAGGAAACTTCACGTATTAAGCAAAGATAATGGAAATAAATAACTCCAATTATAGTTAACCATATTGTCCATTTCTCTTCACAGTGACATGAGCATATCACAATTAAAAAGAAAGTCAATGGGTTGATAAGAAACAAAAATAGTTGAAAATGATATATATTATAGTGTCCATTGTGCAGACAATTTCAAATATGGACGTAGCCTCATTCTCATTAATAGTATTTTTAGTTTGTTTTTTTATGAATTGGTGGAGGTCTTTTCTACCTCCATATATTTGAATTCACAATATATATTTAAAAAAAAAAAATCAAAATACTTTTTCGATCTGGTAATATTATATTTTGTAATTTAGTTGCATTTATACAAGATAAGTATGCTATATATATAAAGTGATATGACAACACATCATATATACGAAGAGTTATTTAGTATTACTAATATACAAGATATGATATAAATTGTTGGTGATATTATCCTATTTGAAATAGATTGAAAATGATACTTTTGATGTTCTTTTTTTGTTTTTTTTAAATAAAGCGATTCCATTAAGAAATGAATTTAGTGCTAGAAATTCAGGTTAGATTTGAGAGAGTAATATGTCTTTGGCTTTCGTTTCTATGAGTCTCAGAGAGTTTATTCAACTAGATAAACCTTTAAAATTGATGTTTTTCTCTTTTCATTATCAAAATATTGTAGATTTATCCCTTACTCATGTATCAAATAGTAAGGCTCAAAGCATGCCCGTTTGATTCAAACTCATTACTTCATCATTGGAAAAGAAACAAAAGTACCAATCAAGCTACTACAAATTCATAGTATCTTGACAATAGGGTGGGATGTTACATTCGGTTGATGTTTGATTTCGACACTAACAACTTGTACGTGCAAAGTGCTAAGTAGCTTTTAGAAATTACACGTGAATAAATATGATAATCTAATGCAAAAATTGAATAATAAATAAAAGACAATTTTAAAGTGGTTCGGATGTTTAACGCAAGTCTTACATCCACTGTTATTTGATTACAAGAGATCGCGAATAGCAAAACAACGAGCAGAGGTACAACGACTGATTATTCAGATAGAATATCAAGTCAGTCTCATTCTCGCAGGTTATCTTTGCTCTGAAGATATAGATTACAATCAAAGAGTGAATTTTTTGTATCAGAATCTCGAAAATGAGAGAAGGAGTCCTCTATTTATAGTAGAGGAATTCAAGGTAATGATTTCAAATCTGCAAGTGGGTAGGTGTCGTGCGTCTTTCATTGCCTTTCATTTGCTGATAACTTATGATATATCCTCAAGTTACCTGAGGCTTAGACAAGTGATCGACTCTCATTCACTTATGGACAAAACCTGAATCTGTCAAGTTAGTGATAGTCGTATTCTCTTTATCTTAGGGTGACGTGGCAACCCTTGGACGGCGTAAAACTTTCCTGAACTCTGATTGGAGCTAGCTAATGTAGGCTTACATCAGCCCTGAGTTTTTAGGCATAACACATTCATTTCTATGTGACCGGATTTGGACAAGTGATAAGTCCTTGGTTTTGTTTCAATGAGGAGATCAAAATTCATTGTTTTCAATAATGATGCATGTCTCAATTGTTTGCATAATACTTTCGTTAAAGCCTTCAAAATGACGATTTTTCCCTAAACTTAAAGATCTTTTTTTGTCGTTTTAACACATTTTCCCCTTGTTTTAGTCTCCCCATAACCTACTCAAAGTCTGTGGCATGTTCTTTTTCAAGTGGAAGGGTTTTCATCAATGGGCCAAAATTTGCACCTCATTAGTATAATGAGATAGAAATTTCTACCCTCTAAAGACTACATGACTAGACTGGGGGACATGATTCACAATAGTTCAAAACTTATTCCTGTCAATTGTAGCATAAACTTCACATAAATAAGGCTTATATAGACTCATTATGCTCTAATATAATATACTACCAAAGCGAGACACATTAATACCAATAGCTATGAGCATCAATATTAGGGGTAAAATCAAGTCAAGTAGAGTCGAGTTAAGTATCTAAGTATTTGAACTCAATTTGGTTGATTGAGTTTTAGTCGACTTGTTTGAGTTTTTTGTATAATGATCAAACTCGACTCGTGAAATTATTCGAGTTACTCAAATTCAAACTCCACTCGACTAATGTCAAATCAAATTCGAGTTGAACTCGAGCCGCTCGGCTCGGCTTGGTTTTTACCCCTAATCAATATCATTGAAATGAAACAAATGTCATAACTTGCCTAATCATGTCGTGTAGGCATAAATTGTGTGAAGATATGTGTTTTTGCCTCCAAGGCATAAGGCATAATTCTGGTTATGAATGCAAACTTTTTTTTTTTTTTTTCTTTTTTTAAAGAAAGATTTCCAATGATTATCAAGATTTTTTTGAAAGAACTTTTCGGTATATACTATGATTAAATTAATAGTCGATTTTATACCCTTCAAGCATAATTCTGGTTATGAATGCAATTTTTTTTTTTTTTTAAAGAAGGATTTTAAGTGATTATCAAGATTTTTCTAAAAAAGCCTTTCGATGTTTAATATAATTAAATTAATAGTAGATAACNAATATGATTAAATTAATAGTCGATTTTATGCCTCTAAGGCATAATTCTGGTTATGAATGCAATTTTTTTTTTTTTTTTTTTTAAAGAAGGATTTTAAGTGATTATCAAGATTTTTCTAAAAAAGCCTTTCGATGTTTAATATAATTAAATTAATAGTAGATAACGACCAACCGATATTCCTGGATGGATGTAGACAATTACCGAAACTTTGCACTTACCGCACATTCATGTGTTGTAACAAAAAGAAATTGAGTAAACCACTATTCCCACCCAAGGTTTGATGAAATCCCACTTGGTACCCCAAGTTTCATTTATTCTAGATTCCTACCCTTAAAATAACACTATTAATAATTTTTAGGGTAGTGAGAGTGCAATTACCATAATGCCCTTAACCCTAAATTAATAAATTATGTTTTAACCCCTAAATTACTAAAATTATAATTCAACCATCTTATTTTAAAATTACTTCAATTACACCCTCAGTGACTGCACATAGTCTCGGTTTTCACCGTATCTAGGCTGTTTCTGATGGCGGCGAACCCCCTGGTCATCTCCATCACCTTCCCCATCGTCCGTCGTCCAAAACCCCTCTGGTTCTCTACCCATTGGGCCCTCCAATTGCCAACTCCGCTAGGCTTAGGTTTTCATCGTTCTTCGCTGGATTCTGGTCGATTCTTGCCACGAAAATCCAATTGGATATCACCATTGCAACTAGTGTCTCCAAATCTACAAAACCTCTATGTTCCCAACAACCGTTTAGTGGCCATCGCTGATGGAGATCGACGAAAACTAATCGCATGTGGCGGCTGTCATGGCTGGTGATTGGCAAGTGATGAGGGGTTGTGAAGGGCAAGGTTTTGTAGAGGGGAGGATGAAGGTTCGAATGGTGGTGACAAGGGTGATTTTGGGTGAAAAAATTGTCGAAAAAGGGCGAAAAATGTCGATGGTGATGTTGGCTAATGTGCGCCGGAGCTTTGTTAGGGGTGGCGATCTGCTAATGTGCGTCTCCTCTGTGAAATGACCAATTTACCACTGAGCCGTTATATCTAACCATTTTCCGTTACTTTAAGGGTGAGAATTAAAATAAATAAAATTTGGGGTACCAACTCAGGATTCGTCAAACCTTGGGTGGGAATATATCGTTTACTCAAAGAAATTTAAAAAGAAGAGCGAGGAAAGTACAATTAAAAAACCCAAAAAAAAGGATGTAAATTGCTTTAAGCATAAGAAGGTTCCACAATCCACACAGTTGTTATCCACTTTCCAGCTTAACCCATAAGCTATGAATATCAACCTGATTTGTATTTTAAAATCTAACGGCCCAAAATGCTCTCTACCCGCCATCTTACGGTTTTTACCGTTGACGGCAAGTCATCAGATTCCTTGTAAAACCGTTAAAAAAAACATCTCGGCCACTAATAAGTCACTATTGCAGCAAGACTTCTATAAACCACCCTCTCATCCAATGTATTTTCGCCACATCAGCATCTCATCAAACAACGTGCCTCCCATATTTTTAAGACTATTTGTTATTATTTTTATTTTGTATTATTTTTGTTTTCTTCCGCATAGAGGGATCTGAGAATATATAAATAGAAAATTATTTTATTTTTATTTTTATTTGATTTTTCCCATAATTATCGGATGATTTCCAAAGATTCCATATCTATGCCTTTCAATTTAGTTTTTTTTATTTTTTTATTTGTTTTATAGTATTAATAACATGTTAAATGCGTCTGTCCTTGGAATCTTTTTATATTGTAAACATAAATTCAATAATTAAAATTAATTTTTATTTCATTTTATTGTGACAGTTTTAAATATATAAAAATAGTTTAGGATCTAACGAAAATTTAATAATACATTTGGTCTCATTAAAATATAATATAGCACCATGCCACTATCAATTTTTTTTTTTTTAATTTAAATAGTAAATGATAATGACCCCTATAAGATCACAAAATTATTTGTACGTTTATGAATTAATAAATTTTTTTTACAGTTAAGTATTACGTATTAAAATAAACAAGAAAAAAGAATTGATAAATATTTATAACTTATGATAATATAAGTTTTAACGGTTTATTAATAGTGGGTAGGTTATGTTATTTTAAAACTCTTAGGAAGGATTTTGTATTAAAAACCACCATTAAGTAGTCGGATGGGACGATATGAACTCTTGAATGTATTATTAAAGAATTTTTGAGTTCGATTTTCTTTAATTATCAATAGAGGTGGCCACAAGGTCTCGGAAGATTAGTCGAGATATATCCAAGCTGAACATGATACTCCTGGTTACCAAAAAAAAAAAAAATATATATATATATATATATTAAACCAAACCTAAGTGGTCAAGGTCTTTAACTCTAATGTAAAGTACAATTTTTATATTTAAAAAAAAAAAAACGTGGTCTAAAATACATATATAAAGGTCAAATAATTGAATTTCCATTGCCAAAAAAATAAAAAAGATTATGCCTGTCTACATATACATAATTGCATAAGATAAATTCATCCATAATAAAAAATGGATTTAACAAATTTCAATAGAGTCATTTTGAATTAATATTATAAATCATCAAGATATATTGGATTAGATAAAAATAAATATATATATATATATATATATTATATATATATATTATTAATTATTTTATACGTGGGTTCATTCGCTTATCATTGCAGAGATTTTTTAATTTGATCACACCACAAGTTTTAGAAAAACATCAAAGAAACCCCAATAATTAATATTAATTATTAAAATCTTAATCATTAATTAGAAAATTATAAAGCTTAATGTGTGATTAAGTTTTTTTTTTTTTTTTTTATGACGGGGGTGTTCAGGTCAATTACGCACATCTTAACTAATGCCCGGGACTTTAGAACTATCAGCCAAGTAAGAGTTCTAGTAGCCACTCCTATTAGTAGCAATCTTCGAGGACCTTGAAACTATCGGTCAAGTAAGAGCTTAAGTGGTATCCCTATTAGGGGTAAGATGAATCAAACTTAAACCTTTGAGTAATACACCTAAAAGTCTTAGTTGACCATTCGGCCACCCAATAGTGCTTAATGTGTGATTAAATTTGAAGGTTGGTTTGAAGATATGGGTGGATTATAATAGGGGATGAAAATTGAGTGATGAAAGATGAGGAAACTTCACGTATTAAGCAAAGATATGGAAATAAATAACTCCAATTATAGTTAACACATTGTCCATTCTCTTCACAGTGACTGAGCAATCACAATTAAAAAGAAGTCAAGGGGTGTATAAGAAACAAAATAATTGAAAATGATAAATTTAGTGTCCATTGTGTAGACAATTTCAAATATGGACGTAGCCTCATTCTCATAATAGCATTTTAGTTTGTTTTTTTATGAATGGTGGAGGTCTTTTCTACCTCCATATATTTGAATTCACAGTTTATTAAAAAAAAAAATCAAAATACTTTTCGATCTCCTATATTGGCTTCGTTTGGTTGGATTTGGGAATACTACTTTTAGTATTCCCAAAAAGTTAAACAGTAAAATACTCAAAAAACTCACATATTATTCAAATTTATTCAATATTTTTTAAACCCCCTAAATTTGTTAATTCAATTAAATACCCTTAAAATTTTTAATGTTTTGTTACGGCGACTCTGGCCACCCTCCGACGGGTGGTGGCCGGCTGTCGTATTTGAGGGTGGATTGGGGGTGTTTTTGTTAACTTTTAATGTTTTATTATAAGGGGTGTTTTGTAAAAAAACAAATATAGGGGGTATTTTATAATTTGTAAATCCTACATCGTAATACCGCCTAATTCAACTTTTTTTTAACTTTTTTCAAAAAACTTTTCCCAAAAACACAAAATTGTGAACCAAACAGAGCATTATATTTGTAATTTAGTTGCATTTATACAAGATGAGTATCATATATATAAAGTGATACGACAACACATCATATATATGAAGAGTTATATAGTATTACTCATATACAAGATATGATATAAATGTTGTGATATTATCCTATTTGAAATTGATTGAAAATGATATTTTTGATGTTCTTTTTTTTTTTTTTTTTTTTTGTGAATAAAGCTATCTATTAAGAAATGAATTTAGTACTAGAAATTTGGGTTAGATTGAGAGAGTAATATGTCTTTGGCTTTCGTTTCTATGAGTGCATCAAATCTCATAATCTAAGGAGTTGATTTTATTGTTTAGAGTTCATATTTGTAATTTGTTTTCTTTTTGGAGGCCATTCTCAAGGCGTATTGTAGCAACATAACCTAGTCTCATATAATGCCTGATTTATTGCATTATTGATTGACGAGCATTTTGTAATAAAGGATCCAATTAAAGGTGTTCATCGATTGGATGACTAGTTTGATATGAACTGGATTTCAGCATCGGGAAATGAGCCACATGCTTGAATTTGGGCAAGTAATATGTTGTGGCTTCATGTATGAGCAAATCAAGTAAGCTATACTGCACTTGATCTCGAGAGTTTATTCAACTATATAAACCTTTAAAATCGATGTTTTTCTCTTTTCATTATCAAAATATGTAGATTTATTCTAATCACCTATCAAATAGTAAGGTCAAAGCACACTCCTTTGATTCAAACCCATTACTTCATCATTGGAAAAGAAACAAAAGTACAATCAAGCTACTACAAATTCACAGTATTTGACAATAGGGCGGGATGTTACATTCTGTTGATGTTTGATTTTGACACTAACAACTTGCATGACAAAGTGCTAAGTACTCTTAGAAATTACACGTGAATAAATATAATAATCTAATACAAAAATTGAATAATAAATAAAAGATGATTTTATAGTGATTGGATGCTTAAAGCAAGTCTATATCCACTGTCTTTTATATAGAGATTACAAGAGATCGCAAATGCGAACAGGGCAGAGGTAAACGACTGATTATTCAGATAGATATTAAGTCAGTCTCGTTCTCGCCTGTTATCTTGCTCTGAAGATATAGACTACAATCAAAGAGTGAATTTTTGTATTAAAATCCTGAAAATGAGAGAAAGAGTTCTTATTTATAGTAGAGGAATTTAAGGTAATAATTTCAAATTGCAATTGGGTAGGTGCCATGCGTTCTTATCCTTGCTTCATTGCTGTAACTTAAGATATACCTCAAGTTACCTGAGCTGACAAGTGATCGACTCCCATCACTTATAAACAAAACTGAATTCTCAAGTTGTGAAGCCGTATTCTCTATCTTGGGTGACGTGACAACTCTTGACGGCGCAAAACTTTTGAACTCTGATTGGAGCTAGCTAATATAGGCTTACATCAGCCCTGATTTTTTAGGCATACACATTCATTTGACATGTGACAGATTTGGACAGTGATAAGTCCTTGGTTTTGTTTCAATGAGGAGTCAAAATTCATTGTTTTCAATAATGATGCATGTCTCAATTGTTTGCATAATATCTTTAAAGCCTTCAAAATGACGATTTTGCCCTAACTTAAAGATCTTTTTGTCGTTTTAACACATTTTCCCCTTGTTTTAGTCTCTCATAACCTACTCAAAGTCTGGGCATGTTCTTTTTCAAGTGGAAGGGTTTTCACAATGGGCCAAAATTGCCCTCATTAGTATAATGAGATAGAAATTACCCTAAAGACTACATGACTAGAATGGGGGACAGATTCCAATAGTTCAAAATATTCCTGTCAATTGTGATAAAACTCACATATAAGGCTTATATAGATATGCTCTAAATAATATACTACCAAAGCGAGAAACCTTAATACCAATAGCTATGAGCATCAATAATAGGGGTAAAATCAAATCAAGCGAGTCGAGTTAAGTATCTAGTATGAACTCAATTGGTTGATTGAGTTTTAGTCGAGTTTTTTGTATATGTCAAACTCGACTTGAATATCGAGTTACTCAAATTCAACTCCACTCGACTAATGCCAATGCGAATTCGAGCCGCTTGGCTTGGCTGGTTTTACCCCTAATCAATATCATTGAAATGAAACAAATGTCATAACTTGCCTAATCATGTTGTTAGGCATAAATTGTGTGAAGATATGTGTTTTGCCTCAAGGCATAAGGCATAATTCGGTTATGAATGCAAACTTTTTTTTTTTTTTTTTTTTTTAAGAAAGATTTCCAATGATTATCAAGATTTTTTTGAAAGAACTTTTCGGATATATATGATTAAATTAATAGTCGATTTTATAGCCTTCAAGCATAATTTGGTTATGAATGCAATTTTTTTTTTTTTAAAGAAGGATTTAAGTGATTATCAAGATTTTTCTAAAAAAGCCTTCCGATGTTAATATAATAAATTAATAGTGATAAGCCACAACGATATTCTGGATGGATGTAGAGAATACCGAAATTTGCACTTACCCACATTCAGTGTGTGTAACAACTCGGATAATGATTTTAAAATATTTTACAAATTAAATTAAAGATAATACCTAATTAAGCAAATTTAATTAACCATATATATAAGTAATTAGCATTGGCTTACTCGTATAATAAGAATAAAATGTTATTATGAATTTATATTAATATTACTAAATCTTAAATTAAATTTTAAAGTATTGATTGGGGCTAAAATTTATCATATCACATAAAAGAAAATTATTCATTTACCAAGAAAGACTATTAGTTGTGCTTGTCAACAACCTTGTTCTCATTAATGAACCTTGCATCTATACGTCATAGCATTTAAATTAAAAGCATTTTCTTTTTCTATTTTTTATTTAGATTTATCAGGTGTGAACCGAGGGTAAAACAATCGAGTTGAGTCGAGTATCTAGCTAATTAAACTCGACTCGATTGTCATGGTACAGAATTCGAGTTTGAATTTGAGTCTAACTGAGCCTAAGGAATCGAGTTGAACTCGAACTCGGTATTTGAAATTCGAATTCAAGCTTGTACAATCGAATTTTAATCGAGTTTAAAC
This sequence comes from Pistacia vera, assembly GCF_008641045.1. NCBI lineage: Eukaryota > Viridiplantae > Streptophyta > Magnoliopsida > Sapindales > Anacardiaceae > Pistacia > Pistacia vera. The sequence continues at coordinate 844,054 of NW_022196252.1, forward strand.
GAACTTTTCGAACTTAATCGAGTTTAATCAAGCTTAACCAAACTTTTCAAGTCGAGCTGTACTGTAATCGAATTCGACTTAAATATTTGAGCTACTCTAACTCGAACTCAACTTGACTATTGTTGAGCTGAGCTCGAGCGGCTCGACTCGATTTTCACCCCCTAGTGCGGACGATCATATTTTTTTAAGGTCCCATAAATAATAATAATCACTCAGAAATAAAATTTTACCATTTTTCAATACAAAAATTTATTTAAATTTTTTATCAAGTGTTGGCTGGCGATAATGGTTATATATATAGTTTCTTTTTTCTTAAGTAACTATTAGAATTTATTTTCTTTTAATTTTCTCTTTTTTCTTTTTGGGTTGCTATATTATGGATGTTGATCTAATGATAAGATAAATTATATTAATTAACCCATTTTTGGGTTTAAATTGAAGACCCTTTTTTTTTTAACTAATTACACTCACTATTAAAGTTTTACAAATTGAATTTTATTTAATATATTTCTATAACTTTATTATTTTGGGTAGGATTTTGAGAATAATATTGGGTAGTCGAATAGGGAGTATTACAAGGCAAAATTTAAAAATTTACAAAAAGCACCTTAGGTTTGCTAGTTTAACTAAACATCCTAATATATGAATTTTTTGTAAAATGACAAAAACACCCCCACCACCCGTAGTGCCAGATTCCGGCCACCACCACCACGGATCTAGCTAGAAAATGCCAGATCTACGGCCATATCTAGCTGTCAACGGCCGCAAAAGGCTAAATCTGGTTGTCAACGGCGGCCATTTCTTTGGCCATCGCTGATGGCCAGATCGGTGAATTACCGATCATTTCCGATGGTGGTATAGGTCGTAGTGATAGATTCCGGCTACCACCGGCGGTGGTTGCCAGAATTTGGTAAGTATAGGTGGATATGGTGTTTTTGTTAATTTTTAAACTTTTTCAGAGGGTATTTGAAATTAATAAACTCAAGGGGCTTAAAAGTAATTAAAAAATAGACTAATATTTGTCAAATAATGTGTCAAACGATATTTGGGGAATAGAATTGAAAATATGAGTAGAAATATGGAACCAAACGAACCCACTATACGTATGTCAAGAACTCATATGATTTATAAACGAATTTTTCGATGTGAATTATTTCTTTCTTTCTATTATTCATGAAATTGAGCAAATTTTTTTTTTTTAATTTTTGTTGAACTAAATAGGTTTTTTTTTAAGTGATAAAAAATTAAATATTTAATAAACAATCCCCACCATTAGTTGTCAATTCTTGGAAGTAGAGACATTATGGCATGGTACCACATGGTGTACGGTCAAAAGCAAGTTAAAAAGACACTATTTATTAATTAATTTTGTTTAATTATACTAACCAAAATCCGTTACAAAATAATAAAGGACAATGTTACATTTATAACTCAATCTTATAAATTTTTTTTTATAACCCTAACGTGACAATTCGTGATTAGTCAGTTTACAATGTGTTCCGCTTGCTCGCTATAAGTCCTATCTATCCAATTGCAAGTTGTCACGTCGGAGATTATGAAAGAAAATTTATAAGATTAGATTGTGAACCAATCTTTATTGAATAATTAATCCATCTTTACCCTAATGTTAATTTTAGACCGTATTAGTTTACAAGGATGATTTAATGAAAATCAAATCAATCAATGAGAAATGTCGATGAAGAAAGGGGAAAAAAAAAAAGACTAACCACCCCTGATTGCCTGAATGCTAGAGTGGAGCGATAAAGACTCTTGAGTGTATTACTTGCTAATAGGGTTAATCTAGTTCATAAGTCGGTAAGATCTATTTTGTAGCATGTTAAAGGAATGATTTTTCAAATGTTAATTGCCCTAAGGTTGAGTGTGAATCATAATACCAAATTGTATGAATGACAATAAAAAGGAATACCATAAAGTCTAAGATAGATTAAATGATAAAACGTGGTCTAAAATACATATATAAAGGTCAAATAATTGAATTTCCATTGCCAAAAAAATAAAAAAGATTATGCCTTGTCTACATATACAATAATTGCATAAGATAATTCATCCATAATAAAAAATGGATTTAACAAATTTACAATAGAGTCATTGTGAATTAATATTATAAATCATCAAGATATATTGGATTAGATAAAAAATATATATATATTTATAAATTATTTTATACGTGGGTTTATTTGGCTTATCATTTGCAGAGATTTTTTAATTTGATCACACCCAAGCTTTTAGAAAAACATCAAAGACACCCCCAATAATTAATATTAATTATTAAAACCTTAACCATTAATTAGAAAAATATAAAGCTTTAATGTGTAATTAACTTTTTTTTTTTTTTAATGACTTGGGGTGTTAAGGCCAGCTTGTGTGCATTTTAACTAATATTTCGGGACCCTAGAACTATCAACCAAGTAAGAGTTCTAATAGTCATACCTATTAACAACAATCCCCGAGGACCTTAGAACTATCGGTCGAGTAAGAGCTTAAGTGATCATTCCTATTAGGGGCTAAGATGAATCCAACTTAAGCTCTTTTGACTTGGGGTGTTCAGGCCAGCTTGTGTGCATCTTAACTAATATTTCGGGACCCTAGAACTATCAACCAAGTAAAAGTTCTAATAGCCATACCTATTAGCAGCAATCCCCGAGGACCTTAGAACTATCGATCGAGTAAGAGCTTAAATGATCATTCCTATTAGGGGCTAAGATGAATCCAACTTAAGCTCTTTTGAGTAATACACCCAAAAGTTTTAGTTAACCACCCAATGATGGTTAATGCGTGATTAAATTTGAAGGGTTGGTTTGAAGATATGGGTGGATTTATAATAGGGGATGAAAAAGGAGTGATGAAAGATGAGGAAATTTCATGTATTAAGCAAAGATAATGGAAATAAATAACCCCAATTATAGTTAACTATATTGTCCATTTCTCTTCATAGTGACATGAGCGTATTACAATTAAAAAGAAAGTCAATGGGTTGATAAGAAACAAAAATAGTTGAAAATGATATATATTATAGTGTCCATTGTGCAGACAATTTCAAATATGGACGTAGCCTCATTCTCATTAATAGTATTTTTAGTTTGTTTTTTTATGAATTGGTGGAGGTCTTTTCTACCTCCATATATTTGAATTCACAGTTCTATTGAAAAAAAAAAATCAAAATACTTTTCGATCTCCTAATATTGGCTTCGTTTGGTTGGATTTGGGAATACTACTTTTAGTATTCCCAAAAAAGTTAAACAGTAAAATACTCAAAAACTCACATATTATTCAATTTATTCAATATTTTTTAAACCCCCTAAATTTGTTAATTCAATTAAATACCCTTAAAATTTTTAATGTTTTGTTTACGGCGACTCTGGCCACCCTCCGACGGTGGTGGCCGGCTGTCGTATTTGAGGGTGGATTGGGGGTGTTTTGTTAACTTTTAATGTTTTATTATAAGGGGTGTTTTGTAAAAAAACAAATATAGGGGGTATTTTATAATTTGTAAATCCTACATCGTAATACCGCCTAATTCAACTTTTTTTTAACTTTTTTCAAAAAACTTTTCCCAAAAACACAAAATTGTGAACCAAACAGAGCATTATATTTGTAATTTAGTTGCATTTATACAAGATGAGTATCGATATATATAAAGTGATACGACAACACATCATATATATGAAGAGTTATATAGTATTACTCATATACAAGATATGATATAAATGTTGGTGATATTATCCTATTTGAAATTGATTGAAAATGATATTTTGATGTTCTTTTTTTTTTTTTTTTTTTTTTTGTGAATAAAGCTATTCTATTAAGAAATGAATTTAGTACTAGAAATTTGGGTTAGATTTGAGAGAGTAATATGTCTTTGGCTTTCGTTTCTATGAGTGCATCAAATCTCATAATCTAAGGAGTTGATTTTATTGTTTAGAGCTTCATATTTGTAATTTGATTTTCTCTTTTGGAGGCCATTCTCAAGGCGTATTGTAGCAACATAACCCTAGTCTCATATAATGCCTTGATTTATTGCATTATTGATTGACGAGCATTTTGTAATAAAGGATCCAATTAAAGGTGTTTCATCGATTGGATGACTAGTTTGATATGAACTGGATTTCCCAGCATCGGGAAATTGAGCCACATGCTTGAATTTGGGCAAGTAATATGTTGTTGGCTTCATGTATGAGCAAATCAAAGCTTAAGCTATGACTCACTTGATCTCGAGAGTTTATTCAACTATATAAACCTTTAAAATCGATGTTTTTCTCTTTTCATTATCAAAATATTGTAGATTTATCTCTTACTCACCTATCAAATAGTAAGGCTCAAAGCACACTCCTTTTGATTCAAACCCATTACTTCATCATTGGAAAAGAAACAAAAGTACCAATCAAGCTACTACAAATTCACAGTATCTTGACAATAGGGCGGGATGTTACATTCTGTTGATGTTTGATTTTGACACTAACAACTTGCATGGACAAAGTGCTAAGTAACTCTTAGAAATTACACGTGAATAAATATAATAATCTAATACAAAAATTGAATAATAAATAAAAGATGATTTTTATAGTGATTCGGATGCTTAACGCAAGTCTTATATCCACTGTTCTTTTATATATGAGAGATTACAAGAGATCACAAATAGCGAACAGTGAGCAGAGGTACAACGACTGATTATTCAGATAGAATATTAAGTCAGTCTCGTTCTCGCCTGTTATCTTTGCTCTGAAGATATAGACTACAATCAAAGAGTGAATTCTTTGTATTAAAATCCTGAAAATGAGAGAAAGAGTCCTCTATTTATAGTAGAGGAATTTAAGGTAATAATTTCAAATCTGCAATTGGGTAGGTGCCATGCGTTCTTCATTGCCTTCCATTGGCTGATAACTTAAGATATATCCTCAAGTTACCTGAGACTTGGACAAGTGATCGACTCCCATTCACTTATAAACAAAACCTGAATCTCTCAAGTTGGTGACAGCCGTATTCTCTCTATCTTGGGGTGACGTGACAACTCTTGAACGGCGCAAAACTTTTATGAACTCTGATTGGAGCTAGCTAATATAGGCTTACATCAGCCCTGATTTTTTAGGCATAGTACATTCATTTCATAATGACCATGTGACAAGATTTGGACGAGTGATAAGTCCTTGGTTTTGTTTCAATGAGGAGTTCAAAATTCATTGTTTTCAATAATGATGCATGTCTCAATTGTTTGCATAATACTTCTTTAAAGCCTTCAAAATGACGATTTTGCCCTAAGCTTAACGATCTTATTTTGTCGTTTTAACACATTTTCCCCTTGTTTTAGTCTCCTCATAACCTACTCAAAGTCTGCGGCATGTTCTTTTTCAAGTGGAAGGGTTTTCATCAATGGGCCAAAATTTGCACCTCATTAGTATAATGAGATAGAAATTTCTACCCTCTAAAGACTACATGACTAGACTGGGGGACATGATTCACAATAGTTCAAAACTTATTCCTGTCAATTGTAGCATAAACTTCACATAAATAAGGCTTATATAGACTCATTATGCTCTAATATAATATACTACCAAAGCGAGACACCTTAATACCAATAGCTATGAGCATCAATATTAGGGGTAAAATCAAGTCAAGTAGAGTCGAGTTAAGTATCTAAGTATTTGAACTCAATTTGGTTGATTGAGTTTTAGTCGACTTGTTTGAGTTTTTTGTATAATGATCAAACTCGACTCGTGAAATTATTCGAGTTACTCAAATTCAAACTCCACTCGACTAATGTCAAATCAAATTCGAGTTGAACTCGAGCCGCTCGGCTCGGCTTGGTTTTTACCCCTAATCAATATCATTGAAATGAAACAAATGTCATAACTTGCCTAATCATGTCGTGTAGGCATAAATTGTGTGAAGATATGTGTTTTTGCCTCCAAGGCATAAGGCATAATTCTGGTTATGAATGCAAACTTTTTTTTTTTTTTTCTTTTTTTAAAGAAAGATTTCCAATGATTATCAAGATTTTTTTGAAAGAACTTTTCGGTATATACTATGATTAAATTAATAGTCGATTTTATACCCTTCAAGCATAATTCTGGTTATGAATGCAATTTTTTTTTTTTTTTAAAGAAGGATTTTCAATGATTATCAAGATTTTTCTTAAAAAACCTTCCGATGTTTAATATAATTAAATTAATAGTCGATAATGACCAACCGATATTCTTGGATGGATGTAGAGAATAACCGAAACTTTGCACTTACCACACATTCATGTGCTGTAACAAAAAGAAATTTAAAAAGAAGAGCGAAGAAAGTACAATTAAAAACCCCAAACAAAAAAGGATGTAAATTTCTTTAAGCATAAGAAGGTTCCACAATCCACACAGTTGTTATCCACTTTCCAGCAAACCCATAAGCCATGAATATCAACTTGATTTATATTTTAAAATCCAACGGCCCAAAAAGCTCTCTACCCGCCATCTTACAGTTTTTACCGTTTACTGCAAGTCATCAGATTCCTTGTAAAACCGTTAAAAAAAACATCTCGGCCACTAATAAGTCACTATTGCAGCAAGACTACTATAAACTACTCTCTCATCCAATGTATTTTCGCCACATCAGCTTCTCATCAAACAACGTGCCTCCCATATTTTTAAGACTATTTGTTATTATTTTTATTTTGTATTATTTTTGTTTTCTTCCGCATGGAGGGATCTGAGAATATATAAATAGAGAATTATTTTATTTTTATTTGATTTTTCCCATAATTATCGGATGATTTTCTAAGATTCCATATCCATGCCTTTCAATTTAGTTTTTTATTTTATTTTATTTGTTTTATAGTATTAATAGCATGTTAAATGCGTCTGTCCTTGGAATCTTTTTATATTGTAAACATAAATTCAATAATTAAAATTAATTTTTATTTCATTTTATTGTGACAGTTTTAAATATATAAAAATAGTTTAGGATCTAACGAAAATTTAATAATACATTTGGTCTCATTAAAATATAATGTAGCACTATGCCACTATCAATTTTATTTTTTTTAATTTAAATAGTTAATGATAATGACCCCTATAAGATCACAAAATTATTTGTACGTTTATGAATTAATAAATTTTTTTTACAGTTAAGTATTACGTATTAAAATAAACAAGAAAAAAGAATTGATAAATATTTATAACTTATGATAATATAAGTTTTAACGGTTTATTAATAGTGGGTAGGTTATGTTATTTTAAAACTCTTAGGAAGGATTTTGTATTAAAAACCACCATTAAGTAGTCGGATGGGACGATATGAACTCTTGAATGTATTATTAAAGAATTTTTGAGTTCGATTTTCTTTAATTATCAATAGAGGTGGCCACAAGGTCTCGGAAGATTAGTCGAGATATATCCAAGCTGAACATGATACTCCTGGTTACCAAAAAAAAAAAAAATATATATATATATATATATTAAACCAAACCTAAGTGGTCAAGGTCTTTAACTCTAATGTAAAGTACAATTTTTATATTTAAAAAAAAAAAAGAGAGATTAAAAAAATGTTAGAAATGTGTTTTTGTGAAAAACCACATTTTTTTTTTTTTTTTTTATAGTTTTGAAATGAATCTTTTGAACGTTATATCAAACATATTCTAAATATAAAATATCACTAAAAAATTTAAATCGTATTTATTTGTACATTTATTTTTTAAAACTATTTTCGAATCATAAATCAAAATGAACCCCGAGAATTTTTCCTAACTTCTTTTAAAATGTTTGCCAATATTGTGTAAGTAAAAGCAGATTGAATTGAAGGAGTGAAAATATAAAGCTCGGTAGAGAGAAGATGATCCAAGTTCGAATTTACTTCCAGTCAAAGTTATTCCTAAAAAAGAAAATCAAAAATAGGCAGACAATAAAAAAAATCTTATCTTATTCCATGAAAAGCACAGAACATAGCTTTTAAATCCACTTTTGCCCCTCCGCTCCTCACGCTCCCTCAGTCTCAAAAAACTTAACTTTACAGACCAACTTTAGATCTGGAGCAACCATTTTATGGGAATCTTACTATTATTATATTTTATTTAATAAATGCAACATTTATTCAATGAAACTATGGGTTTAGTTTATTTTGATCCCTAATGTTTATCTTACGAAAAGATAGATCCACTAAAATGTCAAAGTGACACCTAAATCCTTATCAGTTGATAATCGTTTACAATTTTTTTTTTACAAGTTTAAAATAATAAAATATACTTAATCTTGTTTTTGTTTTTGTTTTTTTAAATGACATTATAACACAATAGAATTATATTAAATATAAATGGCTATTATCTGGCCAGTGGCAATATATGTTAAAAATTTATAATTATTATGTTAATTACAAGAATATGAAAATTAATAGACTAGAGGTAATTTAGATTTTTACGAATTTTTTCGGTAAAAATCTAAGGGTGCGTTTGGTATAATATTTTTACCCATATTCTCAACCGGATTTTACAAATAGCGTTTGGCTCAATATTTACACAATGAAATCCTGAAAATAAAATCCTGACAGCTATCCTGACAGTTTTTTGATTGTTGAAGACAGTTTGCAGTTGTGCTTTCATTTCACAGTCTCACTTTTCTTCACCGCTTCAATGCTTCACCATTTCCGTTTGTATTACCAGCTTCAGTGCTTCACCATTGCACTTTCTCAGTTTGCATTACCCGCTTCAGTGCTTCACCACCGCCACTTTGCCGCTTTGCATTACCAGCTTCAGTGCTTCACCATTTCAGTAACCATCTTTCTTCTCCAACATAATCTTCCACATGCAAATACAAAACAAAGACATTAGCCAAAGGACCAGCCAGCTGAATCAGAAAATCACCCCACAGCACCACCATATTAATCTACCAATATCATCACAACAGAACCGCACGGCCACCACCCATCACCATCTTCCACTATCATTGCAAACCCACCACGAATGCCCACCGATGTCACAGATCTGTCTCCTTTAAGCCACAAACCGTCTAATCGTCACAACCCCTCTGCAACCACCGACGGACGACTCAGATCTGTCACCATTAAGCCACAAATCGTCCGATGTCATAACCCCATTGCAACCACAGACGGACGACCCAGATCTATCACCATCAAGCCACAAGCCATCCGATCGTCACAACCCCACCGCAACCACCGACAGACGACTCAGATCTGTCACCGTCAAGCACAAACCCTCCGATTGTCACAGCCCCACCGCAACCAGCCATAGACACATATTTGTCATCGTGAAGCCACAAACCCTCCGATCGTTCACCGCTAAGCCACAAACCCGTCAAACCATCACTGGAAATATCAGATCACAGTGAAGGGAACACCGTGAACTGGAAAGGACTATTTCGGATTTTTTTTTTTTTTTTGCAGGTTTGTAAATATGTTGTTTGTATTATGTGTGCGTGAATTGGCTTGGTGCTAGAGTTTGCGAATGAGTTTAATTTATTTTTGTTTTGTTTTTTTTTGTTTTTTTTTGCAGGTTTATGAATCTTTTGTACCTTGGATTTATTCAGAGAAGGGAAAAGACTGTTTTGATTTTTTTTTTTGTAGGTTTATAAATTGGTGTGTTGTCGTAGTCACCAAGAATTAAAACACTAAAAATACATGTAGTAGTGTGAGTAGGGATCGTTCCCACGAAGAGTGTCTAGCCGAGTTTTATGTTATGTGAATCAGGATGGGGGGGATTTGAGTAAAACGGAAACACTTTCAGGAAAAACAATTCAAGTTAAATAATCGAAATCAATCAAAATAACGAAACTTGGTCTAAGTCAACATCCACCATCGGAATCTTACAACTGATCATTGATGCAAAAATAAATCAATTCATACCTTAAGTATTCACAATTGGAACTATTTCCTATCTCTCCTTAGTTGTAATTAATTAGGAAACAAGCGATCTAATTAATCTTACTACTAGACAACCCTAGACAAGTGCTAAAGGTTTAATCTAGTGGCAGCCTTAAGGGCTAGAGAAATCGGTGAAGCTAAACAACACAAACACAAACGGTTGTATTTAATTTAGTTGAATGTTCTTCTTAAGATTTAATAATTCCTGACGCAGCAAACTCTTAAACCTTAATTACTTCACAAGTTAGAGGGATCAAACAATTACGGATTTGATATCAAACTTAGCAGTAGACTGCAACAAATAGTAAACTAGTAGGCCTCCTAGTAATTAAATGAAACAGTCATGAAAATAAGCATAGAAGAACATCCAATACTCAAAGCATATATTGAACACTAAAAATAGATAGATCTCACAATTTTATTGATTCCGAGGTCTCCATTTCCTTCGACCAAGTTATAAAAATCAGCCACTCATGGCCATCACGAAAATACAAAGGAAAAGTTCAAGAACAGGAGAAGGAGAGCGTGTGTAATCCTCTGGTCTGATCTCTCTCCCTTTCTTAAGAATATCCAATTCAAAAGTATTTGAATTCTACTAAATCTCCTCAAAATATTCTAATATCCTAAAATAACATTTATCCTAATCTGATTCTAATTAATTGAAAATAAAATAAAGTCCTAAAATAAAATAGGAAAGTGGTGTGTCCAGCTGTAACTTGTGTGCAACAGGTCTTCAAATCTTCCAATAATAAACTGCCTCATTGACTTGCATGATAGGGCAGAATGTTCAAGAACGTCAGTAGTGCAGGTGTGCCAAATTCAAGCCCCATTACAACCTTGATTCAGCAAGTATCTCTCCAAACTCAAAAGATGAAAGTTGTAGATATATTTCTTAGGGTTCTACAGAATTTTGAATCATCTCAATCGGAGCTCGGATGAAAGAGTTATGCCCAAATTACGAAGCGATGTCAAAATTGTCCGAATTCACCTAATTAGTTCCGTTTTGCATTCAACGCCTTCATTTGCATCCTAAATCAAAATAGAATAATAATGAGTACATTTAGGCAACAAATAAGTATAAAAGACTAGACATTAAGGGGGGGTAAATATGACATTTTGCATTCTCATCATAAATGTGTTGTCTGTATGATGTGAGCATGAATTTGTTTAGTGCTAGAGTTTGCGAATGAGTTTAATCCGTTGTTTTTTTTTTTTTTTTTTTTTTTTTTTTTTTTTTTATTTATAAATCTGTCGTAGCGAAGGAAAAGAGACCCGTTGGCTTTTGCGAATCTAGTTAGCCTCCGTGACGTGTTCCTTTTTAAGACACCCAACGCAATTGTCCTTATTTCTATTTTAATTTTGCCATTGTTAGTACTTTTTTTTCCTTTTATTATTCCTTTTAACACATGCATCAAAAAATTGTGCAGCTTCATATGTTTTGTATGTAACATGTTGTATGTAATGGACAAATTTTGGGAGTAAAAAATTATTAGATTATTAGAAATATTTTTTTTCGGATTTCACTAACTAATATATTTGTTCTGTAGATTTGACATCATTCTTTAATCGTAACAACAAATTACGCTCATATGCACAGATGTCAGTATAATTTGTCTTGACGTCACAGGATTGATTAGCACTTACAGCAGAGGCGAAAGTGTCGACATTTTTCCAGACTTGGAGTTCATCATACACCCTATTGGTCGACATTGTCTATATCTTCCCCTGTATTGACGTCTTCAAGCGGTGTCAGATCGAATGAGGTATAAGTTTATCTGTGTTTACTTGATTACCACCACATGTGAGTATTATATTTTGTAATATGATTGGTGATTCGTATGGTGTCCCAATGTTGGTTGTCGGTCTCACCGTACTGTCCTTAGATGAGTGATTTTGTAGCCTGGTCCGTTGAGATGACCCACAAATTTCTGGTCTTGTTATCTGAGCGGGCGAAAACTTCGCACCGAACTTCAATAAAAATAGCAGATTACCAGGAAATGTTGAACGACATATCATCAGTGGCTGGCAGGAGACTCAACGTCACACAACTAACCTCTAAGTTCCTTCGCCTGTGAAGAGTATATCAAACATGGCGGAAATTGCTACAACACACGGGGTTCGGGTGGGATCATGAGTCGTAAAGTCTAACGTGTCCTGTAGAGGTTTGGCAAGAATATGTCAAGGTAAATTTTCATCTTTTTTAACTAATATTAATCAACGACTTCGTAATTGTATGCTTTTTTTTTTTTTTTTGGACTCCCATATATTAATCTATATTTTTTTTAACTTACCAGCAAAACCCACTGACGCAACAATTCTACCACAAGGGACTTCCTCACAAAGAGCTTATGAAATCATATTTGAGAAGCAAATTGCCATTGGGAGAAATGCGTACACATCTACATCTCAACCGGTGAAGACCTCCATTTATTCCAATCAGGGCGTGGTTCGTATGGATGATAGCGACTTTGAACCTGATTCAGATCGGACGACAGGGGCAAAACGGTCAAACACATCTGGCCATGGAAGAGCGAGAAATAGGAGGAATAGAAGCGGCCCGAGACAATCACTTGCAGATGTCATTGGTAGATTGACGGACGAGCTTGTGGAGAAGCGGACTATGGGATTGAGGGCTACCAATCGTTGTGTAAATGAGAGGGACGAAGAGAATACCAATGGTCCATTTGATCTGTTTTCCATGAGCAATTGTATTGACATCATGACGGCCATGCAAGTACCCACAGAATTTTACCTGCCGGTTATCAAGTACTTATATCAAAATCCAAGGTAGCGGGAGATATTCGTGAAACTCTCGCCCGATCGAGGAAAAGGCTAACTGGATTTATAACAACTTTAGCAATTTGTAGATGACAGTATATTTCCTAAGTGTTTGCCAACAATTTTGTATGCGTCAGCGGGCACTTGTCATTACAATTAGAATTTATAACGCTACTGTATGAACTTATTAATTGTGTTATTGTTTTATGTGATATTACATGTTTCAACCCCGTTTTGGATTGTCATTAGAATTAAATATTGACTGTTATATTTTGCTAAGTAGTACAACAACTGTTAATTGTTGATCAATGTTTTGCAAATGTGCAGGTCTAAATGGCGTCATCTAGCCGTACAGGAAGAAGACGACGTGCTACAAATGACGAAGAAGAAATACTGATAGATATAACCATTGCACTCTGCGGTGTTGCCGCGTTAGAAGCAACTGGGCATCAACTACGACATACATCCGTATTAATTGGTCATGAGTACATGTTGAAAGTACTCAATGGTCATCCTGACAGGATCTATGACAAGTGCCGCATGGACAAAGACTGTTTTACATACTTATGTGAAATTTTGTCCGATCAAGGCAAATTGCAACCAACTAGGAAGACGAGTTTGGAAAAACAAGTTATGATATTTCTAACAATCGTTGGAAAAAAACGAGACAATCAAAATGATGATGAAGGATTTCCAACATTCGAGTGAGACGATCTCTAGACATGTTGGTGCAGTTTGCGAGGCTATATGTGAGTTGAAGACAGAGTTTATTAGACCATCTGACTTCAATGATGTTCCATGGGAAATATCAGCCAATCGAAAATATTACCCTTTCTTTAAGGTACTGGTTCATTATGTTTTCTATTAGTGGATAGTTAAGTTCATTGTGTTATTAATTTTGATAGTCGGTTAATATGAGTAAAATTCAATTTTGATGATTGGACTATATTGGAGCCATTGATGGCACACATGTATACGCTTCGGTTCCACATGAATTTGCCGATAGGTACCGGAATCGCAAACGAATGTTGTCACATAATGTAATGGTTGTATGCGACTTTAGGATGATTAGGATGATGTTCACTTATGTCGTTACTGGATGGGAAGAATCTGCGCATGATTCAAGAGTTTTAAATTCAATTCTTGATGATCCTAATTCTGGATTCCCACATCCTCCACCAGGTATAAGTATTTTCTTGACATCTTATAGCGTATTTGCTCCATTGTTGAGGCCCTGTAATTCAAATAAAATGTCTCATATTATTACAGGGAAATATTATTTGGTTGATGTGGGTTATCCAAATAGAGATGGGTTCCTCGCCCCTTATAGGCGAGTGGCTTACCATATTTCTGATCACCGCCATAACCGAAGGGGGCTACAAGAGTTGTTTAACTACAGACATGCTTCACTACACAATGTTGTTGAGAGAACCTTTGGTGTTTTGAAAAGACGGTTCCATATTCTGAATGGAATGAACAAAAATCGGTTGGACAGACAAGGGAAGATTGTTATGGCATGTTGTGTACTTCATAATTTTATTAGAATGTACACTATGGATGACCCTATCTTCGAACAGACTAATAATAGTATGGGTAATGAGCAAGTATATTGTGATCGTCAAAACGGGGCAGAAAATGGCCGAAATGGAGAAGGATCGAGTCAACCGCAACAAAGTATTATAAACAACATGACGACTATACGAGATAACATAACGATTGCACTGTGGGTAGCACAGTGGACCATGTTGTAGTTGTTAATGGAGTATATGTATAAGAATTATTGTAAGGTAATTACTACTTTTGTCATATATGTATTAATGTGATTTTTTTAAACAGTTGAATTAGTACTTGAAATTAATATGAGTTTTTGTTTTTTAATATTTACTAGTGACAAAATTACCAATAAAATGTTTAATATTATTAAAATGTAAATTGATAAGTTATATATATAATAATACATTATTTTAACAAAATGCACCAAAATATTAGATTAATAAATCATTTATAAAAAAATATATCAATCAAATATTTAACACAAATATCAAGGTCAAAATACTCTACCAAACACATATTTTTCAAATCCTATTCTTGTAATCATAACCTTACTCAACTATCCAATATTATTCCCAAAATCCTATTCAAAATAATAAACCAAACACACCCTAAATTATCCTTAATCTTGTCTTATTTGAATGACATTAAATATTAACATAATTATAAAAAAAATTAAACGACTGTTAACTAATAGTTCTACTAAAGNCAATATATGTTAAAAATTTATAATTATTATGTTAATTACAAGAATATGAAAATTAATAGACTAGAGGTAATTTAGATTTTTACGAATTTTTTTCCGTAAAAATCTAAATTATCTGTAATCTTGTCTTATTTAAATGACATTAAATATTAACATAATTATAAAAAAAATTAAACGACTGTTAACTAATAGTTCTACTAAAGATTTGAGAATGATTATGTATTTCTATTAGTTATAAGAAAATAAAATTAACAGAATTGGATTTATTTTCTTTTGATGATCGAGATATTCGGACTAGTTTGTGCACACCTCAACTCATCCTTGGGGTCCATTGAATACCTCATAAGTCTAATGTTAAAATCCAAGGGATTGATTTGATGATCAAGAAGATTTGTTCTTTTTATTGATTTTTTAGGCTCAAATCACCTTGGGGTCAAACTTAAAAAAAAAATATATATATATATATATATTTGCACAGTTGTTAACTGATGTCTGATGATGATTTAAGTGTTATTTTTAGATTTTTCTGGATCTTATTGTACTTGGGCCCAACCACAGGGCCCAAAAGGGGAAATAAATATAATATTAATAAATGAAAGTAATAAACTCTGTACATCCGCTTTCACCTCCTAATAATCAGAGTCCAAAGAGTGTTCAATCATTGAAACTAACTCCGACACACATTGTTTTCTCTTCTCCTCTCTTCCGGGGTTTCTAAAATCTTTATAGGGTTTTTGAATAATCTTTACTCTCCTTTTTTACTTCTTGATCCTCATAAAGTCTGCTTGTTTTTCTAGTTTTTTCCTTTGTTTGTTTTATGTTCTTGTTACTGTGTTCAATGATCTTTGCTTTTTAGCTTTATTGTTACTTCATCTCTATTTTTGTTGTTTTAAGGTTGTATATTTATGGGGTTTTGTTGAACAGAAGAAGAGTTAGCTAGCCGCAGGTTGCTTCATATTCTAATTTTGGAAAAGTGTTTGTTGTTTGTTTTTGTGTCAACATTTTTTTATTTGGGTGAGTTGGAGTTACTTTTATTAGCTTCTGAATGTTCATTTCAACTGAGGAAGAGCAGATCTCTTTGCATTCAGAGGATGCAAAAGGGTCATTGAACTTGAAGTCATCTCCAATGGGATCAAACCCTGATTCCCTTGATGCGTTGCCACCTATTTCTGATTTGTCTGATTCTTTACCACCGCTTCCTTCCATTTATACTGATGTCAATGTTGTTCCTGAACATCAAAAGACCGAGCTTGAACAATCGATATCCAATCTTGAAGGTAGATCTTTCAACTACCAGTTGCAGCAAAATGTGGTCCATAGGTCATTTGTCTTTATCTAAGCAATGGCAGAATGTCAGTTCAATTATGAAGTTGCTGCAAATTTGGAGACTTTGTATTATAGTAAACAATGGTTGTCATTATTATATGAATTTTAATTTCTGTTTGATTTGATTGTGTAGGAGAACTTGCGCAATTAAGGTTGAAGAAGAGGTCCTTGGATGAGAAGAGAAGAGAAGCACTGAACAAGATTTTAGATATTAAAGGTACTAAGATTGTTTTTGGTTTAATTGAGCTTGGAACTTTACCTTTTTCTTGGCCCTTGTTTTAAAGGTTGATTTTAATTTGCAGGTAGTATTAGAGTATTTTGTCGAGTAAAATCATTCCGGTTCATGGACAGAAGAATCCGTGAACCTATATTGATTGGGTTGGAGAAGATTGCTGTTAGATCAGCTGGAAGCAAGAAAGAATTCGGCTTCGATAAGGTGTTTAATCAAGAAGCTAGTCAAGGTTAGCATCTGATTTCATGTGTTTTTTTCCTGGTTTAATTGTATATGTTTTCTGTTTCCAGCTCTCTAAGAGACTTTATTCTGCTTAAAATCTCTGTAGAGGATGTTTTTGTTGAGGTTGAACCCATTCTTAGATCTGCACTTGATGGGCACAATGTGTGTGTTTTGGCTTATGGCCAGACTGGTACTGGCAAGACATTTACAATGGTCAGTGCTTAAAATATGTTATTCTTGAATTCATATGGTTGAAACTTTGATAATTTTTCATTGATATGTTGGGGCATGATGATTTTACAGGATGGCACAGGTGACCAGCCTGGAATTGTTCCTCGAGCTCTGGAAGAGCTTTTTCGTCAAGCCTCTTTGGATAATTCAACTTCTGTAAGTTTTTCGATGAGCATGTTGGAGGTTTACATGGGTAACCTGAGAGATCTACTAGCTCCAAAACCAGTATGTAAAGCATATGAAGCTGTTACAAAATGGTAATTATATTTCCCTGAATGCCCAGAATCAATCAGAGGTTTTTGAAATCAAAATGAAGGCCATTCACTTAATTTGCTTATTGTAATTCGGCAAACTCTACTGCAGCAATCTCAACATTCAAACAGATTCAAAGGGAATGGTAGAAGTTGAGGGCCTGACAGAGGTGCTAATCCCAGATTTTGAAAAGGCCCGATGTTGGTACAACAAGGGAAGGCGGGTTAGATCAACTTCTTGGACTAATGTTAACGAGGCATCCAGCAGGTCACACTGGTGGGTTTCAGGTCGAGTTTGGTTTTGAATTTTGTTGATGAATTATTTGTTTTGATAATTACTTTATCTGTTTAGTTCATATATCTAGCTTAACAAGGATCACCATTTTCCGCCATGGGGATACTTTGAATGCTAAACGAGAAGTAAGCAAAATTTGGTTGGTTGATCTTGGAGGCAGTGAGCGAGTACTGAAAACAGGAGCCACAGGTCAAACACTTGATGAGGGAAGGGCCATAAATCTCTCTCTTTCTGCACTGGCTGATGTTATTGCAGCTTTAAGAAGGAAGAGAGGCCATGTACCTTTCCGGTAGGTTCTTAGTTGGTTTTAGCTTTCATATCCCTTCCCTTCTTTTTATAAGCTAGGAGTGGGATGAGGTTACAAGTTTTTTATGCTTTTAGGATAACTCTGTTTAATTGTTGCTTGTTTCCTAACTCTTAACTTTAATTTTTTTGGTTGCAGAAATAGCAAGTTAACTCAGATCCTCAAAGACTCTCTCGGTAACAGCTCATTCTTTTTCCTTTTGGCTGTGAACTCTACTTTTGTGATAACCATGAATTATTTCCATTTTGACACTGCAAAAGAAGATAAATTCCATCAACTTGGATCTACATTGCGTTTGAACGGAGTTTACATGGATCTACATGAAGCATTTCTTTTTTTCGGCTATTGTGTTGACTTCTTTGTCACTGTGGATTTGAGCTGTTTAACTCATTACAATACTAAAGTAAACATGATGAAAATGATCTCTTTATGATACCGTGGAACTATTTCAATAATTATATTGGAAATTTAGTTATGCTTCTCAATCCTATTTTCTGTAGGTGATGGTTCAAAGGTGTTGATGGTAGTTCATGTAAGCCCTTGTGAAGAAGATGTGGGTGAGACAATTTGCTCTTTGAACTTTGCAAAGCGAGCAAGAGGGATAGAGTCCAATAGAGAGCTACCAGAGGTACGAATCTTGAGTTCCTTCATAATAGTCGGCATTCTATGCATTTAAAATTTGCAACCAATTCTGATATTTATCATCGTTTACATCTAGGACTTGAAAAAGCAGAGGGAGAAAAAAATGGCACAGCTTGAGGAGGAGATGCGAGAAGCCGATGTTGAGTGTCAGAAAGTCAGGAATCAAAAGCAAGAGGTTGAGTTCCTATTAAGTGAAAAGAAAAAGCTTCTCTCAACCACTTATCAGCCTATCAAAGCTGAAGAAATGATCCCTTCAAGTCCTAAAGAAAATCTTAAAGAAGCAGTTGCAACCCCTAAAGTATCCGATAAAATAATCAGAAGAAATACAGGCAATTCTCTCCCTCGGTTCATGATTTCCACCGTAGCAAGTCGTCAAAGGCAAAGTGCTGCAGAAAGAGACATTGGTACAAAGTCAAAAAGTTTGAGAACTGGGTCTAAAAGTTCAGCACTATTCTCAGGTTCTCAATCCCTTAGCTTCATAGATTCTCGATTAAAAGTAATCTTACAAAGTTCAAACAAAAAACCAAGATATTCAGAAGCAAATGGTCACACCACAGAGAGTCCGAGAAGTGTAGTCTTGGATTCAAAGACAACTTCCATGCCTCGAAGCAAGATGGTCACTTCTTCAGATCCAAACTTAAGAGTTAAACTCAGTTACCACCGAAGAAGGATGTCTGATTTTATCTAATGGCAAAATGATTTTGTTTGGCAAGACTGATAAAATATGGTATATTCCTAAATGTGTGGTGTTAGTTTCCGTTGTCTTTTATATTTTCTTTTCTTGTTTTCATTTGGTGGGGGATTGATTGTTCATGTTTTGATATGGTGGAGTTTTAGGGAGTTTATATACAAGCGTGTGATGATATATGATAGAGGGTGATTTTCTTAGGCTTGGTGGGATCTGTAAATTATGGTTTTGGTTCGTTTACATGATCCCATTAGAAAAAAGAAGGAAGGAAGGTTTGTTTAGGTAAAAAATTGTGACTGTTAACTCTTCATTAACATGTTGCAGTAAGTTGTAATTGCCAAATGATGCTTGGAATCATTAGTAATAGCACTTTTTAAGATTTCAGTCTTTCGGTGAGATTCATTACATGTACTAAAATCTCTTCTGCAGAGTTTGCTCTCCCAACTCTTAGATCTTTCTTTTTTCATGTTAATCACTTGTTAGTCAACATTCAATGAAGGGTTTATTTAATTTACAACATTGTGATATTGCTTTATAAGAAATGCTTTCGTTATTATTGAAAAGTATTATATATCTCTTTGTATGATTTCAAAACTAAAAAATAAGAAATAAAAAAACCCTAATAATTACTAATATTTTTCAATAAAGCCGAACCTCTCCCCTTGTGGTCGGATGGTCAATCCGTTAGTTATATCTAAGGGGTCTTGTATTCAAGTCGCAAGAGAAGGTATCTATCACATTTGTGCAATTATCTTAGTCTATTGGGTTTGTAGGATGTTCCGTGACCCTGAGAATTAGACAGACTCCAATATAGATTTGGATACCTTAGGGTTCGTTTGTTTCATTATTTGGGATCCTATTTCCAATCCTATCCTCAAAATAATTGTTTGTTTCAGTATCTTTAAAATATTATTATATTTTCTTCAACTGTATTTAAATCCCTTAAGTTTATTAATTTAACTAAACACTCTCAGAAAAAAAGTTTAAAAATTAACAAAAACACCTCCACCCACCAATATTTTCGGCCACCATTGTCGGAAGGTGGTCGGAATCTGGTATAATGGCATACTATCTGCTGGCTTTGGCCAGTAGTGTGTCGATCTATTATTTTTCGGTCAGATCCACTGTGGATCTGGCCGTAACTGGTCGTCAATGACATCCATATCTTTGGTCGTCGCTGACAGCCAGATCTGGTCGTCGACGGCCAGAAACGGCCGTAGATCTAGCATTTTTTCAGCCAGATCCGTGGTGGATCTGGCCAAAAAAGGCCATATCGACACACGAACAGCCAAGTTCGGTCGGTCATGCGTCGTAACGCTAGATTCCGGCGATGGTGGTTGGAATCTAGCAACTATAGGTGAGGGTGTTTTTGTCATTTTATAAAAATTTTATATATTAAGGTATTTCGTAAATTAGCAAACCTAGAGGGGTGTTTTGTTAGTTTTTAAATTTTACCTTGTTATTCCCACCAAACTCTAAAAATATAAAAAATACTATCCAAAATACTAAAACAAACATACCCTTAGACACCTAAAAGAATGAAAATAAATAAAGCCGATGAATAACATGAGATAAATAAAGTAAAACCCTTTCATGAATAACATCTTCTTTTTTTTTTTTTTTTTTTTTTTTTTTTGTGATTGAAGTATCTAAGCTAGTTTGCGCGCACTTTGACTAGTTCTCAGAACTCATTTGATACTTTACAAGTCTAATGTTCTAAGATAAGCCATAAATGTGATATGTGACCCTAAGGTCCAAACTTAAAATATCAATGAAGGAAATAAATCTTTTTAACCATCAAACCAATCACTTGAGGTTTTTTATGAATACTTGTTCAGAAACTATTTAATTGATAATTAGCTCTAGATAGTAGATAAAAGGATAGATTTATAAAGATTCTACCCAAATTTGTTCAAATTGATCCAAATTCCATTTATAATCAGTAGACAATTTAATTAAAATATATATAATAAAAGTGACATATATAAATTTTAAAATTTTAATATTAGGCAATATGTTTGGGTAGGGCTTCAACATTAATTTTGACCCATCGGGTCACGGACCAACCGGTTCAACCCTTTATCCTCAACGATCTTACAGAATTAAAAAAAGAAAAAAAAAAAAAAAAAGAGAAAAAAAAAAAAAGGCAAAATCCCCTTCTATGGTATCCAGTTCCAGCCCGAAGCACGGCGTACGACACCAGCAAGCACACTCTCGAAACAGATCATCATCGTCCATTGATCCATTCATCAACTAGTCAAGCCTCGCCTGGAGTCGAAACCAAACCCAACCAAAACTCAACCACGGATCACAAAAATGGCGTTAACACAACAGAAGGGAATCGTAATAACCGTACCGGTTCTCATTCTCACGCTCTCCGTCGCGGCCATCTTCTTGTTCTTCCTCCTCTCCTCTCTCTCCACCTGCAACTGCCCTATCGCCGCCTCAAACCCCGCCGTTTCCTCTTCCGCTGACGTGCCGCCGACAGAGTACCGCTCCGGAGACCGGATTTCGCCGACGGCAGCCGACATTGAGTGGCTGAAGGATCAGATCTCTCGAAACGGACTTCATATGCAAGACAATGTGTTGAGAAAAGGGATTAATCCCCGCACTAGAGCTCAGCAACTTCAAGATCTCATCCAGTGAGTCTTAGTTTTATGGATTGTAGATTTTTTTTTTTTTTTAATAATTTGTCATTTAATTATGAATTAATTAGTTCCGGTTTTCTTGGATTTCAAGAAATTAAAACAGTATATATTTTTTTTCTTTTAATAAGTAAATAAATGCTTAATTTAAACGCTTTATATTTCAGTTTAGTGTAATAGAAGTTTTCTGTATGCCTATTTAGGGATTTGATCCGATAACATAGCAATTATTAATGTAGTCCTTTTGTTATGATTGTGATCTGATTTGTGTGATTTGTTTCAGATTCAAAGGCATATCACATTATGAAGAGCCTGAAGCGAACAACCACACAGCCCTCCCATGCCCCGGTGAGCTCCTTGTGGAGGAGCATCACAGCAACTATGGGGAGCCCTGGGCAGGTGGTCGAGATGTGTTTGAGTTCCTTGCTGAGGCTAGTCACTTGGCGCCCAATTCACGTGTCCTTGAGATTGGGTGTGGTACGCTTCGTGTAGGCCTGCATTTTATTCGGTATCTAAGTCCTGAACACTTTCATTGCCTTGAGCGAGATGAGCTCTCATTAATGGCTGCATTCAGATATGAACTTCCTGCTCAAGGTCTTTTAAATAAGCGCCCTTTGATTGTGCGAGGCGAGGATATGGATCTTACGCAGTTTGGTTCCAGAGTTGTGTACGATTTGATATATGCCAGTGCTGTGTTTCTTCATATGCCTGATAAACTTGTGTGGGTTGGACTGGAGAGATTAGCTAATAAGTTGAAACCTTATGATGGGCGAATCTTTGTGTCACATAATATAAAGTTTTGTTCACGTTTAGGAGGGGAGGAGTGTACCAAGAGGCTCACAAGCTTGGGACTTGAATATATTGGGAAGCATACACATGATAGCTTGCTTTTTAATCACTATGAGATCTGGTTTGAGTTTAGGCGGTCCAAGGCTTAGGATTTCTTCAGCATTGTCTTTTTGGGTTTAATTCTTTGTAAAACTGAATTAACAGGTGAAGTTATAGCTTATGATTGACCTCTCTACAATTGTTGTGTTGTCTCTGGTAACTCCCCCAGTGTTTTGGAAGGTTAACTTATTAGCTGTTGATAGATGGGGTGTGGAAGAGTTGATGATTTCGCAGATTTTATCAAAGTGGATCATCAGTTTGTGTTCAGCTCGGGGATATTCTTTGTACTCTTCAACGAAAAGGATCATGCATGACTCAGAACTTTCGGGATTCAGTACTGAATTGCTAAGATGGGAGAGGTTCATGTTATTTGTGACTGTCAAATTATGTAGTTTTGTATTCAAAATGCTGATAGCACAGCAGAAATTCTTTTGAGCAAACACTGATGAGTATATGAAACTGTAATGTGAACGTATTTTTCATTGTACTTGGAGAAAACTTGAATATATTTTCTTGAATGGTCATGATAATTTTGGTTTTTGTGCATGAGCATTCCTATTTGTCCAGAAACCAGTTGAAGAGCTCTGGCATGACATGAGTGTGATGCTGAGAGGTTACTAGAATCAAAATTTTGTTATGTGCTACTGTTGACAGTTGCCTTGATATTTCCTTCAGTAGCGTTTGGTTCGGGGTGATATAAGATTAATCCTGTAATCTTAGTTTAATTTTCAAGATTCCCTCGTTTAGTTGTCAAGTAATAAAATATTACGTAATCTTTTATTGCAAATAGTGTTTATTGTTGGTAAATGGTAATATTGAGGGTAATCACATTACCTTTCCAAGGGGTGTTAATATAAGATTACTGAGGTAATCTTAATTTTGACCCTATTTTGCCCTTAATATTTTATCATTTCGGACACATTTGCCCTTATATGTCTGCTAAATAACAATTACCCAGACCCTTTATATTTGAGAATTTAGCTAAAACACTCTTGCCACAAAAAAATTTAAAACTACAACCAAAGAGAACACAAAACAACAACCTAGAAACAACAGAAAACCCATTCCTCTCACAACAACATACCAGACATTGAAATGCACTCAGTCCTACCAAAATTCTCCAAACACAGAAGCACAATCCATAATCCACACCCCCTTCAGCCCATACCGAAACACATCCTACCATCCATACATCTGATGAAACTATTATAATTTAGCAGTTTGAAACAAACATTTCTATGTAATATATATTTTAATATAAAATTTCTAACATTTATATTCCAATTGTGCCTTGATCACAATGTTGAATTGTTTTCAAACTATATTTTGTAACACATGAACTGCTTTTTGTACAACAGTTAGGGAAACACATAATTTACAATAAAACAATTTAGCCAAATGCACGTTACTCATAGCTTTAACCTTTTGTGTTGTTTTCACAGCCCTATACAAGTCAAGAAATCATACTTGTTACTGATGGAAATACAATTCATGACCATGATATGGTAGGTCATGATCAATGGTGACATAGTCTATATTATATTCAATCGGCAATTACGACAGCAAAAGTTTACCACTGCCTCACTCTATGCGACGTCCAACAACAGTTTCTCACGAAAAGATTTGACATCATCCTCCCTAAACCAATCCTCTTTCATCTGTGGGGAGTCACAAGTTACACAACGACATAATAAATAACCAGTTGTATCTTGATGGAAAATGATGTAAAAAATTATGACTGGCAATGGAACAATGCAACACTTACAAAGTACGGGTACCCTTCGATTAGGGAAAATTTCGCTGGTGCATGTTCGAGGAACTTATATATATAATAAAGCACAAAATAGCCGCAATCAGTTTGGTTCCTTTGTTAGGGCACCTGGACACACATAACATTTAGTCAGTCAGTGAGCATACACACAAATGACAACAAAAATCCAAAATGTGACCCCTGTGGGGTGTAACCCTACACACATTAGGCACCATGAGAGGTATATCAACCATTTGGTTAGTCTTTTCTGTCGTTGTTTTAGCATCAGTGATATCGAGGGCAAACCTGGAACAAGTTGTGTAAATAAAATTAGCCGCATTATTGGCCACATACTCCAACACAAGTGAAAAATGTGGAGCAGGATCTTGAAAATTGTTTGAAGACCTTACTTTCTTATCAGAGGCTGAAACCTCCTTGGGTTAGCCGAACGAAGTGAGTCCAACAATAACATGCAGCTTATGTTCGGTTCTGATCGCGCTACTTCCCCAAAGTTGCATAAGATCAGCAAACTCTAGTGACCCCTGCATATACAGAAATATACAATAATAGCATCTCCATCAATAGAATTGAAAATTACCTTGCATTTATAAAAATCAGCAAACATTAACTAACCATAATATAATGGGAATGAACACATATTTCGTAGAGAATATGTCCTTATTTTTTAATCCATTTCAGAACCTTCTGCCTATTAGCTCATACGGAATACAAGAAAAACCACATGGAATCGAGACACTTGAAATCCGATATGTCAAGATGTGTAGATCTTGTCCACAATTTCCTGTCATAACCTAAATTATCAACACTACCAAAAAGTTTTCGATTTAAAAATTACATGGACACATGTGAGAAGCATACCCCAAGTGTCGGTCAAACATTTGGTTGGTCAACATTCCATGTTGTCTATTGGTGGCAATGCGGTTGCTTGCCCGTCGTGGAGGTTTCTCACCTATATAGCAAATTGACCTCATTATGTTGTGAAGTGTTGTTATGTTCCCTAAAGAACAAACATATGAAACCACATTCCTTACCATCAAATTTGCTCTGCCTACAGACCGTCCCTATAACGTCTGAATCACCATGGCAGCCATGGTCGGCACTAGTCGGTTTGGCCCTCTGTACGGGTTCCATTCCACCTAAAAATGCATAATATGTGCAAACCGACTTAAGCAAATACTGATCAGTCCTCCACGAACAATGTAAGAATTTATGAAATCAAATTACTAACCTTCATCTTTGTCCTCTCTGCACAGTGGTCGCGTGGCATGTGACTATCCATGGCACCCAATCTCGACACTTTCCCCTCTCTACCTTTGTGTAGATGTCATTCCCCCTGAACATGTGTAAAAAATACAGATGACAATCAAATTGAAAATCATGTAAAAAAGAATCAGGAAGTACAAAACATTCAGTAAGTCTGTTATACCTTGCACTTAAGATAACTATTGCAGCACATGATAATTGGATATCATAATAACAACAACAACATATATGACAATACGCAACACTATTTTATATTGTGATTACCATTTAATTAACAACATTTACAATCCTTAACGAAAAGCAGGGTATTACATAGCAAAAGATATCCACGGTGGGATATGGTTAAGTGCTAACACAATGTACTAACACACATAATAAAAAAGTACACAATGTAGTAAGGGTTAAGTTCTTACTAAGTTTATGCTTAGGAAATAAGGGAAAGTTATGATCCAACAAGAGTAGAGAGCTTTAGTGGAGACTACTCAAGTATGAGATAAGTAAATCCAACTAAAGCTAAAGTTTAAGAAATTCTTAGGTAGAGAGTTATTTATGCATGTATATATGATGCTTATTGAGAAATTGAGTAGAGATGTATGTCTATTTGTTGAGAAATTGAGTTGAGAAGAGTATTTATATTATGTTTGTTGGATATTTCCTTTATGGAAAGTGTTTATGAGTAATAGTTTGAGATGAAGTTGGAGGAGATTGAGTATGTATTTTGGGAGTGTTTTTCTATGATAGGGTTTATGCCCATAGAAGGGAATTTACTTCCAATTCTGGATGGTTAAAAAGAGAAGGAGAGTTGTAGTTAGAGAAGAGTTTTTATATGCACATAAGTTGTTTGATGAAATGCCTAAGTGAAATCTGCCCTGTCACTGCCGTAACTTTCTAAGTGATTTTTGGGCATGTTACGGATTGAACTGGGCTGAGACCAAAACATAGAAGTTATAGCCCTGTTTCTAAGCTTTGAAACGAGACCAGAACCGTAGTAATCAGAGGTGTATAATGAAAGTTATGGTCTTTTTAGTGTGACCTGTGCAGAATGACAGTTTTGAGGAAATCTTGCATTTGGCATTTCAAAAGTGCATTAATGAGTATGAACCATCCATATGCATTAGTTGTGCATTAAGAAGTAGCTTGAGAGAGAATATAGAATGTTGAGTATGAGCTACCTTATGAGTACTAGCTTAAGAGTAGAAAATTTTGAGTATAAGCTATATTATAAGCAATAGCTTGAGTAAGAAAGAGTAGAGAATGTTGAGAATAGCAACTCTTAAGAGTAAAGAGAATGAGAATACTCTGATAGCAAAGAGAAAAGTTGAGAAAGAGTAGAGAATTACTCTAAGAGTTAAGCTACATTATGATGAGTAGCTAGTGATGAGTAGCTAGAGAAAGGGTAGAGATCTTGTGCACAAGAGTTGAAGAGGAGAATAGAGTAAGTTGTGCGATGGGGAACCTGTGAGTGACGAGTAGAGTCACGCAGAGTGGAACACGAGGTTCCAGCCGTGCCTCCGGTTAGATGAGGCCGTGACCGTCACGCAGAGTGGAACACGAGGTTCCAGCCGTGCCTCCGGTTAGATGGGGCCGTGACATTCAGAGAGAGAGAGATTGTACACTCATATGGCCAAAGGTTCCGAATCCATGCATAACTAAATCCGATCGGTAGCGAATTGAGCAGAAGTCACGTAGAGTGGTAGCGCCCAGCCGTGCCTCCGGTCAGATGAGGTCGTGACATTCCAATGAGTAAGAATGAGAAGGAAAAGAAATAGATAGAACAGAGATGAGAAAAAGCTAAGAGTTAAGCTATATTATGAGTAGTAGCTTGAGTATGAGTAGTAGCTTGAGTATGAGTACTAGCTTGAAAAAGAGATGAGCAAACATAAGAAGAATAAGAGAGAGATAAGAGCATAGAGTAGGTTATGCGATGGGGAACCCGTGAGTAATGGGTAGAGTATGCCTGCATGTACGCCGCATTGAGAGAGCGGCATGAGTATAAGATAGAGAAGTGGTGTAGCCCGTGAGAGTGCATGAGGATGAGGGCTATACCCGAGTACCCGAGTACCCGAGAGAGAGATTATACACTCACGTGGCCAAGGGTTCCGAATCCATGCATAACCAAGTTCGATCGGCTAGAATAAGTAGAAGTCACGTAGAGTGGGAGTGAGTCCCGGCCGTGCCCCCGGTAAGATGGGGTCGTGATTTATGAAAGAGTTATGAGAAAAGAGTTCTAAGAGAAAAAGAAAGACGCACCCAAAGAGAAATTAAACGAGGAGTTGTAAGGAAAGAATTAGAGAAAGAGAGTTACGGGGCTAGCATGAGTAGAGGATTTACTTACTGAGCATTGTTTTAGTGCTCACCCCGTTGTTTTCCTATGTTTTGCAGGACCTAGGTGAGGACACTGTCGGATGGACGTCGGCGTTCGAGAAGAAGTGGTTACACTGTCCCTTCTGTTTTTGATGACTTTTGTATATGTCATACATTTTGTGTAAAAATGTATATGTTTGTAAAGAATATGTATATATGTTTAATAAAAGAAAATTTTGGGCCCAATTTCTTTATGTTATTTTATATGTATTTCATTATAATCTTTTGAGTAGTAGTGGCTATTACATTGAATCCACTGCCATTTCTATCATCTCATTGATCACATGGTACTGGCGCTTCAGTAACTTATACCTTGAATCAATCTGAGGATTGCCTTAAGGCCATGTCCAAGAAGCCTCTCTTGTAGCATTTTTTCCAGTTAGGACAGAAACCCAACTTTAAATGTCCCATTATCTGCACCCCACTAATTGCTTTGCTTCAGTACTACAAGACAATCAACTAGCTGAGCATCTTCATCCTTCGTCCACTGTCTTTTGGTCATGGTACTGTTGGCTTGACCTTTTCCTTTTCTGTTGGTGTTTGGTACGTCCAAACTCAAACTCTTTTCGCCACTTTTGTTTTTCGGATCTGAGTTGTCTATTCTGTAAAGAAACTTCAGCAGCACATTAGACAAAAACACAGCAAAGCAGCCCTAAATTGTAAATGATTTATACTATAAGAAACGGAACAAAATAATAGAGAAATTGTAAAAGCTGTTGCATTGACAAAATATATGCACGCCACAAAATGAAAGATAATAACTAAACAACTCCAATTTAACATACAACAAAGCATCAACAGCTAAAACATAATAGAAGAGAAAAACCAGGTGCTACAAGTGTTTACAGTACAGTCACAACAAAAACAAAGTAAACCGATCAAATTGTTTGCAATAGAAGACATAAACACAGACATACACATTCAACAGACAAACCCTAATAACATGACACTACGAATTTCGTGAAGACATCCAACTGTTGAACCTTTTTTGAGCTAAATTGTCTCTCCACGCAGTCCACGCGACACTTGTCTCCACATGCCTTATAACTTTACCACTGTCCTCCTCCTCGTCCTCGACATTGCACACTTCACCGACCTCACTCTCGATTGGGTCCGTTGGCAGTTCATTTCTAATGAAGTTATGTAATAGGCAGCATGCTGAAATAATGCGACATTGGGTTCTCACCAGGTAAAAGGATGTTTCTCGCAAAATACCCTATCTTTTCTTGAGTATACCAAGACACCTCTCAATACAATTTCTTGCTTGAGAGTATTTCATGTTGAAATATTCTTGCGGTGTCACTGGTTGACGACCTTGCCTCCACTCATTCAAATGATATCATTGCCCTCTATATGGTGCCAGAAACCCTTCCCTATTAGTGTATCCCGCATCACATAAATAATAAAACCCTATCATGAAATTAAACATGTTAGAATAAAAAAAACCATTGACTATATTATTGTATATAGTTGTAGAAAACATAATTTGATCAAGGATTTACTTGGGGGAACTTTAACCCATGTCTCCTATTGATGGCATCCCTGAGCACCCTATCATCTACAGTTGAACCTTTCCACCCCGGAAGGACATAAATAAATTGCATGTCTGGTGTGCAAACACCAAGCACATTCGTTGCAATTTCATTCTTTCAGGTGCGATACCTGGGTTTGTCAACTAAGTCCACATGAACCCGTATATATGTTTCATCTAGAGCACCCAAACAATTCTAACAGGATAGCAAAAACAGGGAAACATTAATTTCAGCATAATGTCATAAGCAAACAAATATGAACAACAAAAACCGAATAGGTACAATGTGTACCTTGAACCATTTCCATCTGTCATCATTTGAATTCTCCAAGATAGGATCTGGTTTTTTCAGCAGAAGTCTATGCAGTCTCAACACAGCTTGCAGCACTCTATGGAAATTTCGTGAAACTGTCTCACTAGATCTTTTTGTTTGTCTTTTAAGAACTCTATTCTTTACATGGTGCGCAATTATGTGAAGAAAACTAGCCACCATCTCTTATACAGTTGTATTTCTAGTTGATGCTAACCCGCCAATACTTTTTAGTAAATGACATAACTTGTCAAACAATTTCACATCCATTCTACAGTTCTCAAGACACTGTGTATCACTAGTGAAAACCATGTTCTATAAATTGAGTGACCTAGCATTGTGCCTACCAATTCGCTCGGCCGCATATACCTGTGTAAGTTATAAAACCCCTATTATTCCTGTTCCTATGCAGCATATCAAGCCCAACAATTAGAAGCATGGCGAACATGCTTTCCATCATGTGCAGTTGCAAAAGTAAGATTGTGACCAAACGCATCTTCTACCTTAGGGGTAAACGAGCCATGATTGTTTCACCTACTCCATGTACGAACAAGCATAATATTACTCACAAACACCTATACCATTTCACTTCACAATTCAAAGTACATTAGCACCAACCCCTACACTAGATAGTCAAGACAAACTGTGGAATGGCAACCAGCTAAACCCAAACAAGAAAACGTAAAACCCACACAGTTTAGGAAGATACAACCAACCATTTCAAATAGCACATCACAAAAAAACAACATCCACACAATCACTGCATCACACATGCATATCGCCGTAACAAACCCAAATTCAAACAACATAATTTGAAACGAAACAGGGAAGCATAACCCAGAATTTAAAAAACCCAAATTCAAACAACACAATTTGAAAGAAAACAGGGAATCATAACCCAGAATTTAAACCAGCATACTCCATTCTCTACAGCGACCATATCATATTAAAAACTACAGACCATCAAACCATGCCCAAACACTGACACTCCAAACCAACATTATCATGCCAACAACATTCCCCTTTTCATTCAAACACAAGATCAATATATTTAGGAGCAGTTCCGTGTATGAATGGACAAAAAAAATGGACCATTTTCGTCGAAGTTGTTTGATTACTGCAAATGGCGAATTGAATGACAGAAAATACAGTATTACACAACTCACCTAACTCGATTAAAGTGACGGAGATTGACAAAAAAATTGCTGCACTTCAGGACTGGAACTGCTTGACGACGAACAAAAATCAATGCATCAGCATATATTTAATAAACAGCAACACAAATGTTCGGTGAAAGGAACCAACCTGGTGTGCTTCACGTCGATTGGAAAAGAAACAGAGCCCTAATAGCACCGCTGCTTTTCGTTGTGGAGGAAAAGAAAAACAATGGTGGATTAGTGTTTAATCCAACTTTTAATATGTATATTGTAGTTTTTTCAAATATCAAGGGCTTTTTTGTCTCAATAAATTGAATTTGGGGGGCAGAAAAGTCAGCCTAACTCAATGTGGGATACTTGTAATTTAAAGGATATATAAGGGCAAATGTGTTCGGAATGATAAAATATTAAGAGCAAAGTAGGGTAAAAATTCTGATTACCCTGGTAATCTAACATTAACACCCCCTGGGAAGGTAATCTGATTACTCCTAATATTACCAATAGTAACTACTATTTGCAATAAAATATTACTGTAATATTATATTACTTGATAACCAAACGACGGAATCTTGAAAATTAAACAAAGATTACAGGATTTATCCTATTTTACCCCAAACCAAACGCACCCTCAGTGATAACTTAAATGCCTAGAACCTTAAACTTCAATAGCTGAACCCAAGGTTCTAAAACCCGACCTGGGCTGGTCCGATCGGTTCAATCAATTGAACCGGGAACCGATGGCCAAGCCGGGTTGATTCAATTAAAAAACTGCTAATTGAAGTTAACCCAGTTTGAACCACGGTTGGACCAGATTTTCTGTGATGAAACGCTGGTCGAACCAGTTTTGGCACAAAA
The DNA here is from genome assembly GCF_008641045.1 of Pistacia vera. Classification (NCBI taxonomy): domain Eukaryota; kingdom Viridiplantae; phylum Streptophyta; class Magnoliopsida; order Sapindales; family Anacardiaceae; genus Pistacia; species Pistacia vera. Next base: position 875,931 of record NW_022196252.1, read on the forward strand.
CCGGGTTAACTTCATTCCTAAAAATTAAAACCCCAAAAAAAAAAAAAAAAAAAAAATTTAAACCCTATTCGCATTTCAATTTCATTCGACAAATCAACATATCATTGTGGCTTCGGCTTCTTCAATCTTCGGCTGCTTCTTCTTCAATATCGAATCTTCGGGCCTTCGACATCTTTTGATCTTCAATCTTAGGCTTCGGTGGCAGCTTTTTCTTCTTCAATCTGCAATTTTCGACAGCTCTGGCAAGGTTTGTGTTTCTTTTGCTTAGTTTTCTTTTTACTTTTTACTGACATTATTATCATTGTTCTTGTTGGATTGTTGGCTTGTTGCATGGGAGTAGATAGAGATGGAGGGTTGAACTGTTGATTTTGAAGAAGTGGGTTTTGGTCCTTTTGGGTTTGAAATTGTTTGCTATGAGAAAGGGGCTTCAATGAATTTGGTTTGCAGGGAGGGACTGGAGTAGATAGAGATGGAGGCTTGATATTGAAGAAGTGTGTTTAGGGTTTGAGACTGTTTGCTGCGAGAATGGGCTTCATAGTAAAGAAGTTGGTTAATGCATTTTTGTGTGTTGTGTTTGATTTGGATTTCATTGTTTTTATTGCACTGTAGTGGGTTAATGTTTTGATACGTTTGATTTGAATTTGAAGAATGCAAGCTGTGCACTGCAATTTTGCACACTGCAGCTTGCACACTTCTAACAAATTTTAAATTTAGTTAGTCAATTTAGTTTACAATAACAAATTTTTACTTATAATGTTATTTTTGCTTGAAATTTCTTGTAGATGCTGATGCGGATGACGACGACAATGACATTGATGATACAAGTAATTTTGCCTTTGTATGACTGCATCTAATGTCCAAATTCAACCTTGACTTGACATGGAAATGTAATAGGATTTTGGAATGAATGTGTTGCTTGCTTTATATTTTATAGCTTATTTAGTTGTTTATTTCAGATTTGGATAAACTAGTTACAAAAATTTATTGAGTATCAGTATTTTCTAATCTGGAATTTTAATTCTTCTGCTGATGTTGACATGCTGATGTCATGGTTAGACTCGGTGGTTAAACCGGCCAACTCGGGACCTCGCCCTCCGACCAGGTCACCCCACGGGTCAGGTTTTAAAACCTTGGTTGAAATTGGGTCGGCCGATATCCTGCTCAAGTCCTTGTGCTTAAATCCTGGCTCTTTAGCCTTCATTTAAAGCACTGTAAAAGAATTAGCTGAAGATATTTTTGTGTCTATTTCCAAGTAGAGAAACAACTTTTAAGAATGAAAGGCTCCGTTTGGTTGCCAATTGGGAATACTACTTTTAGTATTCCCAAAAAAGTTAAACAGTAAAATACCCAAAAACTTTGATTTTTGGGAATACTACTCCCAATATTATTCAACTTTTTTTAAACCCCTTAAATTTGATAATTTAATTAAATACCCCTAAATATTTTTTTAAAAATTACAAAAACACCCCAGTAATTCATATTTACCAGATTCCGGCCACCACTGCCGGAAAATGGCCGGAATCTGTTAGGATGGCGCACTACCGGCTGAATCTGGCCGGTAGTACGCCGATCTAGCCTTTTCCGGTCAGATCCACGGTGGATCTGGCCGGAAAAGGCCAGATCTAAGGCCAAAGATCTGGCCGTTGACAGCCAGATCTTTGGCCATAACGGTTTATAACGACGACCAACAAACGGTTGTCGTTGACCATCAACAACGACCGTTTGTTGGTCGTCGTTGACGGCCAGATCTGGCCTTTGTCGGCCAGATCCACGGTGGATCTGGCCGGCAAAGGCCATATCGGTGCACGACCGGCAAGATCCAGTCGGTCATGCGCCAATACGGTGAACCCGGCCACCCTCCGGCGGTGGTGGCCGGCTGTCCGTATTTGACATTGGGTTGGGGGTGTTTTTGTTAACTTTTAAGATTTTATTATAGGGGGTGTTTTGTAAATAAACAAATATAGGGGGTATTTTATTAATTTATAAATCCTACATCGTAATACCCGCCCAATTCAACTTTTTTCAGAAAACTTTTCCCAAAAACACCCAATTGTGAACCAAACGAAGCCAAAGTATTTGACTAGTTCAAAAAATTGTAACTAGTTAAGCCTGAATACCCAAAAACACTCTTTAAAGCCATTTTCAAATATTTGTGCAAGTAATTGAGGCTAGTTACCCAAAACCCATTTCCAAACATTTGTAAGTAATTGAGGCTAAATACCCTAAAACACTTATTGTAAAACCTTTTTCACACATTTGATAGTTAAAAAAATAAAGAGTAATGCTAGGTCTACAACCCAATTTTACAACCCTCTGACAACTTGTAATTGATCATCTTATAGGATAGGTGAGACTCATAGCAAACAGGCTGGATCCAATTGTGACTTGTTGCATTGGGGTTGTGAGATTGAGTTGTGAACTTAACATTACTGAAAAAATAAAAATATCTTGTAAGTTACCACATCGGGGGTTGTGAGATTGATTTATAGATCTAGCATTACTAAAAAATCAAAATACCTAAAAACACATTCGTAAAACTATTTTCGAATTGTCACGTCAGGGGTTGTGAGAGAATGTTATGAGATTAGGTTGTGAACTTAGCATTACTGAAAAATAAAAATACCCTACAAGTTGCCACGTTGGGGGTTGTGAGATTGGGTTGTGGATTTAACAATTTGGTAAAACCATTTTCAAATATTGAAAAAAAAAAAAAAACCCAAAAACACATTATGTAAAAGTAAAACAATTTTCAACTATTTGTTGGTGAAAGATTGTCAGAAGTGGGATTTGAACCCACGCCCTCTTTCGAAGACCAGAACTTGAGTCTGGCGCCTTAGACCACTCGGCCATCCTGACGGTGTGACAATATTTTTCAAATTTATTTATAATAATAATTTAAAATGCTGCGTTTCAAGCCATCTCTTCTTAACTGAAGAAGACTCTGACCTGAAACCCCCAAAAAAACCCTACAGAAAGTGAACCCCACCACCTTCTTCATCTCCAAACCCAAAACTTCACAATGCAGTCTTCACGAATCCTGAGAAACATTTATCTCAACCGTCACCTAATTCTATTCCAGCAGCGTTCAATCTTCACCACGGCGCCACTTCAAAGCTCATGGATGGACTCCATCAAAGGAGTCTTCACCGGGAAAAAATCATCCTCAGAAGACCCCAATGTCACCTCTGAGTCTTTCACTCTCCTTCGTAAGTCCCCATCACTCTCTGGCTTCCTCGTAAAAAAAAAAAAAAAAAAAAAAAAAAAAAAAAAAAAAAACAAAAAACAAAAAAGGAATCTTTTGAAACTTTTGTAGTGAAAGTTTATTGATTTTATTTGTAGAGTTTGTTGATGGTTTAAAGAATGCAAGAAGGTTGGGTACTTTTAAGAATTACATAGTGGGTAGAAGCAGTGAAGCCACGTTTGCTGATGCTTTTGAGAAACAGGAAGCCATTCTTCGTTATCTTGGTGGTTTTGATCCCAAAGGAGAGGTTGGTTAATTTTTTTTATTTATATTTTTTTATTTCACCTTAAAATACATATTATACTCGGTCAATGTGTATTTTGGAGTTAGGGAGTCAATACTAAAATGGAATTTATTACAAATATGATGAAGAAGAAATGCAAATTGTGTTAAGAAGTGCTAACAGACACCAAGCTTTCTTTGATATTGAACTGAGTAGTTTTATTGAATAGGTATCAAATGAATAACAACCCAAGTTTTTACTAATTTGGCTCATCGAAATTAATTTAGCAATATATTGTGCGCCCAAATCCGAACACATTCCCTCATAGTATACCCGTTGGCATACTGCATCAAAATACCAGGCCCACATTTTGTGTTACAGAATGTTAGACTTCTCTTTTTTTATAATTTTCACAATCAGTGTTCCCAAGTTTGGCATTGCATATCATGAGCTATGGGTATCCATGTTATAAACTTCACATTGTGGTATCAGTAATGAATTCGAATCCTGGTTTTTAAGTTTTCTGGTATTTTTACAATGCGACATGTACATATATACTTTTGCATATGGTTGAGTGTTCTGATTATGGGTTTAGGTTTCTTGGTTTGTAGAATATTCAAAGCAGTCAAAAACAAGAAGCTGCAAAGCAGTGTAATTGCACAATAGCTGATGTTGAGAATGCTCTTGCTAATTTCACTTGGGCTAAAGAAGCACAAAAGAAGATAGAGAAGTTAAAGGAGGAAGGGAAGCCAATGCCCAAGAGCATGACAGAGGTATCATAGCTTGAAATTCAGTTTGGTTCTTATATTTGTAAAACTGGCTTTTTGATAATATTTTTGAGAAATATTTTCTGATATGGATGATTCAAATGATTCCAAAGATGCTTTACTCTGTTAATTATTAGGAGTCTCTGTTAAAATTATGTTTTGTTTGACCATTTTTTTTTGTATCCTTATCTATGCCTTATGTTTACACCTGGAGCAAATCCTGGATTTGTTGTAATGATCCTTGGGTGAAGCTGAACCTGTTCAAAAATTGGCTGTGTGCAATTGTTGGTTTTTTTACTTTGCCTAGTTCAATGGTCATACAACTACTTTTACCTTTTTTGTGGGTATGAAGTGGTTCATGGTTTGTATGATGGCATTTTCTGGTCTGACTTGATTTCTAATTTCTATAATCTGTGCTTAAATGAAAATAATGGTTCTTGATTCATTTTTATGAATATTTTGAAAGCAGAAGATTGGAAATATTATTTACTGTAAATTGTGTTCTTGTAGATTCAAAAGATGATGGGGTCAACACCACTAGATGTTGCCAGGTCCAATTTGGCTAAGAGTGGGCAGATCAGTAGAAACGCCCTCTGTCCTTGTGGTTCCAAGAAGAGATATAAACGGTAATTTTGCTGCTTTGATTTTTTAATCAACTCAACTGTATCTTCTCTACCACACAATAAACTGCTTCTAAACCACTTAGGATACAGATATTTCATTTGCTTAAATTTTTGCTGATATTAATACAGACATCTGTATACTGCTTTCTGATTGGAGATTGTCAAGATATCAGTGATGTAGATTCCCATTAGTTTAGGTATTGAAACAAATAGTGAACAAATATTTAACTGTATGGTCATAATCTTAGATAACAATTTGTCTGTTGGTCAATCAATGTAGCACTGAAGACATAATTTTCTTTGTAGATGTCTTTTTCCTATCAATTTAGGTTCAAATATATTACAACTTGGTGATCTTTCTTCCAGGGAGATAAAGTTGTTTAGACAATCTAAGCTTACTCGTTTTTTATACTTATTTTCTGTTCTTCCATTAGCTCACTCGTTTATCTATGCTTTCTTATGAAGGTGCTGTGGAAAAGATTAAGATCTAAGAAGACTAAATGGAAGAGGGTTTCTGCAACTTGGATGTGAGAGAGATCCTTTGAGATGGTAAAATCCGTGCACTTCCATAGACGTCTCTCTAAGTCTTTTTGTTAGTTATACTCTTGGATGAGTTTGTATGCCAAGGGAATCTTAATTTTCAATATGGGGAACAGAGACGCCTGCTACTTATTGATTGTTTAACCCAAAAGCGGCTTGTATTTATACATTTTTTTTTTTTATGATGGGGGATTCAGATGGAATAATGCTATTTTACAATGCATAAAGCCAATATGGAATTACCATTTTGATGTCTCCTATTTTTTATGTCAATCTGCTAAATTATATAATGTGTACTAAGGTGATGCAAATCTATACATCTGGGCCTATTACATATTAGGTACTGAAATAACCAAAATAAGGGGATCAAAGAGTCTTCAATCCATTAAGCTGAAAATCTTGTTTCCTCGCTAAGCTTTCAGAAGCGGAGAAGAAAAAAGCTTTTCTGATGTTTTCAACCAAAAGGGATGTTTAATTCTCAAAGATAACGTCAACTTAGTGAGAGTGCTAAGCAGAAGAACTTGATCTTGCTGAGCAGTCCTGTCACCAAGATAACCCACTTGTGTGAGTGCTTTATATTGTTGTTAGTCGTGTATTCTTTTGACACCAATAAATTAGACTTTCACAAAGAAGATTTGTTCTTTCATTCCCATATTACAGATGTACCCTGACAATTGAGATAAACATGAATCTCTGGCACTCTGTCTGAATCTTGCCATGCATTTTTGGCATAATAAAATATGTTTAGTTGTAGTGGTTATGCCACTTTTGTGACTTGGCTTTCATAGAGTAATTTAACATCCTATACTCATGGTGATAGAATCTTTTTATAATAAAGACATGTTGATAAACCTTTCTCACTAACTTTTTCTCATAGATGCGACGTGTCAACTCACATTTGGTTAGGCATGATTCATTGTTAGATAGGCATGACTTATTGTGAGTTGACCAATTGTGAGTTGACACGTCGCGTTTGTGAGAAAAAGTTAATGAGAAAGGTTTATTAGCGTAGTATTACCCATCTTTTTATATAGGTTATTTTCAATTGGTTTCTGTTATGTACCTTAAGGTTTAAGCTACCTGGAAAAAAGATAACCCAAGTCACCCGAAGTCAGGTAAATTAGAAAGTGGCAAACTTGAGAAATTGTTTGTGTTTTCTCTTTGCAGGTCTAATAAACTATTGTAAACTTATCTCAATTGGATAGGATTCTACAAGTTCTCTTTTCTAAAAGATTAAAGATCTCCAAATCTCAACTCTTCTATAGAGAAGTAATTTATTTTCTAAACTGACTCCAAAGTATCCAACCAAATATAAAATTGATTAATGTCATTAGTTAAATATGGCCATTATGAAAGACTGCCTAAAATTCTGCGTCATAGAGCATGACATATACATTCTCTTCTTTTGCATAATTAAGAACAGAAGAAAACATGATTTATCATGGGAAGGTTCTTCCACTGCTATATAAAGCCACATAACAGAAGAGATCATAACATATAAAATTTGTAGCAGTATTATCAAAAGATGGCTAAGCTTTCTGCTATTTGCTTCTTATTGCTTGTTCTCATTGTCTTCACTGGTGGTACATATATAACTCTGGTCACTATCTCTTTTCAGTTCCACTACTTAAAATGATTTCTTCTGTTTCTAATATGTTTTGTTAATGATAAGGTGTTTAGCATATCGACCTTTTCAATTCATTGAGCAAGTCTTTAATGGTGATTTTAAATTTGCAGATGAGCTATTGGTGCCAGTGGCAGAAGCAAAAGACTGCAACAAGGTGTGGAACTGTAAAGGCGATAAACGTTGCTGGGACGATTGTAAAAATCGTTACAATGGCAAGGGGCTCTGTGATTTATATACTGCACCTGGCGTTCCTAAACAATGCTTTTGTGCCTACAAGTGTTGATAATCATCTCAAATCTTCATCAACATCAACTTAATTATATATATATTAATCTAGCTAAATAAACAACTTTCGTCCTACTTCAATTTTGAAAAGGAACTTAATGATATGATGTGTTGTAACATTAAATTCAGTCATTTTGTAAAATTTGTAATATGCAGCTAAGTATATATGATCTTCACAAATCCAACAAATTACAATCAGAGAGTTGACTGTTAGCCTATCTCCTCACAAGATTCACCACCCTCAAAAAAGATTTTTAACTTCATTAAACCCTGCACTCTTTGAGAAAAAACTAAAGGTTAAACTTGGTAGACTATAGAAAGCATAAAGATCATTTTAATTTTCATGAGAGAGGGAAGCAAGGACTAGGGGTGAAATCGAGTCGAGTATCTGATAAATCGAACTCGACTTGATCGCTACAATATAATCTTTGAAACTTAAATATGATAAACTGATCGAAGATATAATCCTTTTAAGACAAATCAAGGAATCACTGGATTTCAATAAATAGAGATGTCAAATAGATCGGATCTATTAACATGATAGAAAATAATATAGTTGAATAGACATATTAAATAATATAGTTTTTTTACAACAATACAACATTAGCACAAAATATACATGACATAATTTAACGCTTCTATTAATCTTAGTATAATTGATAAAATGATTCTACAAATTTATAATAAACAGATTGTTGATAAGCAAATTGAGACAATAGCCAAAGAGGAAATGATAAAGGGTGTGTATTTGTTTATTTTTGGCATTCTCAAGCTAACAAAATCAAGAAATGCTACCTGATATGTAACTTTTTTTTTTTTTTTTTTTTTTTTTTTTTTAATCAAGGGAAGTTGCACCGGGGACGGGTTCTTCAAGAAAGCTGGAAATGATGAGTAATTCTGTTGACATTGCTTTTTTCGTTCTGTGTTTGTTTTGTGAATGGTTCAAGCAGTGATAATTTCTTCTCTTTTCATAATGTTAAACTTTTGTGATTGGATTCAAGCAGTATGATTGTTAACTCTGCTGACAGTATGTTTTTCTTAGATTGGAATGTTAATTACCTTATGGTTAAAAGTTAATTATCCATGCCTGTGTGGTCAAGGAACATATAGGGCTTAGAATACATCACGCAACCCATTATGTGAATAAACATGAACCTCTACACTTGCAATCTATACCAAAACACCAGACTTCATGTTAGCTTTAATCCAGTCACAGCAGCAGTAAACTTATTGTAAATAACCAGCTGAGATGCAATAATCAGGATGCCGAAGCAAAGATAGCGATGGTTTTCTTGACAAACAGGAACCAAAAAATAGCTTTTGAAAATGTATAAAACAAGCAAATTAAGGGACAAGTACTCAACCTTTTATAAACCGAAATGTTCTTTAAAATGGGATTAGGAGATACTTGCACCGGTTGTTAAGAACAGTATCCCATGCATACATATCTCTATTACAAGAAAAGTACGCTCTGATGGATTGACTCAATCTGATGCTAATAACTTCACCAAAAGTCATATAATCTTTGATTTTGGTGAGAGAAGAACAGCTTTATGATTCTGAAATTAATTCTCTAATTCATTAGGAACCGATGTCAAACTTTGGTTTATTGAAACCTGAATTCTTTTTCTCAGTATAATCTTTGATGAATTTCCACAGAAGCAAATTGTTGTCAACTAATGACACATAACGTGAAGACCAAAAACAAACCTTAAGCTCAAAATATCGAATAAAACAATCAAGGAGAGAATTCATAAAAGAAATGGAAAAATATTCCATCAATTTATTGCAACTGCTTCATAAGAAAAACTTATCAATATATAAAATCATTTCCATCATTCAATATTGCAATTCTTTGGTCTTTTACTTTATATTGATTCCTTTTGGTTTAATTGTTATCAATCTCTAGATTTGACAATTTCTAAACATATTCTCGCCCCAAACAGACCCCTATTCTCATAAAACCCTGGATTTAACAGTTAAATCCATTTCCTTTTTCACTTATGGTTATTTCTAATGCATTTTTTTTTTTTTTGTTGATTGGGAGTGTTCATCCAGCTTGCATGCATCTGGGGCCTTGAAGTTAACGACCAGATGAATCTTTTTTTTTTTTTTTGTCTGGAGGTGTCCAAGTCAGCTTATGCGTATCTCGATTAATCCTTCGAGACCTTGAAGTTAGCAACTAGATAAACCTCCAGTGGCTACCCTATTAGCAGTTAAGGTGAATTGAACTCAAGATTACTTAAATAATACACCCAAGAGTCTTAATTGATCACTCAACCACCATTGCCACCCAATGGTGGTTATTTTTAATGCATTTCCTTAACGTAAGTTTTAAGCTATGGACCTGGAAAGTTGCCATAACCTAGCTAGTCAAGTAAGCAAGAAATTTAAGTGCAAGTTCATGTTGATTAAAATATAATAATCTTCTAACCATTGGATAGCGTGTTCTCAATTTCTGTTGCTAAAGATTAAAGATATCCAACATTTCCAACCTAGAACACTTTAGCAGTTAGCAGATAGATAACTCCTAAATAAAAAACCATTTACTTGAATTGACTTACAATTTCCAGCCCAGAAAAAAAGAAAAGAATATTATTCTACTCCTATAAATTAAGGCACTCAATAAACCAGCATATACAAATCAATTAGCACAATTAGTACTAATCCTAAATATGGCTAAACTTTCTGCCATCATCTTCTTGCTTGTCCTCATTAGCTTCAATTGTGGTAAATCTCTATTCATTTCTCCTATATATATACACACTTAATTTATGACTGCATGATCAATCTCTTCTGTTTTTCAACTTTAAGTTTTATTCATATTAAGGTGTCAGAACATATTGGTGGCTAACTAATTTTCAGGCATCATATTTCTATTACTAAAACCCAGTGTTCTAATAACCGACCAAGGCTGAAACCTGGCAAAGTGATGTTAGCATGTTTAGAGGTTTGAAATCTAGCAAACACACCCTTGAAAAATTTAATATGTCCTTACAGGTTTGAAATCTAGCAAACATGCCCCTAAAAAATTATCATCAGTCCCTACAGGTTTGAAATCCATCAAACGCACCCCAAATGCAAATTGGCGGTTGACTGGTTGGTGATGGCGACACACAAAATGCAAATCCTACTCATCCTTTGAGCCATTGCCTAGCAAATCTACTCAAGATATGGCTGAAAATGAACTATTTTGTGGCAAAAAACCCCATTGCCGACGTCGACAACCTAGGCCAAATAGGCTTGTTTCCAGCGTCGGCAACACTCCCCATCACCACAAAAACACTCTTCTCACCCTCCTGACCAAAACCTATCTCACCCCCTTGTTAGCCCTGCCAATTGTCGGCAACAACTCGCTGTTGTGGTCGTGCGACTTTTGCCTTTTCCGATTGTTTCACTCACCAGAATCACTTTCGTCGCCACGTTTCAACTCATCGACTCTTCCTCTCCAAAACCCCCCAATAGCCCCGCCGCCATCTGCTCGCCGATCGCCACCTTCCTCTCTAAGGTTTGCTTATTCAGGCAAGAAACAGTGGAAATGGGTGACCCAACCCGGCGAAAGGCCTTGAATCTCGGATAGACCGATTAAACTGGCTGGGCCAGGGTGGGTTTTAAAACGAAGCAAATATATATATATATATATGAATTAAAACATAACCAGAATTAATGAAGAAGAGAACAAAAGAGTATAGTGCGTTAATCATGACTTATTATGACTTTGCAGATGAAGTATTGGTTCCCATGGCAGAAGCAAAAGACTGCAACAAGGTCTGGAACTGCAAAGGTGACAAACGTTGCTGGGATGACTGTAAAAATAGTTACAATGGCAAGGGGCTTTGTGATTTATATACCGCGCCCGGCGTCCCTAAGCAATGCTTTTGTGCCTACAAGTGTTGATTGTTGATGATCATCATCAACGTAATATCCACTCAGTAATCTAAATAAATGAATCTTCCCAGTGAATGATTCCTACAAAACCAGACTTATGTGGCCCATAATTTGTATTAAGTAATGAATGTTGTACTAGTGTAATCTCAAGTTGTTCTGTATAATATTTAAACTTGAGTTATATATTTCAAATTATATAACTGATACCTCACCAAATTAAGAAAGAATTTATATATATATATATATATTTTTTTTTTTAAGAGAAAAGCCTAAATTTGAACCAGATTTATTGGGAAGGATTTGATGAAGATTTTATTGACATTAACTTAGTTAGGGAAACTACCTCTAGTTAGTTTGGCAGTTTGCTTGAGACTCTTGGGTGTATTACTCAAGAGGTATTGGGTATATTACTCAAGAGGTCTTGAATTTGAATCCCCATAACAACTAATAAGGGTAGCCACTGGAAGCTTAATTGACGTTAACTTTAGGACCCTAGTGGGGTTAGTTGAGGTATGGGCAAGCTGGCCTGGACACCTTCGGATACAAAGGAAAAAAAAAAAAAAAAAAACTTGCTTAGGGAGCAGTTATGATTTAATGTGCTATATCTAAAGAAATCTACTGCCCATTAATGACACAAATCTGCTTTCTGTTTATGCCTAAACTTTCTGATTTACGTACTAATAATATGAAGGGAGAACGACATTTTCCCACCCAAGGTTTGGCGAAATGACACTTTTCCACCCTTCAAGTTTCAAAATGACACTTTCCCACATTTCATTAGGTCCTGTTATGTTTTCCGTTAATATTTTATTAAAAAGACGAAAATACCCTTAAATATTTGACTTTATAAATTTTTTATTTAGCCAAAAAGTTGAATATTAAAAAGTCAAAAAAGAAAAAATAGTTAATCCCCACCTAAAAAGTTAGAGTAATGCTATGCAATTGTTAAAGTTAAATGACCTCAATATTTATTTATTTATCTATAATGTCATCAATATCCCATCATTATTATTCAATAATCTACTAAATTTATAATGCTTATCATTTTTACTAATTAATCTAGAAAATCAATATTCCTAATTAATTAAATAAACAAAGGAAAAACAAAAATATTTCTTTACATTTGAACTAATAAATAATTGAGTAAAGACTTTGACTTAACTAAATTTCAATTTATAATAAACTAATTAAAAAATAAACCATTTAAGGGTATTTTCGTCTTTTTAGTCAAATATTAACAGAAAATACTAACAAAACCTGACAAAGGGTGGGAAAGTGTCATTTTGAAACTTATCGGATGGAAAAGTCTCGTATCGCCAAACCTTGGGTGAGAATATGTCGTTCTCCCTAATATGAAACTAAAGTTATATGATATAAAGATTTCATTAATTGAAGATTAATGAAATCTCGATCCAACTATATGAATATATTTATTAAAATTACACACACACACACACACACACACACACACACACACACACACACACACATATATATATATATATACACACATATATACCAAGGCCTTTAGCAAATATAATCAAATAGCTATAGTTTAGAACACCACCCATATTCTAAAGATGGCAAAGCTCAGTTCTGTGTGTTTTTTGCGCCTCCTCCTTCATTTTCTTTTCAAAAAAAAAACAAGTTACTCTATTATCAGAATTATGTTACTGAAGGTAACGTTACCATTATCGTTATCCCTGTAAGTGAATCCAACAGATATACACTCATGTTGGATCTCGTTTATTACAGTTGGTTAACACCCATCAATGTCTTAAGCACTCTTCTCATAAAATAATTAAGAAGCATATTACATTAATCTGAAAAGTATTGTTTTGCAATTTGCAGTAGCTAATAGCTGGGTATGTATTGGTATTTTTATGCAGGTGAGGAGACGGTGGCCATGGCGGAAGCAAAAGAGTGCCGCCAACTTTGGATGTGCTCAGGCGAAGACAATTGCAAGTTGGATTGCAAAACTTTGTACAACGGAGTGGGAGCCTGTTTGGATATTACACCATCGATGCCAAAGCAGTGCGGTTGTGCTTACACCTATTGAAAATTGCTGAAGATGGTGATAATTTGCTGGAAATGCAGAAAAATTCAGCTAAAGTTTCAAACTGTTTTTTAGCGCCAAGTGTTCAAGTTGCTGTTATGGGTGCAGTGGTTGAAGCTACTGTTTTTGATGGATTATTGTGATGTTTTTGTGACATGTTTAGTTGGGTTAAGACATGGTTTAGTTTTAAGTTTTATTTCAAAATCAAATTTGTAAAAAGATCTACTGAATTAGCTGTAACAGTGGACTGTTTTGTATATATTATCCCTGTTTTATTAATGAAAACCAGAGCACATATTTCATGCCTGTAGTCTCTTTCTCTTTTGCTTAATATCTCCTCTTCATCACTCTCTAATAGAACCAACAATTGGTATCAGAGCACTTATTGATCTTAAAGGGCCTGATACACTCATCTTCTCCTATCCAACTTCTCAACCTTTGTTACGGTAAAATTTCCTATCAAACTCCAAATAACATGATTCAATGGCACAACACGCAGCTTCCTTTACTCCTCCAGCCTTCAATGGTGAACAATATCACATGTGGGCTATCAAAATGAAGATTTTCCTAAGGGGACAAGGTTTGTGGCAGTATGTTGAAGAGAACAAGCAACCACCTACATTGGGGCTAAACCCCACATTGAACCAAATCAAGCTTCATGAGGAGTAAGCTACTAAAGCTCCTAGAACTTTGTCTCACATTCATGCAGTTGTAACTGAACTTGGTTTCACAAGAATCATGGCGGATGAAATAGCCAAGGAAGCATGGGACAAGCTCAAGGAGGAGTCTGGTGGTATTGATACGACTAGGAATATGCATGTATTGAATTTAAGGAGGGAGTTTGAGATGCTGAAGATGCAAGAATCATTAATCATTAAAGGAGTATGTGGATAGGTTGATGAATGTGGTGAATAAAATTAGATTGTTGGGTGAGGAAATGACAGACAAAAGAATTGTGGAGAAAGTATTGGTGAGCCTACTCGAGAGCTTTGAGTCCAAGATTTCATCACTTGAGGACTCTAAAGATCTGTCATAGATCACACTCACAGAATTGGTGAGTGCTCTACAAGCTAAAGAGCAAAGGAGGTAGTAGAGACAAGAGGATTCAAGTGAGGGTGTGATGGTGGCAGGCTTTAAAGGCAAAGCTATTCAGGGAGGAAACAAGAGCTTTGCTGAAGATAAGAAAGGGAAGGAGAAAACCAGTAATTATTGGAACAAATTAGGTGGAATGAAGGAGTATCCACTATGTTCTCACTGCAAGAAGAAGGGTCACTCTGAGAATAGGTGCTGGTTCAGACCAAACCTTCAATGTAGAGCATATAAGCAATTTGGATTGAAAAAGTTTGCAAAAACAAGCCAAACCAACCACCACAGCAAGCCTAGATTATTGAAGATTAGTAGCCAAATTCAGAATTTGAGCAACTATTTGTGGCATCTTGCTGTGCAGCTCAAGTTTGTAATGATGCTTGGTTGATAGACAGTGGCTGCACCAACCACATGACAGCAAACTTGCAAGATTTTGAACTTGGACAGGGCATATCACTCTAGAGTTAGAGTTGGGAATTGAGAGTTTGTGGATGTCAAAGGGAAAGGAGATGTTGCTGTGCAAACAAGGTCAAGTATTAAACTGAATGCAAATGTCTTTTATGTGCCAGAAATAAGTCACAATTTGCTTAATGTAGGACAAATGCTATAAAAGAATTATGTCTTGCATTTCCAAGACCAGTCCTGCACAATTTTGGACAGTGAAGGTAGTGAACTAGTGAAGGTTAGAATGATGGGAAAAAGCTTCCCTATTAGGATGAAAAAACCATAACCTAAAGCCTATCTGCTAAAGTAAATGAGTCTGAGTTATGGCACATGAGATTTGACCATTTCCACTACCATGGTCTTAGAGAAATTCAGACAAAAAATCTTGTCCAGAATCTGCTCGAGATTGAAGAAACTAAGGTTATGTGTGCAACTTATCAACTTGGCAAGTTGAGTAGGCAACCTTTTCCTGTAAACCAAGCTTGGAGAGCTGTTGAGAAACTCCAACTCATCCACACAAATGTGTGTGGACCTATGCATACACCTTCATTAAATGGGAGCAAGTACTTTTTCTTATTCATTGATGATTGGTCCAGGCTGTGCTGGGTCTATTTTCTGAAACAAGAGAGTGAAGTTGCAGCTGTGTTTGGAAGATTTAAACTGCAAGTTGAAAACCAAATTGGCCTTAGTATCAAAATAGTGAGAAGTGATAATGGGAGTGAGTACAGTTCAAATGAGCTTGAATCAATTTGCAAGCAGGCTGGAATTAGACACCAATTTAGTAGTGCCTATACTCCACAACAAAATGGAGTCAGTGAGAGGAAAAAATATGACTGTTATGAAGATGACTAGGTGCATGGTTGTTGAGAAGAAATTGCCCAAGTCTTTTTGGGCAGAGGCAGTGAACATCGGGGTCTATTTACTCAATAGACTTCCTACTAAGGCCTTGGTTAATCAAACTCCATATGAGGCTTGGTATGGGGTGAAGCTTGTAGTGGAGAATCTGAGAATTTTTAGGAGTATATGCAATGCTCTTATCCCAGTAGTTAAGAGAAGTATGTTTGATGACAAAGACATGATAGGAATTTTCATTGGCTGTAGTGCTCAATCCAAGGCTTACAGAGTTTATGTTCTAGAAACTAAGAAAATTCACATCACTAGAGATGTGAAAGTAGATGAAAATAGTGTATGGAATTGGGAGGAAAACAAATTGATGAAGACTAAGTGGCAGACATCATGACCAAGGCTTTATCCAATGCCAAGTTTGAGAATTTAAGACTCAAACTTGGTGCTTCCAGCAAGATTATCAAACAGGAGTGTTGAAGATGGTGATAATTTGTTGGAAATGCAGAAAAATTCAGCTAAAGTTTCAAACTGTTTTTTTTGGCGCCAAGTGTTCCAGTTGTTGTTACAGGTGTAGTGGTTGAAGTTATTGTTTTTGATGGATTATTGTGTTTTTGTGACATGTTTGGCTGGGTTCAGCTGTGATTAAGACATGCTTTAGTTGTAAGTTTTATTTCAAATTCAAATTTGTAAAAATATCCACTGAATTAGGTGTAACAGTAGACTGTTTTGTATATATTATCCCTGTTTTATGAATTAAAAAAAGAGCACATATTTCATGCCTGCCGTTTCTTTCTCCTTTGCTTAATATCTCCTCTTCATCACTTTCCAATAGAACCAACAAAAATTTCACTTCCACTTCTCTCAACCATGTACTAATAAATTGGTGCTATAATTAAAGTCAGTCTGGAAACAATAGTTCTTCAAGTATGTGTTTTAACTCATTGTCAAGGAAATCTCTGTCAGTTGATCTCTTTTGTTTGCTTCATTCTATGTGCTATTGTCCATTTCATAGCCAGCTATGCTTTCTCCATGGATAATAAGTCAAGTGTACTGTAATAACTAGAAAATGGAAAACAACCATCCACCAGTCAACCTCAGATGATCAAATGAAACAAACATAAGTGTCGTAGTAATTTCAAAACAGCAATCTCAAATTGAAGGAAAGATATATAAAACCAGACCAACAATGAAGATGAAAACAGAAGGCCCTCTGATCCTCTGAATTGAACACGACAAATATGAGCTCCAATGCGCCCACAAACTACGTACATAGAGGCCTCACTCCGGAGGTTGTGTCGAAGTTTTAATAAATATAAATTTCTGGGCTCATATGGCAGTAGGCTAAGTCCAGAAATTTCTTCCTTGCTAACCAAATTCTTCATCTGCCATTGCGCCGGGAGAAATTCTATGAAATAAAAGAAAAATCTTCAGTGCAAGTGGGAGAGTTATGGATGTTCCAGAATCAAGTTCTCCACTGATCTATTAGTAGTCTATATATTGAACTTCACGTTCCACTATGGGGTGTGTGTGTGAGGAACACAATATAAAGACTCAATAGTTGAGAGTTTTTTGACTCCCTCAAAGATGAATCAGATGACCAATTATTTGCTAAAAACAAAATTAAAGATGAGAAAATGAGGATTCACAACCATTTTGAAGTTAGTATTGTTAAATTATATTAACTAGGACTTGAAGGGCAATGAAATAAAACTCTAGGGTGGCATTTGGTTCGGGGTCTAATAAGAATACTTCGGTAATCTTTCTTTAATTTTCAAGATTCCTTTGTTTGGTTGTCTAAGTAATAAAATATTGTGTAATCTTTCAATATGAATAGTGTTTATTGTTGGTAAAATAGAGGGTAATCAGATTACCACCTCAGGGGGTGGTATTAAAAGATTATCGGGGTAATATGAATTTTATACCTTTTTTGCCTTTAATTAAATACCATTTTGGACACAATTGCTTTCAAATATTTACCAAGTAACAATTAGCCGAATTGCGTGAAAGGACTTCTATAACCTCATAAATTATTTTTTGGTAGAAATGCCCCTCATTTTACATAAAATTAATCTTAATTTTTATACAATTTACCCTTATGTAATAAAATTTTTGGACTATAATGCCATTGATCTGAAAACTATTCACATAACACCCTAACCACCATAGATTTTGGCGGTGGCTACTGGCCACCACTACCGGAACGTCACACAATTGGCCAGATCTAGCCGTTTTTGGCTAGATTAATGGTTGTGGATTTGGCCAAAAATGGCTAGATGCACAATTGTTAACGGCCACAAATCTGGCCGTTAATAGCTACGGATCTAGCAAAAATGGCCAGATCCACAACCTGCTAGCCGTTTCTAGCCTCCAACGGCCAGATTGATGCACTGACTAGAACCTACCGGTCGTGCATTATTCTGGCAACCGCCCACAGTGGCTGGGGGTATTTTGTTAAATTTTAAACTTTTAGCTACCGTGTTTTAGCTAGAGGTGGGCATTTGGGACTGGGTCCAAAAACTCAACCCAAAAACCCGGTCCTAGGATTGGTCCTAGGAGGCTTGGTCTCAAAACGGGACCATACTTAAGGAGGAGGGCCTGGGCCCAAATTTTTTTGCATTTTTTAAGTTTAGTCCCCTATATAATTACATAAACCCCCTATAAATTTTGAAATAAACATAAATTACAAGGGTTAAAATGAAATTTTATAAAATTTATATAAAAAAGAAAATATTTTTTTTTTTTAACTTTTTCTACTAACCGTTGGCAACAATTTTTATTATAACCGTCACATGCCAGCCAACGGTTATAATTTTTTTATAACCTCCCCCCAGAACAACTATATTATAAATAACCCTAAAATCTTTCATTTTTTCCACATCAACCAATCTCTCATTTTGTCAATCTCTCTATTCCAAATCTCCAATCAAATTCTCATTCAATTTATATTTATAATTTATTCATATTATTTATTTATATTATTCAATTTTTTTCTATTTTTCAGTATCATCTCTTATTCATAGTATTATTTAATTTCTTTTTATTTTAATTATTTATTATTGTATCATAAATTTATAATGGATTCCCCAAATGAGTTTTACATTCCATCCACCGAAGAAATGGAAGGGTTCAATCCATTTTCACCATTTCCTCTAGAGGCAGCAGCTGCAATTCCACAACCACATTTGGTCGGGACGAGGTGTAGCCAAACATATGCGAGCTACGAGTCAACAGGCATGGGCATAGCCTAACCCCCCCAACCGTCAAAGAGGGTTGTGTCCGATGTATGACGACACTTCACCAAATTAAAACGGCCAAAGAAAAATGGGGAGGGGGAAGAATTGTGTGGGATATGTAATTTATGTGGAACCATTATTGGTGCTGAGAAGGGGACTTCGACGATGCGATGACACGTGGAGAAGAAGTACCCCCAAATAATGCAGTTGTCGGATACATCTTCAAGCAGATCAGGTAGACAGATTCAAACTCAACTTAATTTTAATCCATAATCCTCAACTCTCACAACATGACAATAAAATGCACATGTTACACGAGAGGAAATAGCAAGATTCATAGTTGCTACGGACTCTCCCATTTGTTTATCTGAAAATCCTTATTTTATTCACATGATTAAAACTGCATTTTGTCCAGCATATACCCCTGTTAGTAGAAGTACAAGTAGAAGAGATATACTAAAACTTTATAACAAAATAATAAATAAACTTAAAAACGAATTTCAAAATTTTAGGAATATATCTATTGCATTTACATCAGACATATGGGCTTGTAGATCAAAAACCGATTTTTTAACTGTCATAGTACATTTCTTAGATCATAATTGGGGTTTACAACAAAAATTGATGGGTTTTAAACCATTATATGAAAAACATAGTGCTAAAACAATTTATTTTAAAATTCTTGAAGTTTTGCAAGAATATTTATTAACTGATAGAGTTGTAGCACTAATGCTTGATAATGCAGCTGCTAACACCGCGACAATCTCTTTGTTTGAAAATAGACTAGATCCACGTGGTGAAGGCAAATTTTTTCACCAGAGATGTGCTTGCCACATCATCAATTTGATAGTTAAAGCAGGTTAGATGCTATACATTCAAAGATGGAGAGGGTGCGTGCGGCTATCGGATTTATTGTCGGCGGTAGCAATAAAAGATGGCAGGAGTACGTCAAATATTGTAAGCAAGAGGACCCATCGGTTTGACCTTTGAAGTTATGTACAGACATGCCTATACAATGGAACTCCACCTACTTGATGTTGGAAAAAGCTTTGCCAACCGCGAAACAAATTACAGATTTCGTCAACTGGAAGCACTATCTAGAGGAAGTTGTTAGCTATGATGATTGGGCGGTTTGTGAACTTTTTTATTCATTTCTTTAAATTTTTTATGATGCTACTAATACATTAAGTGGTATTTATTATCCGACTACTAATTTAGTGTTAGATATTTTACTTCAAATTGCTAAAACTTTTGCTACATATAGATATAATAACATTTTAAGGGAAATTGTTTTAAAGATGGAAGAAAAATATGAGAAATATTGGTTAGATATTCCATTCTTATATGGATTAGGCCTTGTTCTAGATCCTAGGTTTAAATTACACGTAGTTAACTGTAGTTAGAAAAAATCTGTGTAAGGATAATTAATTATATCCAAAACATGTATATAAAATGTCACGCAGGATCCACTTATAATTCATAACTTTAAGAATTTATTCGGAAATTACACATCAGAATATATTTATAGGTGGAAACTTCCAAAGGTGTTTCACAAACATTTATCTTTACATTACTTATCAAGATAAAAACATCAAGATGACAATAAATCATCTCCCCTCACGTGTAGCCCCCCGGTCTCTAGCATCCTTCGCTTCTGGTCTACCTTGTAAGCAATCAACAATGAAAGGTGAGCGCTAATCGCTCAGTAAGGAATATCCATTTCATTCTAAATGTGCTATTTGACCCTCATTTAAACATATTTGTTGATACACCACTTATCTTTTACATCTAGGTGTGCTTCCCTTTTCCTACTAATTCATATGCTTTTCATCATTTCATCCCATGGCTATATAACATCAATGTGTACACATACAAATAAGTATGTAAACATAGTACACACATCACATTCATGACATAACATCTAAATCATCTAACACGAGTATAAATTATCTAACATAGTATAATCATCTCATGATGTAAATAACATCATAACTCATGTATGCAACTAAATGCATATGAACCATTTAACGTCTAGCCGATCGGACTTTTCTTAGCATCTTAAGCACTTCATATCATCTACCTCAAATTCATCTAGAGCTCCTATCATCGGGAGGCGTGCTTACGCTTTATTTAGCATCTAAAGCATATATTCATCTTTCCTCAACCGGTATACAGGATATGCTTACGCGTTTTCCACATGTCTATATGCATCTCTAACATCTGATGGCATGTAAATACATATTTGGTAAGCTTATACTTTTATTCATCTATGGATTATCAATCCATTTACATTACCTCTTGCTCACCTACATCATCTTAAAACATGTATTACTTGCAACTTCATGCCATTTCATAACATTAATCTGCATTGACATCATGACCATGTATATCTTTCAAAGATCATCTAACTAATGGGTAAACATTAGTACTGGCATACTACAATATACTTAATAATCAATTCATAATCATAAGAATTGATCATGTTAGATCTTAAACTTTAATAACCAGTTTACACTTCGAACCATTTTCATCCTTTTCTCAAACGAATTGGCTCTTGGCATAAACATGAAAGTTATAGGTCTATGTCTTAGCTTTCCATTCTCAGAATCATCTCTTTCAAGTTTTATACTCAAGTTATGGTCGAAATACTGAAGCGGGTTAACAAAACCCCTAACTCACTACATCCGAATTTTCATATTACTATGCCACATCAATTCCTATTGACATTAACCTAGGTTTAACTTATGGATCAAATAAACCTCCCCTTAATAGTCTTTAACATCTTAAAGGAAGTGTAAAATCTCATTCCCATATCATCCATTATTGCTATAACATTGTAAGCTAATGCAAACAACACATCAACACTTCTAATAGCAACCATTCAACACCATGTGGCCTCCAATACTACAATTTTTGCCACAATCAGTATCCACACTTCATTTTCTTCAATCAAACATAACAACTCATAAAACATAAATAGCAATAACTTCATGTATAATGAATTCAAGGCAATAAGTAGAATAAATGAGTTCAACTACACTTGCCATCAACTAATTCTATGCCTTAAAGCTTTAATTTAAGGTTTCATAAAAATCTACAAACCCTAGCATAAACCCTAAAGTCATGGGAGGTTCTTCCTTACCTTTTTAAAGACTTCCTCCAACAAATCCTTTGCCTTTGACTTCTTTTACACCTTAATCCTACATATATAACATTATACCTCAACATCTACTTCAAATCTTCAAATCACATCAAAACTAAAGTTTTTAATCCTTACCTTAAACCCTTCAAATTGAAGATCCAAGGCTCCTATCTTGTTCTCCTTGAAAAATTATGCAAAACTCCTTGAAAACCTAGAGAAAGAAAGCTTGTTTCATGGAAGATTTGAGAGAAAATGGAAGAAATGTTGAAGAAAGGCTCTCTCCTTTGGCTTGAACGAATTTCATCTCATTTATAGGAAAATATTTCATTTATTTTCCAAAATTATGCAATTGGCCCAATTATTTTAATTGTATAACTCATAAGTCCTTAATTCTTCATATAAGGGCATTTTGGTCATTTCACACTAGACATAATTATTACTTAATTAATGCCATTAAATGCAATGAAGCCTACTCATCCTTGACTTTTTCAATGCTTATCCATAGGCAAAATCACCACTTCACCCTTAATGCCTTTCTATGGATAATTGATTCATACAGTTCCAAATGAATTGACTATTTTGCCCTTAGTTAGATTTTATGCTTTTTAACATAAAATTAACATCTAAAGGACTATTTTGAGTTAGGAACATACCTTTGACATCTTAGGTATTACATTTTATCTGTGCCGGTTTCTACAATTGCATCCGAGTCAACATTTTCAACGAGTGATTGGATTGTTGAAGATAGAAGATGTTCTTTAACCGATGAGATGATTGAAGTGATAATGTGTTTACGGGATTGGACTAATGCAAAAAGAAGACTACAACAACACCCTGAAGATCTCGAACTACTCGAACTCTTTAGGAATACAGATTTGAATGATGTAAATATTGTTGACGATGAAAATGAATAATTTAATAAAAAAATTATTTAATTGTTTATTTGCAAAGCGTGAATGTGTGAAATGTGAATTTATGTTAAAAATTAAAATTAACTATTAATTAATTAATTAATTATTTTTTTAAATTAATTAAATTTTTAGAAACTTATTAATCTACCCCTAAAAAATACTAAAAACCCCCTATAAAATTTCATTTCGCCTCTAAAATATAAAAAAAGACCGGGGGGAAAAGAAATTATCCAGCTCCATAGGGATCGGTCCTAGGCCCATAGGACTAGTCCTAGGGACCGGTCCTAATATTGCTCATGGGCCTGGGACCCATGATCGATTGGTCCCATTTGGGACCAGTCCCAAAGGTGCCCAGGCCTGGACCTGCTTAGGACTGGTCCTTGACCAGCTCTAGTTTTAGCTAAATTATCAAATGTTAGAGGTTAAAAGTAATACTCTAAATAATAATAATATTAAAAAGAAAGGGCAATTCAGTAAAATGCTTCTCCAAAATTCTTTTATTCCTACCATCCAAACATATTAATTATATATACACACCAATCTAACCAAACATATTAATATAACATGCCCTATTAATCTTCAAGGTAATCTATCTCGCTAGTAATACTATATTTTCAGTAATAAAACATTGTCAGAACAAAACGTAGCCTAGAGGATACTAAACTTGTAAGTAAATTAATATGTACCACTAGTCTTGTGTAATTGTTGTATGGCTATTAAGCTTACTATCATCAAACCAACTTTGCATCCACTGGTCGTACTGTAACCATTGTACACTTGGTGTGCTCAGGACTCCTCCTGTGAAAGTCTTCATCTTGGGGCATTTTTTTTTTTTATATCTATTTCTTCCCAAGATGGGAATTTTAAGTAATAATGACTTCAATGTACTTAAAATAGTTTCATCTTTCTCTATCTCTCCCTTATTTGCTACTATTTCTATCATCATTTTACACTATTTTGTCATCATTCTTTCAACTCTATTCAAACTTTTGGCCATTGCAGATGATACTAAGTTTCTTAATCCATCACAACAAAACAGTTTAGAGAGTAATCGAAACCAAACTAGTAAACAATCACACACAAATAATGTAAACAGTAAAGAGAAAGCACACGCTCGATTTAGCGTGGTTCACCCAAAATCCAAGCTACGTCCAACATAGTCAATATTATTGAAATATTTCCTAACCTCTCTTGTTACAATGAATGTGGTCGACTATGATTTTCTATATCACTCATACAAGAGAATTATGTGTTTATATACTAAGTTTAATGAGAAAATTTAATATTAGAAGAGGGACCCTCATGTGCGTTGGGCATTACGATCTCAAGTAGACTAGCTCGCGTTGATGAGCTATGACCTTGAGTTGCAACCTTAATTGTTGAAATGGTCCAACCCTAACAATCTCCCACTTGGCGAGTACTTCACACAATGAAGACCAACCTCAGCAACACAGCACGTAAACTTTACCAAGCTTACCGCTTTGGTCAGAAAGTTGATGAACAAATTCTAATTCCTCGCAAGTGCACAAATCGCTATCACAGTATAGTGTGCAAAAGCAAGGGTCGATCCCACAGAGATTTGTAAGCAATTTACTAATCCTAATAACGAAGCTTCAATTTAAACTAATAACTAGAATTGATAATCGCAATTCAGGGGAAATCATTTCAAAGGCAACAACTAATTAAACTAAAGTTAAACGACAATAAAGTTATCTTAAATCCAATCGACCAAAACCTAGGGTTCCAATTTCACCATCATTATCTAACTCAATGTCAACCAAATATCTATTATTTATCAATTCATTTTCTAGGGTTCGCACTCACCAAATCAAGGTATTACCATACGGCTTTCAGGATTAACCTAGTATTTTTAACACAAGACTAGCTAGGGCGTATAGTCTAGCCTATGAATTAAATACCCATTAAACATATGAGTACTCGAAATGCTGAACAAAGGTGTATTTGTCATGGCGTGTGCACAAACACTAATTACCCAAGAAATCATGAACCTACTAATACTCTATCAGGGCGTATGCATAGAATATTAATCTTTCATTCAATAATCTTCACACATACAACCTAATAATTTGCACTAAGTGTCGTCACACAATAATGGAAAGTAAAGGAGTAATAAATACATGAATGAATCTAGAGTTTCATTGAATTAACAACACTACATATATGATTACACATAGAGCCATCAAATTAGGCTACATTGGATCTCTAGAGAAGAGTTTAGTTACACATTGACATTGAAAAGAGCAAACCTGAAATTCCCCAAAGCATGAATGATCTTCAAAACCCTATGAAAAATCTCCCTTCTTTTTACTAAGAAAATAACTCTCCTTTCAATCTCTAGCTAGCCCTAAACTAAATTACAAAGTCCTAGTTATACTTTTCCTTTGCTAGGGATGTTTTTGGAAGAGTCCAAGTTCAAGTTAGAGTTAAAAAAAACAAGGATTTTTTTTTTTTTTTTTTTGCGATCCACGTCATGGCGTGAATTTCTGGTGTTGCGGCCTTGTCACACCGCGACACCACTTTCTTCATGCCAAGGTATGAACTTTTTGCCCAACTTTAGTTTCTTGCGCCGTGCCGTGAAAAGTCCATGTCGCAGCGCCATCCAACAAATTCAATTCCTTTCTTCTGTTTGATGATCCGTTCTTTTTTCTTTAGCACGTACAAAGCCTCCAACCACTGTGTTAGCATAAATTCCTCAATTTTTCTACCTGAAAACCTGAAACTCATACACATACTCGTGATTCTTGCAAATAAAAATATGCAAAGAACTTGAATAAAAATAATCCATAAAAGTCACGAATTCCCTACGATCTACCCATAAAATCACGGAATATATATATCATTTCACCACTCATCAAAAGTCTGTGACATTAACTAACGTATCAACCTTCTCAAGCAACACCAATTTTTGCTCCACCTTTTGTCTAATGAAATGGTATCGAATATCGATGTGGTTAGACCACGAATGAAGGGCTGGGTTTTTACCTAACTAAAAAGCACTTTGATTGTCACACCCTATCTTCACTCCATTGAGCTTAAACCCAAGCTCTATGCTCAACCTTCGAAGCCACATAGCCTCCTTGCTTGCATGTGTTAACGCCATGTGTTCTGCCTTAGTGGATGATAGAGCTACATAATTTTGTGACAGAGTTATAAAACTTTGTCTCTTACTCATCCAACAAATTGCTACGCTAAACAAGTTGAATAAATACCACTTGTAGATCGCCTACTATCGAGATCACCTCCCCAATCAGCATCCACAAATCCTATCACATCTAGCTCATCCTTAATCACCATGTCTCCATAACATAGTGCAAAATCCGAGGTCCCACGAAGATATCTAAGAACTCTCTTTGCTCCACTCCAATGCTCCTTGCCAAGATTGGACATGAAATGACTTAATACTCCCACTATTTGTGCAATATTAGGTTGCGTGCACACTATGACATACATTAAGCTTCCTACAACACTAGCATATGGCACATGCACCATTTCTTCAACATCTTCCTCAGATTTTGGACATTGATCAGCAAACAATTTCTCTCCCAAAATCACAAAAGTCTTCATAGGTTTATAGTCTGTCATGTTGAATTTTTTCAACACCTTTTCAATATGCTTTTTTTGCCCTAACCACAATTTGCAACTCTAATGATCTCTTGTAATTTGCATACGTAAAATAAAATTTGCTGCTTCAAGATCCTTCATATCAAATTGTGCAGCCAACAAACCTTTGGCAGATTTGATTAACTCCTTGCTCTTCCTTATCAGTAACATGTCATCCACATATAGAATTAAAATAACAACATTATTTTTTAACCTTTTCACATATACACAATGATCCACGTTATTGCGACTGAAGTCATGCTGAAGATTATGGGAATCAAATTTTTAATACCACATCTTTAGTGATTGTTGAAGCCCATTCAGAGACTTTTTCAACCTACACACCAAGTACTCCTTCCTTTGGTAGACAAACCCCTCAGGTTGTCTCATGTAAATCTGCTCCTCCGAATCTTCATGTAAGAAGACAGTCTTTACATCCAATTGCTTAATTTCAAGATAAGTAGCAGTTATAGAGAAAACATACCTAATTGATGTTAATTTGACCATAAGTGAAAAAATTCTCATCATAATCAACACCTTCAATTTGCGAGTATCCCTTTGCAAAGAGCTTCACCTTATATTTTGCAACTATTCCATCTGCTTGCAACTTTCTTTTGAACACCCATTTGCATCTAATTGCCTTTCGATCCTTAGGCAATTTACATAGGACCCATGGATTGTTATATACACCCTTACCTGTTCTAGTAGCATCGTTTGAGAATGTGAGTTTTGATTTTGTCTTGGGACTATTGATAACACATCAGAATAAAGATTCCACAAACAGCGAGTTGACAAACATCGTAAACAAGTCATTTCAAAGCCAAAGGACTCAGTATGGATTCACCTTCGGAAGGAGTGTTTTCCAGTAGGTAGATTTGGGAAGTTACAATAAAGAGCTGACGGTCCATTTAAAGTGCTAGAGCGTATCAATGATAATGCTTACAAGATTGAACTACCAGGTGAATATAATGTTTATGGCATCTTCAACGTTGCAGACTTGTCATCATACCATTCGGAAGAGCTAGTGGAAAGTGAACCAGAGGAGAATGCAGTTATCGATTTGAGGTCAAATCTTTTCTAGTGGGGGAGGATGATGCAGGGCTGCATAAGTTGAATAGTGTCAACGATATTAGAATACGACGAAAGGCCAAAGAAACAAAACTCATAAAATGAGGGTCATCATTTTTTAGCCTTTCAAAGTTGTTTTAGGAGTTTGGTTTTAGTCATCTCTTTATCGTTTCAGCATCAAAAGACTCGGGCAAATTCTTTCTGCCAATACCTTGGATAAGGTGACATCACTTGTGACTTGTATAAATCATGAAATGTTTGATTCTTTGAATTGATGCAAAGCTACTCCTTTAATTATATTAATTAATTATTGGATTCAGTGTTTTAAAACCCGGCTTGGGTGGACCAGTTTAACCAAGAATCGGTGCCTAGGCCAGGTTTTAAAGGATTAAAAATTGTTATTGACAGTTCACTTGGTATGACTCGCGATTGGACCGGGGTACTATAGCTAACCGCCGGTCCAACAGGTTTTGGTGCAAAACCAGTTCATTGTATGAAAAAATCCCCAATCCCCAATCCCCAATCCATTTTAAATTCTCATTCTGTCAATTCAACGACTTCTTCTATACCTCGAACGCATCTTCTATTCTTAAATCTTCATTGGTTTCTTCGATCAGTGACGTGTGTGCCGAATTCATTCGCCGCCAACAACTCTACAGTCTTTGTCCATCGTCGAAGTTCATCTTTTCATTTTGTCTTCACTTCATCAGTTCATATCACTTGAAAGTTTCACTGTGAAACGCTTAAAACAATTTATCTTTGTTTCTCATCTGCTAAATTGGTGAAGACAAATGAATTTTCATGTATGATGTAAAAAGAAATTTTCGTAGATGGAAACTTTAGTTGCTGAGTACTATGAAAATATTGAGTAGATTATTACAAAAATTAGATCTGGAAAAATATTTAGTTGACAGAGGAGAAGAGAAGGAAAGTCAAGAAAGTGTTTAGTCAATATTCAAAATTGAAAATAGTAGATTAAAACAATTGGACACCATAAACGAAATCATCAATCCAAGTTGGCAATCCTTGTTATTGAAGCTTTGCTAAACTCAGCTACTCAATCAAAAGCAAACAAACACAATTAGAGTTAAGTTGGGCCGTTTGATCAGTTTCTTATTTTCCAATAGCTTGAATCACATAAACGTAATATTTGGAAGTTTATTAAAATTAGAGTTGCTAATGTCATGATGACGTCAACATGCTAACGTTAGCATAATGACGTCACTGATTTGACCCATCGATTAGACCGATTCGACCAATCAACTCGGTAACCTGATTGAGTCTTTGTTCGGGTTGGGTTTAAAAAAAATGATTAGATTGCTAATGACTTTGAGGCTTGAATCAACACTTGACACTCTGTTCAGAAGCCTCCTATTTTTTAATTAATACTTACTACTTAATATCCATATATTTATAATTATTTAAGGAAAAGTAGTATCATTTTGTCTTTCTATTTTAATCATTCTTTTGGAATTATTCTAATTTTCCTTTATAAAATATATCCAGTGTATAAAATGAGGGTGTCCAGCTATTTTGCTTAACAAATTAGTAATAAAATGGGTACTTAGTGCAAATTTGTTCATCAGTTGGAATTTTGTATGTGTATATATATATTTTGGTAACCTGGGTGTCCAAGCCAACTTGCGGGCAGCTAAGCTAATCCTCAGGGTCCATTGAACACCCTACAAGCCTAAAGGATCAGATAAGTTACAATGTTATTATGGTAGGTGGCCCTAAGGTTTGAATGACAATGCTCACAAGATTGAATTACTGGGTGAATATAACGTTTATGGCACCATCAATGTTGCAGACTCATCATCGTACTACTCGGAAGAGCTAGTGGAAAGTGAACTAGAGGAGTATGTGGTTGTCGATTCGAGGTTGAATACTTTTCTAGTGGGGGAGGATGATGCAAGGGCTCACAGGTTGAATAGTGTCGACGGTGTTAGAATGCTATGATGCAAGGCCTCACGGTGTTAGAATAGTGTCATCATTTTTAGCCTTTTGAAGTTGTTTTGAGGGGTGTTTGGACGTTTTTATAAATTTTAGGGTTGTTTTGGTGGGTTTATGGATGCTTTGGTATTGTTTTGTAATAATTTTCTTTTTTCTTTTCTTTTTTTTTTGGGGTAATTAAGTATATTAATCCAAAAAGAAAAAAGGTTACTGAGTAACACAATTGGCCTAAAGGCTAGAAGACACAAAAAAGATAACATAGGCACAAAGGCCCAAACACAAGAGCATATAGGCTCAAACAAGGCACATCCGCCCGAAGGAGCTCAAAGACTCGAAAACAAAAGCAACTAGGCACAAATGCCCAAAAAAGAGCACAAAGGCTCAAACCCAAGGCCCAGAAAAGGCATATATTCCTAAAGGAGCACGCTGGCTCAACAAAAGAAAGGAAAGAAATTTCCTTTGTTTTTTCGAATTAAGATTTTAGGGTAGAACTATTTAAAGGCCGCTTTAGTCCTAAGAACAGTAGTTTTTTTATTATTATATGTTAATAAATTATTAAGAAACTGGAGGGTTTTCAAATAATTCAGTATCTGAATCTTGATACAATTCGATGATAATTTTTTGTATCACTTGTTATCTTTGGTTTCAATCATCTCTTTATTGCTTCAGCATCCAAAGACTTGGGCAAAAGTCTTTCTATCAATATCTCGGATAAGGTGACATTACTTGTGACTTGTATAAAGCATGAAATGTTTGATTCTTTGAATTGACGCAAAGCATGAAAGTGCTCCTTTAATTATAATAATTAATCATTAGATTGCTAATGACTTAGGAGGCTTTATCTTTTTTCATACTCAACACTTGGCAGTCTGTTCAGAAACCTCCTATTTTTTAATTAATTCTTACTACAAAATATCCAGATATTTATAATTATTTACTCCAATGACTTCAATTATTAAGGAAAAAGTTGTATCACCTTACCCACAAAAAAAAAAAAAAAAAAAATTTATTCTTACCCAAAAAAAATTGTATCATTTTGTCTTTCTTGTCACAATAACTTGAATATATATATATTTTGGTAGCTGGATTGTCCGGGTCAACTTGTGCATACCTCAACTAATCCCCAAGATCTATTGAATACCTTATAAGCCCAAAAAGCCACGTAAGTCATAGTATTATTGTGGTAAGTGGCCAAATGATTGAACCTAAAAACTCAAGGAAGGGTGTAAACCTCTTTGACTGCCAAATCAACTCTTTGGGGTTCAATAACATGAATATTGATTGGTTAATCAACTTGAATTTTATGAAAATTTGGAAGATTTAGCAATTACATGGAGAGAGTATAAAGATGGAAGAATAGTTAACTCCTCTTGTTAGCATTTATATAGTTGTTTATAAATTAATATGCATATATCCATTGTTGTAAATCCACTCTACACAAATCAAGCAAACATCAACCAACAAACACACAATCAACGCAAACCAAACATATTCAACACATAGTATTTACCGTGGTTCACTTGTTCAATATTGAACAAGCTACGTCCACGTTGAGCTCCAGAATATGGATGCTTGCTGCACTTACTATTACGATCAAGAACGGTTACAACCCTCTAACTCTCTTCCCTTTACAAGATTTCAACCAAGATCAAACAGGATTTAGAATAACAACAGTAAACCTACAATTTGAAATAAGAACTCTACACCAGGTTCCCACCCCACTAAGAAACACAACTTAATGGACAGATTTCTCGCAGATTTACACTCACACAGCAAACCCTAATTCTTGAACCTAATCTTCTAACTTAGAGAGATATCAAACAGAGAGGAAAAACACGTTGCTTTGAAACTGAAGGGTCATTTGCTTTGATAGGTTTGACAAGAGTTGGAAAAGTAACCCGCCCGGCCCGCGGCGGGTTACTACTTTTGGCGGGTTGGTCCTAACTTGCCCGCCAACAAAGGCAGGTCGGGTTAGGCCCGCCATGTTTGGGGGAATGGCTGGCCCAACCCAGCCCGCCAACCCTAACCTACTGGGTTAGGTTGCAGGTCGGGCCGGGTTAACCCCCTTTTTTGACTTTGATTTTTGATTTTGTTTTATTTAGTTAACTTTTCAAATAAATAATTAACGATTTATAAATGAATAAATGTAATTGTTTTTAGTTAACTTTTCAAATATCAATAATTCAATTCAATCAAATAAATTTTTTTTTTTTATTAACATTTCAAATATTAATTCAATTTTAATACAGTAAAATTGTAATATAAGAAAAATTAGATTTATTCATTCAATTGATGAAACTTTAGCATAAGAATGAATTATATTTTGTACAAGACATGGAAATTTAAGAATAAGACTTCAGTATTTAATTTTTATATATTTTACATACCATAAAAAATAATAATAACAATGTGTCAAATATTACAAAGTTTTATACATTTTAATATTTATGATTTAGAAGTATAGTTTAATATTATTGTGTAAAATTATTTGTAAGAGTTCAATCATAATAATTTAATTAAAAGAATTAAAAAAAATGGGGGAAACTTGAAAAAATAATTTATTTTTTTAATTTTTTTTTGGGCCAACTTGCCGGGTTGGTTATTGTATAGCAACCCGCCCGGTTGGCGGGTTTCCATATAGCAACCCGGCCCGCTCAGAGGTTGCATGCGGGTTGAACCCTCTCTAATGCGGGTTGGGTTAGGGTTGACCCGCCTAACCTGGCCCATTTGTTCCACCTTTAGGTTTGACTCAACTTAAGTCTTCAGCTGTCAGATCTGTTCTCAAACCAACGGTCAGGATAAAGTGTCGGTTTAAGTCACAACGGTGTCGTATTGGGCTTTCTCAGCTTAAGTTAAAACGGTGTCGCCTAAGGCTTCACATTTAACAATCTCCACCTTGAAGCCTTATTCTTTCCTTTGTCAGTAACCAGCAGGTGCAGCAAGCAGTTTTCATACTCCTTCTTTGCTATGTTGAATTCAGTTGATGTGAAGAATGTTCAAGCAGTGCTTGAACTTTACAGCAGTTACAACTTTGGTTCCCATATCAGATGGGTTTTCTTCGGTTGGAATTTTCAGCAGCCTGACAGTTCCCTTTGAAATCCGATCTCGGACAAAATGATACTTTACATCCGCATGCTTCGTCCTCTCATGGTATACTGGGTTTTTACTTAGATGAATGGCTCTTTGACTGTCAGAATATACAGTCACAGGGCCATTCATCAAGTTTATCTCTTTCAAAATCCCTTGTAGCTAGATTGCCTCTTTGAAAGCATCAGTTACTGCCACATACTCAACTTCTGTTGTGGACAGTGCCACTAATGGTTGAAGCTGGGATTTCCAGCTAATGCAGTTTCCACCTAAAGTGAAAAAATAAGCTATGGTGGACTTCCTTGAATCACGATCTCCTGCAAAGTCAAAGTATACATACCCAACAAGATCAAGTGCAGGAGTTCTTTTGTAATATTCTAATCCAACATGCATTGTAGTGTTAATGTATCTAAGTGTCCATTTTAAGGCAATCCAATGCTCTATTCTTGGATTTAACATAAACCTACTTAATAGAGATATTGCAAATGAAAGATCAGGTCTAGTGCTAATCATTGAATACATCACTGATCCTATGGCACTAGAGTAGGGCATGTTTTCCATTTTAATCCTATCTACATCAGTTTTGGGGGATTGAATTTTTCTTAAGGTGAAATGACCTACTAAGGGCACATTTACAGTTTTAGCATCAGTCAAACCAAACCTAGATATCAGTTTCTACAGATATGGGAATTGATGGAGTTTCAATCTATTTTCTTTTCTATTCCTATCAATCATCATCCCTAATATCCTTTTTGCAGATCCTAAGTCTGTCATCTCAAATTCAGCATTTAATTTTGCTTTTAATTCATCTATTTGAGGTTTGGACTTACTGATTATCAACATGTCATCTACGTATAGCAGTAAGTACATGGGTATGTTATTAAAGCAAGCATAATACAAACAGTTATCATAAGCACTCCTAATGAACCCAATTCCCACTATAAAGGAGTCAAATCTTTTGTACCATTGCCTAGGGGATTGTTTGAGTCCATACAAGGACTTGTGCAACAGGCAGGCATGCTCAGATAGGTTTCTATCTCTAAACCCCAAAGGCTGACTCATATAAATTTTCTCTTCCAATTCACCATGTAAAAAAGCTGTTTTAACATCTAACTGTTCCAGTTCTAGATCATATTGAGTTACTACAGCTTGTTAGTAAATGATCCCATATACGCAGCGGAAACAAAACAAATATAATATAGAGATCGTTTACATGAGCCAAGATCAAGGGTATAATTTTACAATTCATATTAAAATAAAATCTACAGAAAAATAAATATGAGTTTAAAGAAAACAAACGCATGTTGGAGGCTCCTCCAAATTTGTCAACGAATGTTTTGCTACCAATCCAAGTGTAGAATCGAACCCACATAGTCCACACGAAGACAATCTTAAAAGAACCAAAGAGGGATTTGCTAGATCCTCTTTGGCTTCAAGATTAAGAAGAAAGCAAATCAATTGAATTGATTTTCAAGCAAAAGTGTTTCTGCCGTGGGAGTGTTTTCAAAGGGGCTGCTGTGTTTTAATTTTCAAAGAAAAATTCTGTCACACATAATTAACACATTTTTTTTCCTTTTTATAGTACATCAATTTGCCCTAATCCCATACGGAATAGGCTTGGGCTCCAACCCAAACACCCCTTGTTGCCAAACACTCCCAATTTGATATTTTTATTTTATTTTTCCATCATTATCTCAATAAAAATCAATTAATATATATTTAAATATATATTAACATTTAACAATAATGATAATACATTTAAATATGTGCGAACACACATTTAAACGTAATTTCACTTATTTAATTTTTCTAACAAATTAAATAAAGGCTACGACCTCAGCAAATTTAATTGATCTGTGAAATTACCAAAATACCCTTTCGCCTAAAAAGACGAAAACGCCCTTCTTTCTTCTTGGCTCTTAAATTATCTTCTATGTGTGTGACCCATAGGCTCCTCATCATACCGGTAGTGTATAGTATCGCGATTAACACCAATTAATCGTCTCACTAATACACAGACCAAGATTGGCCCCTAGCAAGGCATCATGGCCACCCGATAGATTCGGATTCAGCAAAGTAGCTACCTTTCAACGATATGGTTACCGTACAATACGATCCTTTCATCATACGTTATCTCGACGAGACGAAGGCATAGAAATAGTGTCAACCTTCGGTTACTCTCGATATTATATATTCAGTTTCTGGACCAATGACCCGTATTATAATCTGGATAGAGCAACAACTCAATCCCACTGTGGCCACAGTTTTAGTGTCATTGCCATATACTGAATTGCGCCGTGAGATAACTTCTCCCGTACCCGGGAGTGATGAATCCTCTGTCAATCCACCATAGTCTTGATACACTCCTTGATATAGCCAATCACCACCGTACTGACAGCTCTGAATAGAACTGCGTTAGGCTAGTGTCAAACTGTACCAATCGGTGCACAAGGCGCTCCGGTGATCTCAAGTCTAAGGATCACATGCACCACCATTCGTTAGAGGATTTGTTCCATAGACACTGGGGTTACCATCCATATGGAATCCTCTGGTGGGTCAGTCCAGTGAACTTGCTGCGGTATATCCGCCTACAACAAGCACCCATGTGTTGCACCAGGTTGTCACCAAACAACCTTGACAAGTGAGATCAGTCACTGCCTTTCGACAGGGTCGTTCAACACTATGATAGCCTTATCATATTATCTGTGCCCTTACTTCAGAATAATATTGGGGCCACGAACGTTTCTAGAATGACCATCATATGTGCTCATAGGGTTCTCACTATCAAGATTTGAAACACTTGATACTCTCGTCACGGTTCTACCATTCTAAGGACATATATCAATACATATTGCAATAATAATAATTTATACGATATAGAATAAAATGCCTTTTATTGATTAATGAACATTATTACAAAGAGTCAATTCTACAATAATTGATTGGCTCTAGGGCACCTACTCCAACACAGCTAGCATAAGTCTAATTGTTTTAAACTTAACCACAGGAGAGAAAAATTTTGTAAAGTCTATACCTGCCCTTTATGTGTAGCCCTTTGCCACTAGTCTTGCTTTGTATCTTGGAGGGTCTGAGCTTGTTAGGCCTTCCTTCAGTTTATAAAGCCACTTGCAGTCAATTAGCTTCTAGTCAATAGGTTTTGGGACCAGAGTCCAAGTACTGTTCTATCTTAAGGATTTCATCTCCTCCTTCATTGCTTCCAGCCACTTTCTACTGTCTTTTGAACTCACAGCTTCCTGATATGTCTCTGGTTTAGATCTCAGTGTTTCTACCCCAGCCACAAGAGCTGTGTAGATCAAATCTGCATAATTGTATCTGTTTGGGGGCCTTATTTCCCTTCTGACTCTGTCTCTGGCTAGTTGGTAGTCTACTAGGTTCTCATCCTGTTCTTCTTCATTGTTCTCAGGCTGCATAGTTTCTTCATATTGGTCCCCAATGTTCTGCAGTGTGGTACTTTCTGGTTCTGTTTGTTCATATTGTTCTAAGTGCTCTAGCAGGTTTTATGGCTTCACCTCAAACTGTGATCTCTCTGTTTGATCAAGCAGTTCAGGATCTATTCTTGAGTTACCTGCATTGTCAGTAGACACTTTGCTAGGGAAGGTTAGCTCATTAAAGACTACATCTCGGCTTATTATGATCCTAACTCCTGGTGCATTTCTCTCCCACAACCTATAACCTTTTGTAGACACATTTTAGAGACCTAGGTTCAAGCTTACCCTCTTTGGTATGTGCATATGCTGCACACCCAAAAACCCTTAGGTGGTTTAGGTTAGGTTTCCTTCCAGACCATCTCTCTTCAGGGCATTTAAAACCTATTGAGCTGGATGGACTTCTATTGATCAAATAAGCAGTTGTGATTAGGGCTTCTCCCCAAAAGGTCTTGGGTAGCCCAGCAGTGAACAGAAGACACCTGACCCTTTCTAGAGAGTCTTATTCATTCTTTCTGCAACCCTATTCTGTTGTGGGGCTACCCTGACAATTCTATGCCTTTGTAACCCCTGATTTTGGCAGTAGGTGTCAAACTCTAAGTTACAGAACTCCAGACCATTATTAGTTCTAAGGGTTTTGACCTTTCTATCCAACTGTGTTTCTACAGGGGTTTTCCAACCTTTGAACTTGGTTAGGGCTTCGTCCTTAGTCCTAAGGAGGTATACCCATACCTTTCTACTATAATCATCCACTATAGAGAGGAAGTATATGTTCCCTCCATGTGACTTCACCTTTTCTAGACCCCAAAGGTCAGCATGGACATAGTCTAGACAGTTTGCAGCAAGATGAGTTCCTTTTTGAAAACTTATCCTGTGCTGTTTTCCAAGGATGTAGGTTTCACAAAAATCTAGAGTAGTTACAACATTAATACCAAAATAACCTTGCTGTTTCAATGCATTCATACCATTCTGGCCTATATGGCCTAATCTCAAGTGCCATTTTGCCACAGCAGATATGTTAGTAGACAATAAAACAAAATCAGAAACATCATGATAGAACTGTCCACACAATATATAAAGCCCATTTTTCTTAACCCCCTTCATTAACACATTTCCATTTTTGTAGACTTCCATACACCCATTTTGAGTCTTATAAGAACAGTCTGATTCATCCAAGGTTCCCAAGGAAATTAGGTTACGTTTTAGTTCAGTATAAACCTGACCCTAGTTAGTAATACTAACTTACCATTATTCAGCTTCATGGTTACATCCCCTATCCCTTGAACCTCACAGGAGTGGTTATTCCCCATAAAGACAGTTTCCTGCTCCCCAGTTTTAAGTCTTTGAAACTAGTCTTTGTTAGGGCTCATATGGAAGCTACAACCTGAGTCTAGTACCCATTCACTGCCTCTAGATGTATTAGAAATGGTAAGGGCTTCTAATATTTCTAGGTTACTACTAGAGCTGGCTAGGTTTGTCTCTGTACTATTC
Source organism: Pistacia vera (assembly GCF_008641045.1). Lineage (NCBI taxonomy): Eukaryota > Viridiplantae > Streptophyta > Magnoliopsida > Sapindales > Anacardiaceae > Pistacia > Pistacia vera. The sequence goes on from NW_022196252.1 coordinate 913,509, forward strand.
TGTTTGTTCTTTTTAATCGAATCATAGCAATTTTTCTTTAGGTGTCCTACCTTGTTACAGAAGAAACATTTCCTAGATTCCCCCTTAGTTCTACCATTTCTTTACTGTTCTTCTTGTTTTTAAAGCCTACATTTCTCTGATGGGTTTTTCCATTATCTTTACTAGATTACCCAACCTCAACTTTCCCTTTCACAAACAAATTGCTACCATTACGCTTCTGGATCTTTAATTCTAATTCCCTAGATTTTAGTCCAGAAACAATCAGGTCCACACTAGGTATTGTCCCACTATACTGGAGTGCATTCTTAACCACTAAGTATTCTTTAAGTAGGGAATTTAACAGAATCATAGCAAGACTTGAATCTCCAAGTTCTTGGTCAGTTCCTTTTAGGGTTAGGGTCATTTTTAAGAATTCATCAAGATTGTCATCTAGGGATTTAGCTATGTCCATTTTATAAGAAAATAAAGCACCTTTCAAGAAAGCTAAATTAGGGGCAGATTTAAGAGCATATAAAGACCCGAGTTTACCCCAGAGTGGAATTGGAGATTCCACACCATCCACCTTTCACAGCACGGTGTCTGACAGGTTCATTATGATCAAATTGTATGCTTCTTCGTCCACTTCTGCCTTTTTCTTTTTCTTTTCTTCTGGCCATTTGGACTCATCCTTTTCAAGTGCGATCCCGACCTTGTTGTGAGATAACAAGGCCTTCATTTTCTTTTTCCATGTATTAAAATCGATCTTCCTATCGTATTGGGAGATCTCCATACGCGTAGTGCTCATTATGCTATAATGACAAGGCAAAAGAAAAAAACAGTCTAAGAAATACGTGGCGTTGTTATACCAGAGGTTGCCAAGTATTGCCAGGCAGTTTTTGAGGCAGTCACTGGTGTTCCAGTTGAAATACTCTTAAACAGATTCAGTAAGATTCGAAACCCTAATTCGAAAGAAAACCCCCAAATTCTAACAAAACCCTAATTTTGATTTTGCCCAAAATTCGTCAATCCCTTGTGTTTTTGACCTAATCTCACAAATTAATCCCAAGATTCAACAAGATTTGAAGTCCTAATGATCTAGGAACCTTTAAATCGAAAAACCCCCAAAATCTGACAAACCCTAATTTTCAAATTCGTCAAGAGTTAAACGATTCCAAAACCTAGATACATCTTAGACCTAAAAAAGGCTTTGATACCACTGTTGTAAATCCACTCTACACAAATCAAGCAAACATCAACCAACAAACACACAATCAACACAAACAAAACAGATTCAACACACAGTATTTACCGTGGTTCACTTGTTCAATATTGAACAAGCTACATCCACGTTGATCTCCAGAATATGGATGCTCCCTGCACTTACTATTACGATCAAGAATAGTTACAACCCTCAAACTCTCTTCCCTTTACAAGATTTCAACCAAGATCAAACAGGATTTAGAATAACAACAGTAAACCTACAATCTGAAATAAGAACTCTACACCAGGTTCCCACCCCACTAAGTAACACAACTTAATGGACAGATTTCCCGCAGATTTACAATCACACGGCAAACCCTAATTCTTGAACCTAATCTTTTAACTCAGAGAGATATCAAACAGAGAGGAAAAACGTGTTGCTTTGAAACTGAAGGGTCATCTGTTTTTATAGGTTTGACTCAACTTAAGTCTTCAGCCGTCAGATCTGTTCTCAAAACCAACGATCAGGATGAAGTGTCGGTTTAAGTCACAACGGTGTCGTATTGGGCTTTCTCGGCTTAAGTTAAAACGGTGTCGCATAAGGCTTCACATTTAACATCCATGAAAACATTATGATAGAAAGCCGATTTCTCTTTGTCCATTTTTTTAATTGAAGGTTATTATGCTAATTACTAATTATGGAACTTTTATAATCAATATAAAATGATGCGTGATAGAATCCACGAAGCTCTGTCAGCCTTTTTTGAACATTTTAGTACCCCAACATCCTATTTTTTTAATTAATAATTACTTTAAATTATTTACATTTTTATAAATAGGGAAAAATAGCTACAGTCAAAAGTCGATATTATTTGCAAATCCTTCTTTTGGAGTTATCCTTGTTAATTTATTGATAAAACTTGTCCAAAAACTTATCCAAAATGGTTTCAACAATGGTTTCATTTTTTTGGTTTAAATGAAAAAAATTCTCCCACCTTCGGTTTGGGAAGGATATCAATTATTCGCCAAAATTTTTAATAACAATAAAGAACCTTTACTAGCATTTTCCAGCAATTTCTTAATTGCTTGGATAATGAGTTGACAATTTTATATCACTGCACCTCCTCCAAAATTCAGAGAATTATGAAGAAAATTCTTTATTAAATGGTGGCCTCGCTTTTCCATCCAAAATATTAGCCCACCAGCCATGCAAGTATGGATTTCTCAACACCTTCATTTATGTCAACCTCAACAACAATCAATATTTCTGACGTAAAAATCAAAACTTCTGGCTAAGTTGGCTCAATGCCAAACTACTCAAGATATGGACAAAATTATTATGGCTATTGGATCTTCCTCATCAAATTTTGTGATTATGTGTGTAGTATTATATTCTATCCTATTCATTTGTTGACTAATAGTGTGAAGAATTTGAATAGAGTAATTGTTTTGATATTGAATATTTTTAATATCTCTTAAAGTTGGTTGTTTTTTATCATCATCTATTTTATTAATTTTTTAAAGGGTGATGCTATTATCTCTGCTTGTTGATGTTCTATTTTTATTTCTTCTAGAGGTGGATGTACAGATGTAATAGTTTCATTTGTTGATGTTTGCCAACTTTTTGTTGTATTAGTTGTTACAAAAATAGTTTTATTTTCACTTAGATTTTGATAATATTTTCTATTTTCTAACCAATTAAAAAAATAAATATTTTGTTTTAATTTTTCTTGTGTATTGTAACATTAAGATCTAAGAGTATTTTGTTCCTTTGGTTTGAATAATTTAAAGAAAATTTGTCTTAGATATTTATCCTAGATATTGATATATTTTTTAAATTACTAATGTCTTTTACTAATGGAGGATTAACAAATTCAAATATTACATTTTGTCTTAAAATATTTGTTGTAATTCCTTTATTATTTATTGTGAAAGGGTAAATTTGATTAATAAAAGGGGTGCCTAATATAACATCTTGATCTAAATCTTTTGCTAGAATAAAAGTATTTTTAATACAAAAGTTTTGTATACATACATGAGCATTAGATAATTTATAATTAATGTTTAATTGTTGACCATTAGCTGCATGTAATATTTCTTTTCTTTTTTCATAATATTTTGTCGGAATTAATCATTCTCTCATACAATTTTGATTTGCTCCTGTGTCTACTAAGGCTTGTGTAATAATATCTAATTCATGATTAATATTAATCCTAATATAAACATGCCATTTTTGAAATTGAATTCTAGAGATTTCATTAATAAACGATTCTTCAGTGTTGTAAGTGAAGTCAGGATACGCTGCCGTATCTACCTAAAGTTAAAACACACATCCAACCATTGATTCCCAATAAGATCTCACGTCTCCAATTTAGTCACATCTACAGCAATATAAAAGCAGCCTACTTTTCCTAGATTTTAAGGTAACAAAATATCAGATATTCTCTCACTTTTGCTCACGTTTTTGCTGTGTGTTTTAAGTGATTCTTGCTCTGTATTTTTCTACTCTTCTTAAAGATCTGCTGTAATCAATTGAGTGTGGTTGAAATTCACTCTTAGAGGGTAGATTACTCTCGGGTTAGGGTTCTCCAGGTTAAAGTCTCTCCTAGGTTTGATTACGGGTCTGCTTTGTCTTGAGAACAGAGATTTGAGCTTGTGTAAAGAGATTGAGTCTTGATTGAGTTGTAATATGGATATTTGAATCGATTAGTGCAGAGAGCCCCATCAGGTGTGGAGCTCAATGTGGACGTAGCCTATTCACTCTTGAATAGGTGAACCACGGTAATTCTTGTGTGTGTTTGCTTTGATTTGTTTGCAAGAACTGCTCTTGGTAGTTAATTGGATCAAATCACAACATTTAGTTTCTTCAATAATTTTTCATTTTGATTTTGAGGTTAATGGTTGTCCTATAGTTTCTTTAGAGGCTTTTAAGCATAATAAATCTATCTTAATTTCAAAATTATCTTTTTATAATTCTTTGACTTGATTTTTTAGAATAGTAATTTCTTCTTGCAAGTCACTAAAAGTAACTTGTGTGGGTTTTTCAAATCTTTTTAATATATCTTTTAAATTATAAGGATCTACATCTTTTTGTTTTTCTTCAGATAAAATTAATTCTTTAAGTTTTAATAAATATTCTCTCATAATATGTTCATCCTGAATTTTATCAACAATGTCTAGTAGAAATTCTTTTGATTTAGTGATAACATTTATTGTCTTAGGTCTAGATGTTGATATCATATTTATTGATTTCATTGCACAGTAGCAAGGCCCCATGCAATCACAATTATCAAAATCTTGTGAGGACTAACTCACTGTTTAAGAAGAATTCTCTTGAATTTGATAAATCATAGCTACGTTATCTGTATCATAACTAGATTCTTCTTTAGAGTTTGTTTGAATAATATTTAATAATTGTTGTTTTAATTCTGAATCTATTTCTAACTTTTTAATTTGATTTTTCATAGGACACTTAGTTGCATAATGACTTGTTGTTTACATTTCCAACATGTGATAGGTTTTTTGGATATTTTCTTATTGGAAGATTTTTTATTTTTATAATCAGGCTTATTATAAGATTTTTGTTCATATTTATAATCTCTTTTATAACAAGGTTTTCTATATTGTTTATGTTTTTTTATCTCTTTATATTGAATAGACGGAGGTAATATTTTTTCATAACCATATTGACTACAAAATCCACTTAATTCTATTTTCTTTTGTTTTAATTCATTTTTTAATTTAGCTTTTAATTTTAAATCAGTACAAATTATTAAAGCTTCATCGTTAATAAAACTAATTAAATCTCCATAAGTTAAATCTTCATAAGGTATATTTCCATCATATTTTCTGTATAATGCATTTTTAACAGTTTGACTGAATACTCTAGGTAGACCATCTAGGAACCTTTCTTTCCAATAGGCTTTCCTACAGTTTGTTCTTGTGAATACTTTTTGTAAAAGTATATCCTTATAACATCTAAAATTTTCCATGGTTGGATATCTTAAGTTTGATAATATTTCTTGTGATTTTTTCTGAAAGCTTGTTGGGTCTCCTACAAAGTTTTTAGTTGTTGCATAAATTAATGTAGCTACAACGTCTCCTTCTTCTTGTTCATACTCCATTTGACTCTAACCTTCTGTTTTAACTTTTCTAATCTTTTTTGTTGGATGTAATATGTGATATTTATGTGTTTCTGGTAAATCATTATCCCAAGTCTTAAGCATTCTAGTAAATCCTGAGACTAATATTTTAGCTATTTAATGATCAGTGTTGTCATGAGATTTATAAGCTAATGCTGACATAGTCATTTGTTGTAAAACATTTAATATTTGATGTTCAGCTAATCCATCTATATTCCATTCATCTATCCTTGTTCCATTATAGTTAGATCTTGATATTGTGTTAAATCATCGAATTGTATACCGGGTAAGGAAGGTCTTGGGTAATAATTTTGAGTTTTAGGATATTTCATATTATTTTTCATTTTATGAATAGATACGTTTTAAATTTTTGATTTAATTCTTCTATAGGGTCGGATTTTGTGAGAACATTAATATTTGATTTAGAGGGTGATAATTCATTAAGTTTTTTACTAATAGTTTCTAAAATAGTGTTATGATTATTAAATTTAACAATTTCTTCTTTTGGTGTATCAAAGGGTTCGAAAAATGGTTGAACATATTTTTGTGAATAAAGAGGTGTTGAATTAGGAGATGAATTTTCTATTTCTACTATCTCCTTCCCAGGGGTTTTTGAAAATTTTGTTATTATGTTTGTCGTATTATCTTCTTTCTTATTCATTTGTTGACAAATAGTGTGGAGAATTTGATTAGAGTAATTGTTTCGATGTTGAATATTTTCAATATCTCTTAAAGTTGGTTATTTTTTATCATCATCTATTTTATTAATTCTTTTAAAAGGTGATGCTATTATTTCTGCTTGTTGATGTTCTATTTTTATTTCTTCTAGAGGTGGATGTACAGATGTAATAATTTTATTTGTTGATGTTTGCCAATTTTTTGTTGTATTAGTTGTTACAAAAATAGTTTTCTTTTAACTTAAATTTTGATAATATTTTCTATTTTCTAACTAATTAAAGAAATAAATATTTTGTTTTAATTTTTATTGTGTATTATACCATTCAGATCTAAAAGTATTTTGTTCCTTTGGTTTAAATAATTTAAAAAAAAAATTAGTTTTTTTTTTTATTATAGTTTTGTAGGAATTCTTGTTTTAATAATTCTTTGTTAATTTAAAAGGGTTTAGTTATTGTGTTAATTTGACTATAATTTCCTAACACTTCTAATTGTGTTGGTGAACTATGTGGAGTTGATGTGTTTTCATATCAGGTTTTGGTATAGGTGGGGAGTAATTTACTCTTACTAGTTTACTTGTTCAACTGGCTGATGAGGGCCTAGGTGTAGTGATTTCTTCAATCCTATGGTTGTGATGATTTTTATTAGTAATTATGGGTTGATTTTGTTTTAAGGGAGTTTTTCTAAATTTTAATCTTATTGTATCATCTGGTTCTTGTATTATTTATTGTATTTTAGATTCATTTTGATCATGCAGAGGTTTTGGAGGGCATAATTTTTCTAATTTCCAATCTGTTTGTATAATAATTTCATCCCAGGCTAATCTTTATGGAGTAAAAGTTTTATATTTTGTTCTATTAGCTTATATAATAACTGTGTGTCCTGGTGGGGGCATCCTAATGGCTCTTGAACTTATTGTGGTATTCATAACTTTGTAATAAATCCTATATATTAATGCTACTAGTTGGGCTTTATCTTGATAAGTGAGATTAGAAGCATTTTAGTTAATAGTTAATGCATACATTATTGTTGGATCATATAAACCTACTGTGAAGTTTTGATAACAATCAAAATATATTGGACTACTTTCTAAATTAGAAGTTAATACTCCTATAATGAGTTGTTGAAATTTAAATTTCTTGCATCTCTTAACAGTACTAATATTGGAATGTTTTGTCCTAATCTAAATAATTGTTTTACTGCTATTCGTACTAATCTAAATAATCCTATGTGTAAAAATTTATAATTGTTTTGTCTGTGTTTATGTATTGCTTCTTCAGAATAAAGTTGAATTTCTTCAACATTTTCTTCAGTTATCATTATTGTGTCTTCTATTGTTTTAATAAAATAATCTAACATAAATTCAAAACTACCTATTTGATATATTGTGTCTTTTCTAACTGATGGTATGTTCCAGTTATGTAAGTGTTAATCAATTTTTGCCATATTGATTTCTTGTGTGTTAATTGATTTAATTAATTCTTGATTATTGTTTGTGTTTTGTTGTTGATTATTACTTCTAATAGCGTTATTGCTACTACTATCATCTTGTTTACTACTATTTCTTAATCTCCTTAAGAAATTAAATATTTCTAAAATAATTCTAACCTAAAAGTTCTAGTTTTACTCCTAAATTGCAAGACCACCAAGGTACGGGACCACTTCCGAGAGTACCTAACACGACTGACCAATAGTTACAGGCTGACCAAGCGCAACCTAGAATCAATTATAGTGTTCTTCTAGATTAAAATCTTTTAGATTTATCTAATCCTTAATTTAACTAAGAAATGAACAGTGCTGTGGATAAACAGTAATAAATACTAAACTGCTACAGTATGTGAACAGTAACAGTGTGAACAGTGATGGTGAAACAGTGTTGCTACAGTCTACGGTGATGGCAACAGTGCAAACAGTGATGGTGAAACGGTGTTGCTACAGTGCTACGGTGATGGCAGTTTATTTTTGAGGTTTTTGAATCATAATTCCTCACTTCTAATGACACTTGACTCTAATACCCTATAAAACAAGATCTTTAAAAATTGAAGGATGTCTTTTGTACTGAAAATGAATGGTAAATGTTATTGTAATAATAAATGTGAAAGGAAATAAAATAATGTACTAAATGTGAAAAGAAAAGAAATAATGTATTGCTTTTCCTCCTAGTCTGTATATTCAATACATCTGATTTTTTTTTCATATATAGTTTCTTTCAAAATAAACAAATTAGTCTGCATATACAGTATAATATATTGGAATAAGTACGTAGTTGGAATATTATTAAAATGTTGTATATGGTACCATAGATAACAATATCCCTATCTTGATCACTATATCATTTTTTAACTCTTTTAAAACAATGATATGAGAGTCTTTATAGAAGGTAATTTTATCTCGATACAATTGTTGAGATTGTGGAGCCAAATTCAATCTAAATTAGTGTCATAGTAGGACATGAGTTTTTCTAATACGTTTCTATGTAGAATTGTTTTTACTTTAGGAATACAATTAGGAATATGAATATAATTATATTAGAAATTAAAAAAAAATTCCTATTAGGATATGAGATTTGAGTTTTATTAGGAATGGTATCTCATATATTACTTATAAGAAGGGGTTAAGTCCTAGAGTTAGCGATGACAAAAAGAATAGAAGGTAAAACCACAAATAGAGAGTTAATGTAAATCTCATATAGAGAGTGAACCACTATAAATCTTGTATTTGTGTACAATGATTAAAAACTTGACCCATGCAGTGACCTGGCCATAGATCGAGCGGTTGAACCAGTTTGGCTGGCGGTCAAACTGGTGTCTAAAGGTTTGAAATCTAACAAAACCACCCATAAAAATTACTATAAGTCCCTATAGGTTTGAAATCTTGCAATAACACCCCAAACACCATCATTGGCATCGACAAATAGGGCATGTTTCCGACGACGACAATACTCCCCATCACCATGAAAACACTTCCCTCAGCCTCCTGACCAAAACCTATCTCACCCATCCCTCGTTCGCCTCTTCAATCGTTGGCGACATCGAGCTTTGTTTTACGATTTCTAGTGTCATTGTTTTACGATTTTCGTTCGATTCACTCACCAAAAATCGATGCCGTTGCCACCATTCCACTCACCAACCATTTCTCTTCAAAAGCCTTAACATTCCAGCCTTTAATTGTTTACGGATTGATGTCCTAATGTCTAGGGTTTTAAATGAATTGAAAATTTTGTAACCCGACTTAGTAAAGGCAGCGTGTCATAGTTGAACCGGTTCAATCAATCGAGTTGGGGTGGGTTCCTAATCATTGTTTGTGTGTGAGATTATTTATTTGTCCTTGCATTATTTCGCTTTCATAGGGATTTAAGATTTGCTAGCATCCGACTAAATCCCCACAACAACAGTAAGTCAAATTGAAGTATACACTTTGTCATTAAGCATCTCTTTGATAACCTTTCCATTTTTTTAAAATACAGATCTCATGTACCGTACATAAATTATAAATAAATAAATTCAATATAACTTCCTTTGTAAAAAGTTTGCATTGGAGCCTATAGGTGGTACAATTGATGAGCCTTGGTCGAAGAAGCTAATATAGATTAAAAAATGTCTTAAGCAATATTCTTCTATAATAATGATTAATCTGAAAAAGATGAAGAAGTAAGAAGTGTTTAATTTCCAGCTAATATTTGTGTATGCATTGGTTTTCTAATTATTCAGATAGAGACGACGGTGGCCATGGCGGAAGCAAAAGATGCCGGAAACTTTGGACGTACATAGAGCGAAACCAATTGTGAAGAGGATTGCAAACATAATGTACAAGGGAAATAGATGTGTGTTTGTATGTACCCTAGTTGAAAATTTCATTTGAATTTCTGTCAACCATCTACTCATAATTGGTGCTAAATTAGATAAACTGAAAACAGTTGTTTTTCTAAGTATGTATTTAACTCTTTCTTAAGGAAAGACATATCAGTTAATATATTAACCATTGGGGATGATCTCTTTTGTTTGCTTCATTCTCTGTGCTGTTGTCCATTTCACAGCATGTGCTATAATGAACAAAACCAATCTGGTTTCCATTTTAGTTATATAAATCAGGGCAAATATTATACCACAGTCAAATAATTAAAATAAGAAAGACGCATGTCAGAAAACAAAATATTTTAGGGTTCGTTTGTTTTGTTATTTTGGATAGGATTTTAGGTATAATATTGGGTAGTTGAATAGGGGAGTATTACGAGGTAAAATTTAAAAATTAACAAAAAAAACCCCATAGGTTTGCTAATTTAACTAAACACCCTGATATATAAAAATTTTGTAAAATGACAAAAACACCCCCACCCACCCACAGTGCCAAATTCTGGCCACCACCATTGAAATCGGGTTGGAAAATGGTATTATGATGCAAACCGATCGGATCTGGCAGGTAAGGCGTCGATATGGCATTTTTCAGCCAAATTCACCACAGATTTGGCTGGAAAATGCCAGATCTACGGTTAGATTTGGCCGTCGATGACTGCAAAAGTCCAGATCTGACCGTCAAAGACGGCCAAAGATATGATCGTTGTTGTCGGTCAACGATGGCCATTTATTTGGCCGGTCAGATCCACTATGGATCTGGCCGGAAAAGGCCAGATCGGTAAATTACCGGCCAGTTCCAGTCATTTGTAAGTCGTTGTGATAGATTTCGGCTACCACTGATGGTGGTTGTCAGAATCTGGCAAGTATGGGTGGGTGGGGGTGTTTTAGTTAATTTTTAAACTTTTTTCTGGGGGTATTTAATGAAATTAATAAACTTAAGGGGTCTAAAAGTAATTAAAAAATATACTAATATTTCTCAAATAACAAAACAAACAAGTATTTTGGGAATAGGATTGAGAATATAGATAGAAATAATAAGCTAAACGGAGCCTTATATTTTGATGTATTGAAGAATGTGCTGTAATGAAGCCAAAACAACCCAATGGAGAAAGTCTTGTTATGAAGCCAAAACAACTCAATGGAGAAAGTCTTGTTATGAAGCCAAAACAAGTAACAACCCAATGGAGAAAAGTCTGGTTGTAACTATTGTCTGGAAATATGAGGAGCAGCTTCTAACTTTTGTCATGTGGACTGTGGAGGTTTTTCATGAAATACTAAAAAAAAGAAAAATCACTTGGGTTAATAATTTTAAAATATCTTTGAATGTTTAACATTACTCTTTACTCTTTATTCTTTCCTATATCGTTATAATCATATTGGATAAATATACATATAAAGAGACATAGTTGTTATGTGGAAAACTCCCTAAATAAAAATTGTTAGAGTTGGGTGTTAGATTACCCATTTTAAGTGTAGCGGAATATTTTTACCAAGTAGATTAGGAGATTTCAGATTTGAATATTTCATCCACAAGTGCATAAAATAAAAAACACAACCATATATATGGTTCAACTAAAATCCACTTTTAGCCTGCATCCATGTGACCTTGTCCAGATCGAAGCAATCCACTAAGTTAAAAACACTTACAAGGTAATGTTCAAAGTTGATCTAAAATACAGTAAAAAGAACTCCCTGTTTAACTTTACACTTAGCACTACACTCCCTCAACATGCTGAAACTCCTTGGACCTTCTTCACACTGGAAACACACCTGAAAACAGCTTGTGAACCACCAAGCTTCAAGTATTGACGCCATGCACCAGCATCAGCAAAGGAACTATGTTCCAATAGCCATCAAGACAATGAATGATATGTTGAGGTTTTGGCACAAAAATGAAATGAACCAATGAACCTTTGAAGAGAAATATACTTTAAGAAATTTTAGAGTACAAAGAAGAATAAAAGATCCAAATGTTGGATTCAAACATGCAAGAAGAGATATTATATAATATAGGGTTTTTTGCTTAACACATTTGTGCCACGTTAGCCAACAAGGTGCTGACATATGTTTGTCCAAATAAGTAAAAATATTTATTCTTTTGGTTTAGACTACAAAACAAAGGAAAAGTATCTTTATTCCCTAGGACCACTTAAGGATAGTATGACACATGTAAAAGGTCCTAAAAAGTAGCAACAAAGATAAAAAAAAAAAAAAAATACCTTTACTACTTTATCAGACATGTAACTCGTGCTGGGTTGCAAATATCTGAAGTGAGTGTAAGCACAAACTGTTGTGTACACACACTCAATGTGAAACGAGCCAAGACAAGTCTGGCAGCCAGTGTGCACACAGAGCTATTGTGCACGCACAAGACAAAAGAAACAAGCCAAATCATAAGATTGACAACCAGTGTGCACACAAAACTATTGTGCATACACAAGTTATAAGTTTGACAAACATGAATATTCTACATTCTCCCTCTTTGTCAAACTTATGAATAAAGAACATAAACTAAAGAGACCAAGAGCAAACTTGTCTCAATCAACAATTAAACTTGCAAATTTTCAAGTAACAAACATACAAAAAAAATCCAACCAAAAGCAACACAAACACAAACACAATGTTAGCCAATAAACCAACAAGGCAAAATAAAAAATAAAAAATCTGAACTCAATTAAAAAACAAGAGCAAAATAACGCCCTTATGGAGAGATAACAGTAGATCAGTTCAACAATAAAGAAGAACAATTAAAAGTTTATCAAAGAAATAACTAAAAAGTCTAAAGTCTTAAAATCACTCACTTTCCCAAACTCCATACTTACTCCCCCTCTTTGTTCATAAGTCTTGATGATTTTCGAGAGGGAACAGATGAGCGATGACCTTTCCTCTTGATTCTTTTCTTGGGAGGAGTAGTGATGGTGACATGAGTGTCCTTCATTTGTACATCAATGGCAGTAGCAGATGTGGTCTCAGCAGCATCATAAGAGGATTCTTCATGGACATGAGGGGTATCTTCTCTGATAGGAGGAGGAGCAACTTCTTCGGTATGCATAAGAGAGGCATCTTTTTCTTCGGAGTGTTGTTCAGTTTCATGTGAAATTGCATCTTTGGGTTGATCATTGCCGTCATGAGCATCTTCTTCTTCTTGAATGATAATAGTAGGAACAACAATAGATACAACAGGGACATCAGTCGGTACAATAGGAGGAACTTTAGGAATTGCAGCAGAATCAGTCCGAACAAAGGAGGCAAAATTTTTTTGCACTTTCTTCATTGCATTCTCTAGTTTGTCCAACCTATCAATGAAGGAGAAGTGCAATTCCTTCACATATTGGAGAACATTCTCTATAGACATCTCCAGGTCCTGCATTGCAACAAATAACTTGGACTGCCAAGTGTTAGTGCATACATGTTCAGTAAAGGAGGAGGATGGAATGTTCCTTGATGGCGGCCTAAAAGACTTCTTGGTGACAATCTTCAGTTTTAGTACAAGCTCCACTTCATAGAAACTTGGTTTGTAAGTGGTAATGATCCTATGGATAAGGGATGGGAAAGGCAAAATCTGAAGAGCATGTGTGGATTGAGCAGCCAACCTAATACTAGTGAAAATGAGAGAGGCCAAATTGATTTTCTTTCCTAGCCTTATCCCATAGAGAAGTTGAGTTCTTTTATGCCTAACCATGGAATTGTGCATTGAGGGAGACCAATTGGTTAGGGAAATTTTGAACAATAAGCGATAAAAGGGTGTGAGAGCACTAGGTTGGAGAGAACCACTTCTTGACCATATTTTAATTGAGCCCCCAGTCACAACCTTAACAATATTGTCTAACTCCAAACTAGATAATTTAAAGGGTTTCTTAACTTTTTTCAATCGTAAGGCATCCCTAACAACCTGTTCATTAAAGATAACCCAAATGACTCCTGACATACACTCTGTCATTATGTTCATTAGAGTTGGGGTCAGCAATATCAAAGCCAAAATTGGCATAAAACTCTTACACAAGAGTTTGAATAGGTGCAGTCAAACCCCGAGACCGTATTAACCCATCTATGCTTCTTCATCATAACATGAAATTCTTTAAACTCCTCTAACCTAACATTGGCCTCGCTCACAATTGTCTTCTTGACAATGTGGTTTCTAAACCTATTTTGGGCCACAGGTAACACAAAAGGTGAGATTTTACTAGTTGGAGCTTCTTCCATGATTGCCTTCCCTTTCTTTTTTGCCATCTCTACCAGTGTCAAAGGCTTTAATGGACCAGCCTTCACAAGGGTAGCCTTGCAGGATTTGAGGGAAGCAATAAGAGTGTTGTCTGAGGTGCTATCGGACGATGAGGATTTTTCAGGTGAAGCAGGGTGTAATTCAATTGGTGTGCGCACAAAGGTTTGGTGGTCACTGGAAACAGGGGATGGATCAGGAATGGTAGAATGGCTGGACTCTTCTTCTTGATATTCCTATTCTGAATCAGATTCTGACTTCGATAGAGAGGGTTCTTTTGTCGGAGTTTGACTGCGCAGTTTGGCCTTCTTCAATGTTAGGAACCCCTTTTTGAGAGACTCTTCCATTGCCTTTCTTTTCGGGTCTTCCATGGCTTTCTTCCTTGAATCCATGAGATAAGCCAAAAAACTAAAAAAACTCAGAGAAGGTTAGGGAGAAAAATCATGAGAGATGAAAAATAGAAGGTGGCGCTATATGGTTTTGGAAAAGCTGACGCAAAAGTGATTTAGGGCAAACAAATATAGCAGACGGTCATATATATGCCCTAAAGAGAGTTTTACCAAAAATAGAACTCTATTCTAAGTAAGTGAGCACAATGCAATCGTGTGAGCACACAACATCCCAAAGACATTAAATTTTTTTCAAAAGTCCTGATAGTCAATTTGTGCAAGACATGAATTTTTGAAGGTCAAGACAATCAATTTGTGCAAGACATCTTAATAGATAAAATTTTCAATCTTGAAAGGCACAAAAACTCATAAGGAAGTTGTCAACATAATGCAATCAAAACAACATTTCCTTAACCACACACAAGAGAGATAAAGTCACAAAGGCTTGTCTAAGTGTATGATAGTGTCCTCAAAAGGGATTAAATGACACATTGGTCAATTAATATTTTGTAAGAGAAACTCCCCATTCCCTCATGCTCTACAAAAATTTGCATTTTTCTTTTTCAGCATATAAGATAAAGATTTGATGATTTTCTTTCAAAACATAACCAAAATGTAGCTTTCACACTTGCAAGAAGGTAGTCTTCTTAATGGTAGATTTTCCAAAATATAGGGATCTCTACAAATAAGAAAATTACTCAAAAATGACTGTCACACTTTAGGTAAGGTAGCTCTTTCAAAATGGTGACAAGAATGGACAAACAACTAATGATGAGGTAAGGTCATGCTATAGAGAGAGTCTCAGTGGACACAACACACCAGAGTTAGCACACAGACAAGAGAAAAATTGCAATTAGAGTGCTAGCACAGATCAAAGGACTTGACAAGCAAAAATAAAAGTAGCATGTTCATGCTTTATTCATGAATAGAAATGAAAAACTATTCAAGTTAACGTAGTCCAATGGACTTCCTCAAGAAAACAAAATTGTCATAGTCAAGTGCTTTTGTAAAAGGATCAACCAGTTGGAATTTTGTGTTCATATGAGCAAGTGTAATAGTGTTCTCCTCAACTAACTCTCTAATGAAGTGATGTCTTATACCAATGTGCTTAGTCCTAGAATGCTAGACTGAATTCTTAGAGATGTTAATGGCACTTATGTTATCAAAAAAAATTGTCACACAATCTTGGTCAACACCATAATCATACAACATTTGCTTTAACCATAAAATTTGAGTGTAACAACTCCCTGCAACAATATAGTCAGCCTCGACAGTGGATAGGGAGATGACATGTTGCTTCTTGTTGTACCATGTGACAAGATTGTTTCCAATATAGAAACATCCACCGAAGTGCTATTTCAATCATCCAAACTTCATGCCCAATCCACATCACTATATCCAACCAACTGTTAGAATCAAATGAATGTCAAAGACCAAAATCACACGTACCTAAAACATATTTCATAATTCTTTTCACTGCATTTAGGTGCAACTCAAAAGAGTTAGCTTGAAACTTAGCACAAACACCAACACTAAAACAAAGATCAGGCTGGCTTGCAGTCAAGTAAAAAAAGGCTTCCTATCAGGCTTTGGTACATCTTAGTGTCTACTTTTTTACCATGTTCATCTCTAGATAGCTTAAGGGTAGCACTCATAGGGGTTCTAGCGTGCTTTGCACTCTCTAAACAAAATCGTTTTAACATGTTTTTAGCATACTTAGATTGGGAAACAAACATGCCACTTTCCAATTGTTTAATTTGAAGCCCAAGAAACATATTCAACTCCCCTACCATACTCATCTCAAACTCATTTTTCATCAAGCTAATGAATTCAAGTGCATGTGAGTGAGGTGTAGAACCAAACACAATATCATCAACGTAAATCTATGCACACAATATTTCATTGTTAACACACTTGATAAAAAGGATTTTGTCGGCATTATCTTGTTCATAGCTATGCTCAAGAAGCAAAGTTGTCAACCTTTCATACCAGGCCCATAGGGCTTGCTTCAACCCATAAAGGGCTTTCTTCAATCTATACACATGATTGGGTTTGTGGGGGTCTTGAAAACCAATTGGTTGTCCAACATACACTACTTCAGTGAGTATCCCATTCAAGAAGGCGCTTTTGATATCCATTTGGAACAATTTGATCTTAAGGCAGCAGACAATAGCAAGCAACAGGCAAATTGACTCAAGTCGGACAACAGGGGTGAAGGTTTCATCAAAGTTGATTCCCTCCATTTGAGTATAGGCTACTAGCCTAGCTTTGATCCTAACAACATTACCAAACTCATCAGTTTTATTCTTAAAAATCCATTTGGTACCTATTATGTTGATTCCGTCAGGCCTCGACACAAGTGTCCACACATCATTTCTTTCAAATTGTTATAATTCTTCATGCATGGCTTCAATTCAATTCTCATCTTCCAATGTTTGCTTGGCATTCTTCGGTTCTGCAAGAGACACATAACAAAGATGGTTAATTTTATTTTGTTTTCTCTTTCTTGTAACCATTACCTCATTTAGATCTTTAATCACAGTTGAAGGAGAATGAGCTTTCTATATCCATGTTGGTAGATCTATTCTTCTTGGATTACTTCTTTGAATAATCTCATTAGAGAGATCAAAAACCAGTTCAATCCTTTCATTTTGCAATGATGAATCTTTACAAAGAGCACATCCAGTTGCTACAGCACCAGAACCGTGTGGAAGCACGTTTGAAGAGGACCTAGGTTCATGAGGTTCAATTGTGTTCACACCATTTTGTGTGGGCACATAAGAAGAAGACATGTCTTGAATTTCACATTCTTGAGAATATTCTAAAAAATCTTTTGCATCGCTAAACACAACATTAATAGATTCTAAGACTTTTTTCAGAATGCATGTTATAGATCCTGAATGCACGACTATTGGAAGAAGATCCAATAAAAACTCCTTCATCACTCTTAGAATAAAAATTACCTAAGTTCTCTCTATCATTCAAAATGTAACATTTACATCCAAACACATGAAAGTAAAAGAGATCAGGTCTCTTACATTTCCACAACTCATAGGGAGTTTGAAGGGTACCTTTTCTGAGATAAACTCTGTTAGAAATATGACAAACCATGTTAATAGCTTCAGCCTAAAGTCTTGTAGGAAGCTTTTTGGTATTAAGCATCACCTTAGCCATTTCTTGCAACACTTGGTTTATCCTCTCCACAACACCATTTTGTTGAGGTGTTTTTGGTGTTGAGAATTCATGGAACATGCCCTACAAATCACAAAAATTAGCAAAATCAGCATTTGCAAATTCCTTACCATGGTCACTCCTAATTCTCACAATCTTTATAGCCTTGGAACTCTTCTCACCAAGGAACCTTTTAGCTAATTTTTGAAATGCATTGAAAGAATCAGATTTCTCACGCAAGAAGTCAACCCAAGCACACCTTGGAAAATCATCAACACAAATAAACACATACCTCTTACCTCCCAAACTCTCGGTGTGTGTAGGACCCATTAGATCCATATGGAGCAATTCCAAAACACATGAGGTATTGAGATTAGACAAAACTTTATGAGATACCTTGGTTTGTTTACCTTGTTGACATGGACCACAAACATTAGCTTTTGGAGGTTCAAGTTTCGGTAGCCTTTTAACCACTTCACTTTTTGAAAGTCTTACCCAATCCTTGAAGTTCATGTGACCAAGTTTCTCATGCCACAAGTTTGTGGAATCTGTTTTTGAGTTGAAATATGACACACGGATAGAAAGCAAGTAACAATTGTCATTGGACTTTTTTCCCTCAAGTAAAGAGACACCTTTACCATTCAAAATTTGACATTTGTCATTTGAGAATTGAACCACAAATTTTTTGTCACAAATCTAACTAATACTAATCAGATTAGCTTTCAAGCCATCAACAAGTAAGACATCTTTCAAAACAAGAAAATCAGGTAGCACAATTGACCCTTTACCAAGAATTTTACCTTTCTTTCCATCTCTATAAGTGACATGCCCACTATCAACCGATTCAAGTTCAGTCAAGAGAGATTTATTACATGTCATATGCCTTGAACAACAACTATCTAGATACCAAACATCATTTTGAAATGCAAGTAAATAGGTATGAGACACAAAACAGTTCACATCAGCCTTAGGTTTCCAAGTTCTTTTGGAAGAAAAACCATTGTTAGCATTATGATTCACATTAGAAAACAAACTATGATTTTCAAGAACTTTCTTCAAATAACCAATAACCTGAAGCATTTGGGTCTGATGTA
Organism: Pistacia vera; assembly: GCF_008641045.1. NCBI lineage: Eukaryota > Viridiplantae > Streptophyta > Magnoliopsida > Sapindales > Anacardiaceae > Pistacia > Pistacia vera. Next base: position 932,232 of record NW_022196252.1, read on the forward strand.
ACCTTTCGTGTAACAAAAATTGCAAATCAGAATGAATTTTGTTACATTCATAGCTTGTCTCGCAACAGCACATTCAACAGGAGTTTCGGTGGCCTTAACAAACGTGCTTGCACTAGCTTTTGATGTGCTAGCACGAGGACTGAAACCCAAGCCGTACCAATCTCGAAAGATTTTCCTTAACCAAGGACTTCATCAAGCTTGAGAGAACCTGCATTCAACTTATCAATGATGACCTTAGCCTCAGTTAGTTCAGTAGTAAGAACAACAATCTTTTTGGACAAGACTTTCTTTTGCTTCAATAAGGTAGCATTCTCAATACCAAGAGATTGCAACTTTTTCATAGCCTTTAGCCTTTAGCTATTGATCATACATTTTATCATAAGCTTTTTACTGCTCAGCATATATATCAACAGTGTCATCTGAACATTCACTCTTACCATCTTCTTGGTTCACGGTGAAGGCAAGAACATTTTCATCATCACCCGAATCATCATCATTACTCTTAACATTAATTTAAAAACATTAAAATTAAAATAAAATATCATTCCCAATAAATGCTCAATTTTATTAAATTAGTATAATTTTCAAAGTTATTATTATTTAATAAAAATATCATTCCCAATATTTAATTAATATATGCAAAAATAATTAGTGAAATAAATTAATTGTTGATTATTAATAAAAAGAAAAAGAAAGAGAATATTCTAAAAAAATATTGTTTTTTGTGTAATATTTGATGCAATGGGTTGGAGATACAATATAGTGAAATACAACAAAAACAACATTAATTTGATGTGAAAGTTGCATCAATTTAGTGTTTGTGGTTGGAGATGGTCAGAATATTAATTTTAGGCGAGAAAGTGATATTTTGAAACTTTTTGGGTGGAAAAAATCATTAAGGCACACGCTGGGTGGGAAATGTCGTTTACTCTTGATAAAATTCATGGATCTGTCATGAAGTACAAACAAGTCCTGCTGAAACAAGAGACCAAGGAAGTTTTGCCCAGTTATTTCCAATAATAAAGCACTCATCCAATGTAGNCACTCTTTTCAACTTCCATTACATCAAACACAACCCAACAACCTAAACAACTAAATCAAAATCATAACCCAAACCCAATCCATCATTAAATCTTTGTAAATCGAAAGGGGAGATACACATACCTAGATCAATTTTTCAGTAGCAGGAGGAGGAGGAGGAGGATCTGTGTTGGAGAAGATGTTAATGGCAGAGGAATGCGTTAATGTGGCAGGAGGAAGAAGAAGAAGGTGTTTGGGTTTGTTTGCAAGATTTTTGACTCTTTGGAGACTTATTATAATTTTTAAAAGATTACCCAATTATTCATTAATCCTAATTAACCCCCTAATCATGTTTATTTAAGCTTAATAAAAAACAAGGCCATTTAGTTAAAATTTACAAACTCCATAGCCTTTTAATTAAATTTTTAGTTAAAATGGTCTTTTAATAAAATGCCCCTCATATTTCAGTAGACTTTTTTTCATTATTAAAGTTAGAAGGAAAGAGCCTATGAATATCAGAGTACACAAGAGAGCGAGTTGAAGTTGAAACTGAGGAAAAAAAGAAACCATGATCATGAGTGAACCTTCCACAATGGTTCTTTCTAAGTTTGTTCTCTTGTTTTATTTCTTCTATGTGAACTTGGATTCCGAAGTTCAGCCCAAGTGTTGCCTTATAATGAAGGTATTAATCCATCTTGTTGGGGAGAGAGTTGGAGATTTAACTCACGTTAGAGTGTGGTTACCCATTTTAAGTGCAGTGAAATAGTTACCAAGTAGATTAAACATTTTTAATTCAAACACATCAAACATAAGTGCAGAAATTAAAGAACGCAGTCATATACATGGTTCAGCTAAATCCACTTTTAGCCTACATCCATGGGACCTTGTCAGATCGAAGCAATCCACTAAGTTAAAAACATATTACAAGATATAGTTCAAAGCTTACCTAAGTTACAATAAAAAAAACTCCCTGTTTAACTTTATACTTAGCACTACACTTTGAATCCTTAATGTGTAGCAGCTCCTTGGATCTTCTTCATGTCAAGAACACACCTATGAATCGTCAAGCTTCAAACACTGACGCCACGCACCAACATTAGCAAAGGAACCACGTTCCAAGAGCCATTAATAATGTGTTTGATATAGTAAGGTTTTGGCACAAATATGGAAATGAATATTGAACCTTAAGAGAAGAAATACTCTAAGAAAATCAAAGTACAATGAAACAAAATATTAAAAAAAAAAAAAAAAAGGTTCTACTTCATACACGCAAGAAGGAGGTATTATATAATGAAGGATTTCTTACTCAACAATATAGTACCAAGTTAGCCAACAAGGGACTAACACATGTTTGTCCAAATAAGGAAAGTTTTCCTTCTTTTTGGTTTGGACCACAAAGCAAATCGGGAAAAGAACTTTATTCCCTAAGACCACTTAAGGATGTTATGACACATGTAAAAAGGTCCTAAAAAGTGAGAGATAAAGATAAACAATAACTTTTTCACTTTATCAGACATGCAACTCATGCTGGGTTTCAAATATCTGAATCAAAAGTGAAAGCACAAACTGTTGTGTACACATACTCTAAACAAAACAAAGCAAGACTCAAGTTTGGCAATCAATGTGCATGCAGAACTTATGTGCACACATACAATGCATAAATTTGACAAATATGAGTTTTTCACATTCCCTCCTTTGTCAAACTTACGAACAAAGAACACAAAAAGGATTAAGTGCAAACCTGATTCAATCAACCAATTTAACCTGTAGATTTGCAAAAACAAATATATATATATAAAGACAAATATGAACACATGATTAGTAGATAAAACAGATAAAGCATCAAAGTAAAATAACTAAGGAGTTCAAAAGGAAAAAAAAAAAAAAAAAGTAGCAAAAAAAATATCAAACTCCCCCATGGAGAGATAACAACAAAAAAGTTCAAAGTTCAAATACAGCAAAGAAAATTAAAATTAAAAAACACTACTCCCCCATGCTTCTTATCTCCCTCTTTGTTCATAAGTCTTGAAGACTTTCGAGAGGGTAATGAAGTGCGATTGGCCTTCCTCGTCACTCTTTTCTTGGAAGGAGTAGAGATGGTAACATGTGCATCCTCCACTTTAATGTTTGGAGCAGCAACAGATGAGGTATCCTGGACTGGAACATCTTTAGTGGACACAGGGATACCATCTCGAGTAGCTGCATCTTCAGGTGCAGATTCTTGATGTTGCTCATCAGCAGCTTTGTCTTCTTCCTCATGAGTAGTGGCTTCTTCATCTTCATGAGCTGTCTGTTCTTCATATTGAATCTCAGCTACAGCATCCTCAACAGGCATGGCAGGAGCAGTAGGTACCACATTTTGATCAGTAGGTTCTATTAGAACAAGTTTCTTCTTCTTCTTTTGCTTTTTCTTTAGATTAGTCTCCAATTTGCCCATTTGAGAGCTGAAAGAAATATGAATTTCTTTCACATATTGAAGGACAGTCTCCATTGAGGTTTCTAAGTCCTGCATGGCAACAAAAAGCTTGGACAGCCAAGTGTTAGTTCTTGATTGGTAAGCGAAAGAGGTTGAAGGCGGATTTCTTGTAGGTTGCCTAAAAGACTTTTTGGTGACAATCTTTATCTTCAGAATAGGTTCCACTTCATAGATTTTGGGCTTGTAAGTGGAAATGATCTTGTAAATCAATGAAGGAAAGGACAAAACCTACAGAGAATGAGTGGATTGTGCTGCCACCCTAACACTAGTAAAGATCAACTCAGCCAAATTAATCTTCTTTCCTTGAGCAATTCCATAAAAAAGTTGTGCTCATTCTGGTCGAATAGTTGAATTGTGCATGGAAGGTGACCAGTTTGTCAAATATATCTTAAATAACAATTTGTAAAGTGGTGTGAGCACACTAGGTTGCAAAACACCATTCCTAGGCCATTTGGCAATAGAGCCACCAGTGATCACTTTGACAATTTTGTCCAAGTCAAAGTTCTTCTTGCTCTTCTTCAAACCAAGAGCATCCCTAACAACATTCTCAATAAACAGGACCCAATGTCCTCTAACATAGGCTCAATCATTATACACATTTGAATTTGGTTTAGCATTGTCCAAGCCAAAATTGACATAAAACTCTTGAACAAGAATTTGGAAAGGGGAAATCAAACTTGCAATGGTTCCTAGCCATTTTCTTTTTTCATCATGGCATCAAATTCATCAAAATCTTCTAACCTAACACTGGCTTCACTAACAATTGTCTTCTTGACCAAGTGGCTCTTAAATCTAGTTTTAGTAGCAGGTAAAAAAAATGGAGAGATGTTGCCAGTTGAGGGTTCCTTTATAACAGCCTTTCTTTTCTTCTTAGCCAACTTTGTTGGAGTCAGAGTTTTTGAAGGCATGGCTTTTTCAGAAGCTTCCTTGCACAAACTAAGAGTGGCTATCGGGGTGTTGTCAGAAGCGTGTCAGATGTTGAAGGATATTTTTCCTGTGACTTTTCTGGTGAAGCAGGGGCTAAATCTTCTAGTGAGCGCTCTGAATCTTTGTGATCACTAGAAAGAGTGGATGCACCAGGGTTGGTTGAGTGTTTGATTCTTCCTCTTGACTTCCCCTTCAGAATCCGAATCAGTCGCTGGAGGAGTAGGGTTTTGTTAGAGTCATGAAAGTGACTCTATTTTGGTGATAAAAATACCCCATGTGTGATTAAATTGAAGTATATTGAGACAATTAAAGAATTTATGAATTTATTCACGAAAATCACTTCCTAATATTTTTCTTATGAATTTAACGTGTTTGGAAAGATTTTGGAAAGGATATGAGTTGATATTAGGTTGAGGTTTATGGATTAGGGGTGATTTTGTCTCATTTATGATGTTTAGGGGGTAAAATGTCATGTTTTAAGGGGCTGATTTTGTCACTTTTCAATTATGTAGGGACCAACGTGATATTTTGCAATTTGTTCTATAAAAGAAAACGAAATTTTGCGTGAACCAAGGGGCGCTATTCATCCATTTTTCGACGACTCTTCGTCTTCCATTTCCGGTGACCTCCGGCGAATCTTCGTCTTCCTCGTGCACAGAGTTTCAGCTTTCCGTCAACTCCACCGCAAGCCACCACTGCGAATCACGAAAACGCAGCCGCGACGGTTCGTCTTCCACCATAGTGACGTTTATTCTTTCGGGCCAGTTTTGGACGTTTTTCGACGACGTTTCAACTCCCCAAGAGTTGATCTTCATTCCCCACAGCTGGATCTACACTTCCCAAGCTTTAGCCACCGCAAAAATCGCCAAAATCCGCTACTTTGCCGCCGCGCCTCTTCATCTTCCAGCCTAGATCTTGCTCATTTCTGGCTACTTCTCACCTCCCCAGGACCTGATCTGAACTCCCGATTACCAGAGCTTTCCATCGGTACCTTTGGATCCCATTTCTGCCACCGTTTTCCGAAAGACCCGTCGAAAAATTAACGTTTTCCGGCAAGTGTGGCTGTTCGTATTCCGGGCTGTCCATTGGTCGTTTTCGCCCCTTCTTCGCATCATATCGTTGTCGGTTACCTCCTCTCCGCCATGGTCAACTTCGTTTCCATCGTTTCGGCCTCCGTCATCACCACCATGAGCGGCTAAGTTCCCGGTTGTCTGTTACGGCATAGGCGAGATCGAGATTGACTCCATGACTCTCCTCATCAGCTCTCGACTAGTTGGATGAGCCCGATTATAGGACATTTGGTAGTATTGTGCTTCAATTATATTTGTTTTCGTTTCATGTTTGATTTTGATACTTTAATATGATTTGAGCATAACTTGTGATGAATACTGTTGTCCATTATGATTTAATGTTTTCATAGAACTTGTTGAATGATAAACGTTGGTTTGAAATTAATTAAATGATGAATATTGCTTTTCATTACTTCGCATCGATTGTAATTGAGTTGTGTTCGGATTTAATTTAATTTCTACTATTGTTGCGTTTATTGTGAAGTTGGTTGATTGGATTATACGTGTTGACAAATTGTATTTGTTAATCGTGTACCAACTAGTGGTATTGCCTTGTAGCGTTTATCGGCGTTCAACGATAGTCTTTAACCAATCGAACATGAGTGATCGAGTGAGACAGGATAGATTATACCTAGAGTGTCGGGAAGCCATTTCATTGATTTACCTTGCCTTATAGGTTTAGGGGATCGTAGAGGGTGGAGAAGAATTGTGTGAGTCGGTCTCATGTCAAACCAAAACCGTAACGGCAACATTTTTATTATAAAGTCTTTATTAGTTTTAATTTCACTATTTCATTATTTGCATTTAGTCTATTTAGTTTCATTAATCAATTGCCAATTTCATTTCTGCTACTCAAAATACATTAGGTTGTTAGTCTTGCTCCCTATGGATTCGATCCTGCTTACCGCTAACTACGGTATTTAGGTTTAATTTTGTGACTGTGACGACTGGTTCAATAGGTTTTTCGTCGGTATTTGGCTATGCAGTCCCACCTTTTTTAGTGTCAAGTATCCCTTCCTCAGGGATTCTTCCCTTGGTTTTCTCATCGGGTCCTCCAATGCTTTCTTCCTTGAATCCGTAAAAAAAATCTTGTGGAATTTTTTAGAGAAAAAAAAATCATGAAGGCAAAGAACTCAAGCAACGCAAGAAAGATTATCAAATGTGAAGATTGACATGCAAATGAATTAGGGCTAACATTTATGACAGACGTTGATTCTGATGCCCTAAAAAGAGTTATACCAAAATTAGAACTCTATCCTAAGTGAGTGTACATATGCAATCATGTGAGCACACATCATCCCAAAAGAACATCAGAAATTTTTCAGAAGACTAGACTTTATTGAACAATTTTTAATAATAAAAAATTAAAATGATGAAATGCTTCACATGAATTTTTGAAAATCAAGGCAGTTAGTTTGTTCAAATCATCCTAATAGATCAAATTTTCAATCTTTAAAAGGCACAATAACTCATAAAAGGTTGTTAACATAATGCAATCAAAACAACACTTCCTCAATCACACACAAGTGAGATAAATTTTCAAGAGCTTGTTTTAGTGTGTGATGGTGTCCTCAAGGGGGTAAAATGACACATTAGTCAATTTTAAATTTCGCAAGAGAAGTTCCCCCTTCCCTTATGCCCTACTATATTTAGCTTTTTCTTTTTCATCATAGAAAATAAAGATTTTTCTTTTCATTTTGATTCAAGGGCAAATAACTCTCATAAACGTAACCAAAATATAGCTTTCACACTTGTAAGAAGGTAGTCCTCTTAATGGTAGATTTTCCAAAATACAAGGGTCTTTATAAATCAGAAAATTACTTAAAAGAACTTTCACACTTCATACAAGGTAGCTCTTTCATAATGGTGACAAGAATGGACAATCAACTCATGATGAAATAAGGTCATATTATGGAGAGAGTCTTAGTGGACATAACAAACCAGAGTTATCACACAGATAAGAGAAAATTAATGACAATTAGAGTGCTGGCACAGATCAAGGAGCCTTAACAAACAAAAATAAAAGTTGCATGTTCATGCTTTATTCATCAACTGAAATGAAAAACTAGTTGAAATAGTCCAATGGACTTCCTCAAGAAAACAAAAGTGCCATAGTCAAGTGCTTTTGTAAATAAATCAGCCAATTAGGATTTTGTGTTCACATGAGCAAGTGCAATGATGTTCTCTTCAACTAACTCTCTAATGAAATATGTCAATGTGCTTAGTCCTAGAATGCTAGACTAGATTCTTAGAGATGTTAATGGCACTCATGTTATCACAAAAAATAGTCACACAATCTTGATCAACACCATAGTCATTCAACATTTGCTTTAACCATAAAATTTGAGTGCAGCAACTCCCTACGACAATATACTTAACTTCGGTAGTGGATAGGGAGATTGTATTTTGTTTCTTGCTGTATCATGTGACAAGATTGTTTCTAAGATAGAAACATCCACCCGAAGTACTCTTTTTATCATCCAAACTTCCTGCCCAATCTGCATCACTATATCCAACCAAGCAATTGTTATAATCAAATGAGTACCAAAGATCAAAATCACATGTACCTGAAACATATTTCACAATTCTTTTCACTGCACTCAAGTGCAACTTAGATGGGTTATTTGAAACCGAGCACAAACACCAACACCAACACTAAAACAAATATCAGGTCAGCTTGCAGTTAAGTAAAGAAGGCTTCCAGTCATGCTTCAGTACAACTTATTGTCTACCTTTTTACCATGTTCATCTTTGCACAGCTTAAGGGTAGCGCTCATAGGGGTTCTAGCATGCTTTGCATTCTCAAGTCAAAATCTTTTCAACATATTTCTAGCATACTTTGATTGGGAAACAAACATGCCATTATTCATTTGTTTAATTTGAAGTCCAAGAAACATTTTCAATTCCCCTACCATACTCATCTCAAACTCATTTTTCATCAGGATAATAAATTCAAGTGCATGTGAATGAGATGTAGAACCAAACACAATATTGTCAACATAAATATGTGCACACAAGATTTCATGGTTAGCACGCTTGATAAAAAGGGTTTTGTTGGTATAACCTCGTTCATAGTTATGCTCAAGAAAGAAAGTTGTCAACATTCCATACTATGCCCGTGGGGCTTGTTTCAAACCATAAAGTGCATTCTTCAAGATGAATACATGATCAGGTTTGTAAGGGTCTTGAAAGCCAATTGGTTGTTCAACATACACTCCTTCAGTGAGCATTCCATTCAAGAAGGCTCTTTTGACATCCATTTGGAACAATTTGATCTTGACGTAGTAAGAAATAGAAAGCAGCAAGCGAATTGATTCAAGCCGAGCAACAGGAGCGAAAGTTTCATCAAAGTCGATTGAGTATCCTTGAGCTACTAGCCTTGCTTTGTTCCTAACAACATTACCAAACTCATCAGTTTTATTTTTGAAAATCAATTTGATACCTATTATGTTGATTCCCTCTAGTCTTGGTAAAAACGTCCAAACATCATTCCTTTCAAATTATTATAGTTCTTCTTGTATGGCCTCAATCCAATTTTCATCTTCCAAAGCTTGTTTGGAATTCTTCGGCTCTAAAAAAGACACATAACAAAGAATGTTACTTTCATTTTGTCTTCTCCTTCTTGTAACCATTACCTCATTTGGATCTCCAATCATGGTTGAAGGTGGTGGATCTTTTCTTCTTTGGTTTCTCCTTTGAATGCTTTCATCAGAAAGATACACAACCAACTCTATCCCTTCATTTTGCAATGATGAATCAGTAGATGATTCTTTGCATGGAGCATATCATGTTGCTGTAGCACCAGAAGAAGGTGACAACACATTTGACGAAGGTTTAGGTTTAGGAGATTTAGTAGTGTTCACACCATCTTGTGTGGGCACACGAGGAAAAAATATGTCTTGAATTTCACATTCTTGAGAATATTCTGAAAAATATTCTGCATCACTAAACACAGCATTAATGGATTGTAAGACTTTTTCAGAATCCATGTTATAGATCCTACATGCATGACTATTAGATGAATAACTAATGAAAACTCCTTCATCACTCCTAGACTCAAACTTACCTAAATTATCTCTATCATTTAGAATGAAGCATTTGTATCCAAACACATGAAAGTAAAAGAGATCAGGTTTCTTACCTTTCCACAACTCATAGAGAGTTTGAACAGTACCTTTTCTAAGGTAAACTCTGTTGGAAATATGACATGTCGTGTTAATGGCTTCTGCCCAAAGTCTTATAGGGAGCTTTTTGGCATTAAGCATCACCCTAGCCATCTCTTGAAGCACTATGTTTTTCCTTTCCACAACACCATTTTGTTGAGGTGTTTTTGGTGCTGAAAATTCATGGAATATGCGATACAATTCACAAAAATGAGCAAAATCATTATTCTCAAATTCCTTTCCATGGTCACTCCTTATCCTCACTATCTTTGTAGCTTTAGAACTCTTCTAAACAAGCAACCTTTAGACAAATTAATAAAAAAAATAAAAAAAAAAAAATTAAAAAAAAAAAAAAAAAACCAAAAAAAAAATAAAAAAAAAAAAAAAAAAAAAAAAAAAAAACATTTAACAACCAAAATAAAAAATTAAAAAAAAACCAATAAAAACAAAAAGAAAAAATACAAAAAAAAAAAAGGTATTAAGATTAGATAAAGCTTTAAAAGATATCATGGTTTGCTTACCTTGTTGACATAGACCACACACATTACCTTTTGGAAATTCAAGTTTACATAGTCCTTTAACCACTTCCTTCTTTGAGAGTCTTACAAAGTCCTTAAAGTTCACGTGACCAAGTTTCTCTTGCCATAAGTTTGTAGAATCTTTTTTTGAACTAAAACATGACACACGATTTGAAAGCAAGTAACCAATTGTCATTTGACCTTTTTTCCTCAAGTTGAGAAACACCTTTACCACTCAAGATTTGACACTTGTCCTTTGAGAATTGAACCATAAAATCTTTGTCACAATTTTGACTAATACTAATCAAATTAGCTTTCAAACCATCAACAAGTAGGAAATCTTTCAAAATATGAAAATTAGGTAGCACAATTGTCCTTTTGCCAAGAATTTTACCTTTCTTTCCATCTCCATAAGTGACATGTCCACTATCAACCGATTCAAGTTTAGTCAGGGGAGAGATTTATTACTTGTCATATGCCTTGAACAACCACTGTCTAGATACAAAAGATCATTTTGAAATGCAAGCAAAGAGGTATGAGACACAAAACAATTCACATCAGCATTAGGTTGCCAAATTCTTTTGGATGAAAAACCATTGTTAGAATTATGATTTACATTTGCAACAAAACTATGGTTTTAAAAACTTTCTTCAAATAAGCAATGAACCTAAAACATTTGGGTTTGATCCGACCTTTCCTATTACAAAAATGGCAAATAGGAATGAATTTTGATACCTTCATAGCCTATCTCACAATAGTACCTTCAGTAGAAATTTCAGTGGCCTTCACAATCATGCTCACACCAGCTTTCGATGTGCTAACACCAAGACTGAAACCTAAACCATACCGATCTCTGAAGGATTTTCCTTGACCAAGCACTTCATCAAGCTTAAGAGAACCTGCATTCAACTTATCAATGATAGCTTCAGCCTTAGTTAGTTCAATAGTAAGAACAACGTTTTTTCGGACAAGGCTTTCTTTTGTTTCAATAAAGTAGCATTCTCAACACCAAGAGATTGCAACTTTTTCACAGCCTTTAGCCATTGGCCATACATTTATCATATGCCTCTTGTTGCTCAGCATAGATATCAATAGTGTCATTCTAAACCTCACTCTAACCATCTTCTCGATTTATGGTAAAGGCTAAAACAGTCTCATCATAACCCGAATCATCATCATCACTCTCATCATGCCCACTCTCACTCAAAGTGGTAGCCATGGCTTTACCTTTCTTCTTTTTCAGTGTATTAGCACACTTAGATTGTATGTGCCCCGAAACCCTCACATTCAAAACACTTGATACCTTTATTTTTCTTTTCTTTATCTTTTGAAAATTTCTTTGTACTAGGGGTGTGATGGTCATCAAGCTTTTTCACAAAAGGGTTTCGGCTATAACCACTATTATGAGACTTTTTCATGTTTTTTCTTTAAAAACTTTACAAAATTCTTTGTAAGTAAAGCACAATTTTCATCATCTAATGAACTTAAATTACAATCATCAAAAGGATCAGAATCAACCTTATGTTTGAGAGCCAGACCTTTGCTCGGTTTCTATTTTTCTTAGCGTTGTAGATTCAACTCATAGGTTTGGAGACAGCCAATGAGTTCATCAATGTCCATAGCATCCATATCTCGGCATTCTTCAATGGTGGTGGCCTTTGACATAAACCTCTGAGGTAAAGAGCAAAACACTTTCCTAACAAGTTCAACATTCAAATACATTCTTCCTAAAGCAAAACACTTATTAAAAATATCACAAACTCTACCATAAAAATAAGTTATAGTCTCATCATCATCCATGTTCAGATTTTCAAAATCAGTGACAAGTCTTCTAGTCCTATTTCTTTAAACAACACTAGTTCCCTCATTCTTGACTTGAAGCCTATCCCAAGCATCTTTAGCAAGCTCACAATTAGCTATGACTTTCATTTGGTTCACATTCACAGCATTAAAAAGAGCATGAAGGGTTTTAGAGTTATAATTTGCAAGAGTTATCTCATCAGCAGTCCAACTAGCAACAAGTTTTGGTCTAGACACTTCATTTTTAACAATAACTAAGGCTGTCTAACCATTCACAATTGTGGACCAGACTCTTTCCTCTATAGACTCAAGAAAACCACGCATCCTAGGTCTCCATGTGTAATAGTTAGGTCCTTCTAACAGAGGTTGTATATGAGCAGATAGCAGATACTCTTTTAGTAAAGAAACTCATGATAAAAAATAATCAGACAGACAATAACACAATAAATGGAAGTGCACACACAAACACACAAGAGATCTAAAATGAAAACATGACACAAATCAGGTTTCATCCAACAATCAAACACTCAGATGCACACGAAAACAATCAAAATAGGTAAGGATCAGCTGAAGCAACTTATCAATACACGCTCTAATACCACTTGTCGAGAAGAGAGTTGGAGATTTAACAAACATTAGAGTATGGTTACCCATTTTAAGTATAGCAGAATAGTTACCAAGTAAATTAAACATTTCCAATTCAAACACATCAATCATAAGTGCGGAAATAAAAGAACACATCCATATACATGGTTTGGCTAAATCCACTTTTAGCCTACATCCATGGGACCTTGTCCAGATCGAAGCAATCCACTAAGTTAAAAACACATTACAAGATATAGTTCAAAGTTGATCTAAGTTACAGTAAAAAGAACTCGTTGTTCAACTTTACACTTAGCACCACACTCTGAACCTTAACGTGTAACAACTCCTTGGATCTTCTTCACGCTAGGAACACATCCATGAACAACTTTTGAACCACCAAGCTTCAACTACCGACGCCATGCACCAGCACCAACATTAGCAAAGGAACCACATTCCAAGAGCCATCAATAACGTGTTTGATATGGTGAGGTTTTGACACAAATATGGAAATGAACCTTGGACCTTAAGAGAAGAAATACTCTAAGAAAATTAGAGTACAATGAAACAAAATATTAAAAAAAAAAGGTTATACTTCATACACGCAAGGAAATATTATATAATGAAGGATTTCTTGCTCAACAATATAGTGCCAAGTCAACCAACAAAGGACTTAAGCATGTTTGTCCAAATAAGAAAAGTTTTCCTTGTTTTTGGTTTGGACCACAAAGTAAATCAAGAAGAGAACTTTATTCTCTAAGACCACTAAAGGATGTTATGACACATATAAAAAAGTCCTAAAAAGTGAGAGACAAAGATAAACAATATCTTTTTCACTTTATCAGACATGCAACTCGTGCTGGGTTGCAAATATCTGAATCGAGAGTGAAAGCATAAACTGTTATGCACACACACTCTAAACAAAACAAACCAAGACTCAAGTCTGGCAATTAGTGTGCACACAAAACTTATGTGCACACATACAACTCATAAGTTTGAAAAATATGAGTTCTTCACACATCTCTAAATATAGAGTAAAATTTATTTAGATTTCAGAGCTTTGCTATCTTGATCATTATGATTTATGAGTGTTACTCCACTATTAAATGTGGTTGGAGAAAAATTATTACTAATGGCAATTGCCTCCGAGCCTTAGAAGTTCTCTTATTTTCATAGATATACCTTTTAGAACTTACTCTTTAGAGCTGCGATTGTTTGCTTGGCTCGATCAATTTCTTTTTGAATCTCATTGTCTCCAACTCTCCATTGCCCATTACCCTCCTTAGACATCATGTTGTTCATGGTTTTTTTTTTTTTTTTTTTCATCTTTAGTACTCCGTCCATTATTTCTTTTCTCATGGTCTCCTGCTACTTATATTTATAGGCAGAGCTAGGGGTGGTTCCCCTGGGCTCCAACCCTGCTGGTCAAATTTTTAGGGGGAAAAATAAAGTTATAATGATTTATTTTATATAAATTCATAATTTATTATATATTTTTACGAATTCATAATAAAAATTATAATTCTATATTCTCTAATTTCTTTTATATTCAGTATACACTTTCTTTTCTCTTATTTCTACACAATTTTTTCTTGTATTTTTAAATAATTTTTTTTTTTTATTAATGTTATCCTGAAATCAACAAGATTAATAATTTTTATAATGTCTAAAGGGGTACTCCCTTTCTAGCCTGTAATTCTTTATTCTTTCTCTAATATAATTATCGGGTTTACCCAAAAAAAAGAAAAAAAAAACTTAATTTTTTTTCAACCTCTTGAAAATTACTTTCTTATCTCTCTGATCTAGAAGGTAGACCATTAAATAGAATTAAAAGACATCTATCCTAAGGTTTGATGTCGTAAAAAAGTCATTTAAAGTTTCTGAAAAAACAAATATCTTTTTGTTGTTAATGAGCTATTAAAATTTAGAAGTAAATTAATATTTATTGTCCTCTTGGCACATCTAAAATGCAAGGACATGTGATTTTGTTAGTGTATACCCTAGGAACCAATCGTGTCGTCAGTTCCAAGGCATTATGTTATATATATATTATCTTATCAATAGAAGAAAGTGTTCTTATTTCACATGTGGTTTATTGCTTCATTTATATATATGTATGACATGTGAAATGTTCGGATGATACAAATCTTTAGAAGATCAAAATCATCAAAGTATTCCCTACATAAGTAATATTAATTGGGCAATAATATTACATAGTAGGCATGTTGAATGCTTCCGTAGAATATCATGTGATGATATTAGTGTGGGTGATTATAAAAGTTATATCACTAGGTCATTAGCATGGATACGCGGTTAGTGAACTATTTATCGAATATGGCCATTTATGATGAATCATATGGACATTTAAAATGCAGTCAATGATTTATCATAAAATCGTACTAGTGTATTATTAATCCTTAGACCTGAGATATCACGGTTGGATTCTAAATAAACGCATATGGTTCATATGGTGTATAAACACAAGACTAATCATGTTATGTGTTAATAAGCCAATTTGGCCATGTGCTATTTATGTATGAGGACAAGTGATAGTCAAGATGTGATCCGTTGACTTGGTATAGATTGATATCAAGTTCTTAGACAAATGTCAAGATACATTGGAAAAGGGAAATCTCTGGCCAGGGTATATAAAATGTTACTTGAAAGGTTGTTTCATGGTGACACATTCCATATGTATTGATTGTCAATTTGATATAAAATTAAGATAAGGATTTTGACATACCATGAATCCATTCTTAATTGAGATTAGACAACAGAATGATTTGATTATACAGCACGTATGATTATAAAAAGGTTCATTGGAGTATATCTTCATTGTGACTTAAGGGTTATGGAGCAATGCTAGATACCTACCATAATCGGTGGGACTTTTGCTCATAAAGATTTATGACAAAACATATCGAAGTAGACTATGATATTGGGCCCCCGGCTAGGCCAGAGTGAACCTAAGAGGTCACACATAAAAACTAAGGAGAATGGAGAAATAGCCAAAGAGAGTTGATTATCCAAGGTTGGCTAGCACCTACCAAGGGTAATAAAGTTATTTTTATTATTATCATTGAATTAGATTCAATGGAAGGTTATATTAGCTATTATGAATAATTTAAGAGTTAATTGTTAATTGTGATTAAATGTTAATCCAATGTTGTTATTTAAAGAAGTTTAACAACTTCATAATAATTATGGAATTATTTACAACTCCAAAAACAATTATGGAATTGTTTAAGGAAGTCCAAAATAATTATTGAATTATTTACAAGGCTACATATATAAAGAAAATGATATATCAATTTTAGGGTAGAGATCAAAATCTCTAACAACCCTAAATATCTCTCTTGGCCTAATTCTTCTTTTACCTTAGTGTGGATACTCTTTTGTTTAATTTCTCTTGAAATTAAAAGTCTTCAAGGTTGCTAAGGACTTGAGGTAACAAGTTATACTTTACTTGTTTTCAATTTGATTGAAATTTTTTGCAAAATATGAATATGCATGTTATAGTATCATATGCATCATTCTCCATGTATTCCATCTTACAAATTCTTGTTATTTTAGAGATGAATGCTCCCAACAGAGTGGAAGGGTGGCCACAACTAAACTACGACCGGAGGCCCTTACAAAAATTGGATCCTAGGGCTTTTTCATTATGACACATTTAGAAGAATTGGATCCTAGCTTTTAATTTCCTTATCAGCTTATCTTATTAATAGTAATTAATAGGGAATGATATTCTTTTTGAAAATTAAACTTGATTTTATTGCTGAAATGGTAAGTTTCGGCAAGAATTTGAAGGGTCTATAGCTATCTAAATTCAACTTATAACATATCAAATTAAAGTCCCATTTGTCTAATTTCTAA
This sequence comes from Pistacia vera, assembly GCF_008641045.1. Classification (NCBI taxonomy): domain Eukaryota; kingdom Viridiplantae; phylum Streptophyta; class Magnoliopsida; order Sapindales; family Anacardiaceae; genus Pistacia; species Pistacia vera. Next base: position 948,664 of record NW_022196252.1, read on the forward strand.
AGCTTCAAACCACTCATCAATTGAATTTTTATTGAGCAAGTTATAGTCAATTTACTACTGACTTTTCAGTGGAAACCAAGAAACAAGGGAACTGAAATGTGTCTTTTGATGTGTAAAACGTCCAATAGACATGAATAGCATTATATCTTCTTAAATTTAGACTCTTGAGTTTTCTTTTAAGTAGTATATATAACCATGTACTCAAGCTATGTTTAACAAATGATAAATCAAGAAGTTTGATTTGTGAATTCCTCTTTTATTTCCTCTTTCCTTGTGAGCTTTATGCCCATCTTGCTATGAAATATAACCTCTGAAAGTTTTTGTAAGTGGGAACCATTTAAAAATATCATCGATATCCATAAATTTTCAACAAAGAATCCATTGTTAAAATCTCATAATGAAAAGTTAACCAATAAATAATAGTTTTTTCGAATATCAAAAAAAAAGAAGGGATATTTGTAAAACATTTCTATTCCAACATTCATATAATTGTTCATAATATAATCAATTATAAACATGTTAAACACTCATGGAATATTGCAGAAGTAATTTACAAACCTCCAGCCATAGCAATTGTTGTTTTAGTCTTCTTGCTTCTGTCACTTTAAAATACAGAGTCTTCCACTGATTGCAATTTTTCAAAATGATGGTTTTTTGGAATCAAATGAATTAATTGTGTCAAATGGGGACCTATAAACTCTCCCATTATAAATGCAGTTGTCTTTCCATCAAAGACAACTGCTCAGGAGAAACAGCAGCATGTAACTACTCAACAGTTACCCATTTACTTTATATTAAAACTGTAGGACCAATCCAATTAAAGAACTCTATTGTAATTAAAATTCTAACATTCTTCCACTTGGTCCAAACTTTTATTATATAATCCACAACATAGGAGTTGTATACTCTATATGTTTAATCAGAAAAATAAAATCACATCAATCATAGTGGTAAGTCCTTTTTAAACAAGCATTACCTTTCATGTATTACTATGCAATTTTTTTCTCTTTCTAAATAAACGCTTAAATGTGGAATATTACTTTATGAACAAACCTCAAATGTTTGTTCTAGGTCCTCCAAAATGTTTGTTTTTCTCTAACTAAATGTATACAACTTAAAAGAGAAAACAAACTAAATTACAAAGTTTCAGAGAATGAAAGTATTACCTCTTATAGTGACAAAGCGGGATGTAGTCCCATTTGAACTACATGATCCTTGAACGTCTTTGGTGGCATGCCTTTTGTTAGAGGATCAGCAATCATCTGCTTGGTATGTATGTGTTCAATGAGCACTTCTTTGGCTTTAATGTGCTCCCTTATTGCTAAAAACTTAATGTCTATGTGTTTACTTCGACTCTCACTCTTATTGTTCTTAACAAAGAACATAGCAGCTAAATTTTCACAATATAACCTTATTGGCCTAGAGATGGACTCAACAACTCCAAGCCCAAAAATGAAACTTCTCAACCAAATACCATGTGTAGTGGCCTCAAAACAGGAAACAAACTCAGCTTCCATGGTAGAAGTGGCAACCAAAGATTGTTTGGTACTTCTCCAAGATATAGCACCTTCGACTAGCATAAAAACATATCCAGATGTTGATTTTCGAGAATCAACACAGCCAGCAAAGTTTGAGTCTAAATATCTGACGATCTCCAAAATGTCGGACCGTCTATAAGTAAGTATGAAACTTTTAGTACCTTGAAGATACCTCATGACCTTCTTTACAGCTCTCCAATGATCTAAACCTGGATTATTTTGATATCTTCCTAACATGCCAACTGCAAAAGCAATGTCAAGTCTAGTACAGACCAAAGCATACATTAGGCTTCCAATAGCTAAAGCATAATGAATGGTTTTCTTTTGTTTTTTTTCAATCTCAAGTGCAGGACATTGGTTCATATTGAACTTGTCACCCTTAATAATGAGTGCAACACTGGGTGAACAATCCTTCATCTAAATCTCTCAAAAAATTTATTAATATAGGCTTCCTGAAATAGTCCAAAAACAAGTTGAGACCTATCCCTATGAATATTAATGCCAATGACATAAGACGCCCCAACCATATCCTTCATACTAAAATGTTGAGAGAGAAATTGTTTCACCTCATGCAGCAAACCCAAATCATTGGTCGCAAGTAGAAAATCATCCACATATAACACAAGAAAGATGATTTTACTTCCACTGACCTTGTGGTATATACATTGATCCATGACATTCTCTACAAAACAAAATGAAGAGATAACAGTGTGAAATCTTAAATACCACTATCGGGAGGCTTGTTTAAGTCCATAAATGGACTTCTCAAGCTTCCAAAACAAATGCTCACCGTCACTTGAAATGAAACCATCAGGTTGTTTCATATAAACCTCTTCCCCCAAATCTCCATTGAGGAAAGCCGTTTTCACATCCATTTGATGTAAATCTAAATCGAAATGGGCAACTAATGCCATAATGATGTGGAAGGAATTCTTTTTAGAAACTAGAGAAAACGTTTCTTTATAATCTATCCATTCCCTTTGCGTGAACCCTTTAGCAACAAGCCTAGCCTTGTATCTCTCAATGTTGCCTAATGAATCCCTTTTGGTTTTAAATACCCATTTACAGCCAATAGATTTCTTTCTAGTAGGCAACTCAACAAGGTCCCAAACTTTATTATCTGCCATAGAATTCATCTCATCAATCATGGCATTATACCACAACTCAGATTTACTACTGTCCATAGCTTGTAAAAATATGTTTGGGTCATCGTCAACACCTATGTCATAGTCAGACTCTTGCATATACACTACATAATCAGTAGGAATTGCTGATTTCTTTGTTCTAGTAGATCTAATTAATGTTGTATCAACAGTCTCTTGTTGAGACTGTTGCACAACTGGTTGTTCCTCTTGTAGTAGAAGTTGTTCAAAATAATCTTCTAAAATAGTCTCATCAGAACATGGACTTTGATTGATTGGTAACTCATGGTTCACCCTATTTGGATGAACAATCAATCTTTTACTTGATGTAGGAGCATTATCTGAACATCAATTTTCTCAAGGTCTAAGTCTCTGATTTGATCACTCCTACTGACCACATCATTCTCAAGAAATTTAGCATTTCTTGATTCAACAATTCTACTGGAATGGTTCGGACAATAAAACCTATATCCCTCAGATTTTTTCGCATATCCAATAAAAAATGCACTAATAGTCCTAGGATCTAACTTGGTTCTTGTGGATTATAAACTCTAACTTCAATTGGGCAACCCCAGACGCGTAAATGACTTAAACTTGGTTTCCAACATTTCCATAACTCGAATGGTGTTTTGGGAACCCCTTTAGTTGGAACTCGGTTTAATATATACGCTGTAGTTTTGAGAGCTTCAATCCACAACGAATGAGGAAGTTTGGAGTTACTCAGCATACTCTGTAACATATACATTAATGTTCTATTTCTCTGTTCTGCTATACCATTCTAAGATGGTGTGTATTGAGCCACAATACCTTGCTCTTGATGAAATTTAGCAAATGGATCAAGTGCTTGTCTTGTACCAATGTATCTACCATAATATTCACCACCTCTATCAGATCTTATGATCTTAATTTGTTTTCCACATTGTTTCTCTACTTTTACTTTATATATTTTGAAAGCATCCAACACTTCATCATTGTGATAAAGCAAATAAAGATACATATATCATGAGTGATCATCAATAAAAGTGATGAAATATTTCTAACCACTAGAGTTCATGTCAAGGCAACAAATATCTGTGTGTATGATCTCTAAAAGTTCAAAACTCTTCCTGGCACATTTCTTGGATTTGTTAGCCTACTTTCCCTTAATGCAGTCTACACAAGTATTAAAGTCAATAAAGTCAAGAGTTTCAAGAACTCCAGCATTTACGAACCTTTTAATCCTATCAATGGAGATGTGTCCTAATCTCTTATGCCAAGAAAAGAAGAGCTTTCACTCATAACAGTATGTTTAATAATAGTACTAGCATGTGAATTTATTAAACTACAAGGAACAACATCACTTAAATGAATTTTAAAGAAACCATCAACCATAGTACCATAGTACCATTTCCAACAATAGATGAGTTCTTAATTAAATTAAAAGAACTACCATAAAAGTTGAAAGAGTATCCACAAGGTACAAGTTTAGAAACTGAAATTAAATTCCTAGAAAAACTAGGAATATAAAGGTTCGTTCCAAATCCAAAATATAATTAGTGCTTAAAATAAGTCTAAATGTTCTAACAGCTTTAACACGTGAAGGCATCCTGTTTCCCGAATAGATGTTGCATTCACTTCCCATCTGTTTCCTTTGATCTAGAAAACCCTGTATAATATTAGAAACATGGATTGTAGAACCAAAATCAATCCACCAATCATTATGAGAAACACAAATCATATTATATTCATAACACACAAGAGATGTGAGGTTACCTTTCCTGTCAAGCCAGGCTTTTCTTTTAGGACAATCCTTCTTGATTTGTCCCTTCTTTTTACAGAAGAAACAATTGATGTTGTCCTTATTTCCTTTGCTCATAACCTCATGCAGCTTGCCTTTTCCCTTCCACTTCTTATTCTTGCTTGAAGTGTGTTTGACATTTCCTATCACCAGATGTGCAGTTTCATTCACTTCCTGAAGCAATCTCTCCTCTCTTGAGCACACATGGTCAAAAGCTCATTGATTGACCATTCAGCCTTTTTTGTGTTATAGGATATCTTAAAAAGGAGTATAATGAGATGAGAGAGAGTTCAAGATATAATGCACTAAGAAATCATCATTAATCGCCATCTGAAGGTATCTCAACTGAGCAGCAATGTCCCTCATTTTCATAATGTACTAACGAACTCCTTTAATACCAGTAAGCTTCATGGCTGTCAATCTACTCATTAGGGTGCTACCTAATGCCTTATCTGATGTTTCAAACTGAGCATGAATTGCATCCATCAGATCCTTAACATTCTCACACTTCGATATCGACCCACGAATACTATTCATAATGTGAGATTTGATAAACATCATGCTTAAACAGTTGGATTGCTCCCACCGTTCATATAAAGCAATCTCAGCCTGAGAAATAGTATCTGTAGGTGTAGGTGGCTCTTCCTTACGAAGAGCATAGTCATGATCAATGCACCCTAAATGAAGAAGGACAGCCTTCCTCCAGGATTTGTAGTTATCACCATTTAAATAAGGAACTTTATCCTCAGCCATCATCAAAGTTTGATCAACTGTAGGAATATCAACAGATATGCTTACTAAATAAATTATGAGGCATAAACTATCAACAACAAATATAAGTTTATTAATGTAAAACAAATAATAAATCATAAATGAATCGACATATCATAAAATCTCCCTGTGGGTAAAGACATTACATATTATGATTCATCCTAATTAATCATGAAAATATAACATTCTCTATGGGTAAAATGATTATATTAACATGATAAACTACAAACGATGTTATTAACTTTAATATGATTATAATTAATATTACTTAATGCATATATTATCATAAGTTAGATGATGTGGCTACTCTAAATTAATCAAATATATGCAATCATAAGATATCAAATAGTTATAACATGAATTATTGCATATAATACAATATAACATAAATCAATACAAGAATAACATATTATTTATGCATAACAGACTAATACATGACGTAAAAACCATAACACGCGTTGTCACCGACTTTCACGTGCCACCGTGACTCAATCACGCACAGCCATGTGTCCCCATGCGCCTTCACGTGCTTCCAGAACACAACATGCTTCTGCACGTGCCTTCACAGCCCTCCCACACGCCAAAACACACAGCCTCCACACGCCTAATGCAAGCACGCACACATTCACGTGTGCACACATGCCATAAGTCAACTCTGGTCAATTTGACCTGTTCGGGTTGACCTTTACCCGACTAGTTGACTCGGTTTGACTCCCTTGACCGATTCAATGACTCGGTCTGACTCGTTGACCAGTTCGTTGATTAGGTTGGGTTGACACATTTGGGTTACTGGGCTGGTTTGACTATGTCGGTTTGACCCAGTTTGACCTTTGACTTTTGACCAGATCAGTTTGACTGTTTTATCCTTGACCGAGTCGATTTGACCCATTTAGCCGATTGGACCGGTTCTTCTTGACCCATATTCCTGCAACTTTTGACCCATTTTATGTAGATTTTAATAGCCTGATTCCAGCCAATTTTCCAACATTCTAGAGAGGAAACTTAATTATGGATGTATGACCTATGTCAGTGGCGCCCCAAATAACATTTTTGTCCCAAATCGGTGCCATAAATGGCTACCAAAAACACCCAAATGACAATTTTAACCAAAACTTTAAACTAGCGTAACTTTGCAATCATAACTCTGTTTTTGACAAATAATATATCGTTGGAAAGTTTTTCCAGCAAGGATTCCAATGACACCAAAATAAATAAAAAAAAAGATTTGATTTATTCAAGAAGTTATGTCCTATTAAAGTTACGGGTTTAAATACAAAAATCCCAATTTTATGCAATATTCTCTCAATATGCAACAAACAATTACATGCTAGGCAGAGATTCAAACAAATGCTTTGATATCAAATGTAGAACATTTCTATGCTATCATTCATATAAATGTTCATATATAATCAATTATAAACATGTTAAATACTCGTGGAATATTACGGAAGTAATTTACAAACCTCTAGCCATAGCGATTGTTGTTTTAGTCTTCTTGCTTCCATCACTTAAGAATACAGAGTCTTCCACTGATAGGAATTTTTCAGAATAATGGTTTTTTTGGAATCAAATTAATTAATTGCATCAAATGGGGGACCAGTAAACTCTCCCATTATAAATGCAGTTGTCTTTCTATCAAAGACAACTGCCTAGGAGAAACAACTGCATATAATTGCTCAGTAGTTACCAATTTACTTTATATTAAAAGTGTAGGACCAATCCAATTAAAGGATTCTAATATAATTAAAATTCTAACAATATTTTCATAAACATAGCCAATTTCTATAAACACCCGCAGGCCTTTTCCAAAACAGGCAGAAGTGGATTGGCCATACCGGGCTTCATAAATTATTCCTAAAAAGAAAATAAACATTTAATGACATGGTTATAATATATTAATAAAAAGCATTCCATAATCTGTACCCATGCTAAGACCGGATCTAGCGTTATGTAATGCCATGCAAAAGGTACCCTTTTGTATATCATAAGTGGAGGAAGCTGGTAATTGTTACCACTGCTTTTTTTTTTTTTTTTTTTTCCTTCTCTCGCTCTAACTATCTTTCAAATTTATTGGAGGAAAGGGATGGAAGTAGGATGTATGGTTGAAAGAAAATCTCCAACACTGTTCTAGCCAATTAAAGAAGGGCTAAATAAAAAAGGCTCATCTCCAGTAGTCTGTATGGGAGAGCTTAGTAATAGGATAGGGAAAGAAACAAGAATCCTCTGGTTGATAACCGTTTACCAACTTGCTTGGTGATGTCGTTTTTTCGTGTTAAATGCCACATGGCAGTCTAGCTGGACCTCTACGTCAGACTTAGTTAATCTTGTTTAACAAATATTAATAACGTTAGGTGCTGCTTCTTATTTTCACAAAATAACTTTTTCCTGTAAAAATATTTTGCAGTGGATGCTCTTAGCAGTGTCATGATTTCCTCTGGTTTAACGACACAACCAGATATTACGCCTTCATTTTGTACGGACCCGCGTTTTCTTTTTTCTATTACCATCAGTTGCTCTGATAAGGCCGATGACGTCGGTTGTCGGCACATCACTCGAATGCAAGTTTCAGATTTCAAAATGATAAAAGTAACGTCCAATACCATAACCCCAGTTTCAATGTTAAATTCCATCATGTTGGGGTGAACAGAATCATGGAGAACCAATTCTTAGGAGGAGTTATAGATGAAGAAGTGGCTCAGCTTAAATACCTGGAGAGACTGTAAGTATCAGTGTCTTTAATCATTTTGGGGGGAAATTCTAGAGAACATGAGTTAGAAATTAGAATTCTTTATATTGAGGTGCTACTGTTTCGCCTTAATATTTGGTGATTTATGTCAAACTCAACAGTGATTTATCCAACAACCAACTTTATGGTCTCATTCCCGTTAGGGAATACAAAAAAAAAAAAAAAAAAATTCGAAAACCAAACCGAGAAACTGGACTGAAACCGATTAACCAGTTTCAATTTTCCTTTCAAAAAATGGCTAAATCGATTTTTCAGTTCGATTTACGGTTTATATAATTTTCACAAACGGTTTAATAAACCGGTTTTTCTATTAATATAATAATATTATTTTAAAAATCCCTATTATCTAAATACCTAAATTTAATATTACTTTGAATCTTGAATCCCTAAACTTCACAGTTCACACTTCCTTGACAATAATCCTCTCCCCTCAAACTCGTTGGCCGCCGTTGCCCTCTCCACTTTCCCGTTGATTTCGCTCCCAAGTCCTTCTTCTTCTTCTTCATTACCCATCTCTCCTCCTCCCATTCTCTCTTCTCAAACTCGCCGGCCGCCGCTGCCCTCTCCACTCTCCAAGATTCCAGTCACCGCCGCTGCCCTCTCCACTTTCCAAACACTGAAGCTTTTGGTGGTCAGTAGGTTTGAGTAGATTTTGCTGTGTTTAAATTAAATTGTTAGCTGGATATTACAATGCATGTTCAGCTGGGTTAGCTTTGAGAATTGGCTGTTTTGTGCTTTAAAATGTGCTGGAATGTTAGGCAGTAGGTTTGTGTATATTTGACTATACTCTGGCTAGGCAGTAGGTTTGAGTATATTTTGCTGTATTTAAATTAAATTGTTCAGTCTCTCCACAATCTGCATAACCCGAAACAAGCGTGTTATAGGAGACCAAGTCCCGCTGGGAAATTTGATCAAACAGTTGATGAGCAATATTTAAACGTGAAACTTTAGCATAACCTGCAATGAGAACATTGAAGGAGAAAACGTTGGGGTTTGGGGTTTGGTTAAAAGCGTGGTGGGCTGAAGCAACGCAACCGCATTTGGAGTAGAGGAGGATGAATTGGTTGGAGAAGTAGGTAGAGGAAGGAACAAAGATTTTGAGGTAGAGTGCATGGAGGGTTTTGCCTGTTAAAATGTCCCTTTAAGTTATGCTTGTTTTCAAAAGGTGGTGAAAGGTTTGGAGGGACCATGACCATGAGATTTTGTTCATCAAGTTAGGAGAACCTAAAATGCATTGAGTTTGCAGAACTTAAAATGCAGGGACCATGACCATGAGAATGAGCGCTCCCCAAACCCAAGTCCATCTTTAGCAAGACTTTGAAAGCTTATTATTACATTTACTAGGCCATCTCTAGTAGATTCTTGAAGCCCGTATATTTGACTGTACTCTGGCTAGGCAGTAGGTTTGAGTATGTTTTGTACTTTAAAATGTGCTGGAAAGTTGGGCATTAAAATGCTGACTGGAGATTAGATTAAACATGCTTGTGTGGCTTTTAATTAATATTTATGATCTTGGATATTGAGTGGTGAGGTTTATTAGTATGCATGTTAAAATTGAATGGATGTGCATGTGCTGTTGGTGATAAAAGGAACTTGTTATTGTTAATTTATTACGTGCTTGTTTTGTTGCTTTGTTGGTTAACTAATGTTAATTACAGGTTTTGTCTTGATGTTTAATTGGAATCCACATTCTTTTACTTGAATTTAAGTTGTGTTAGTTTTTGAAGAAAGAAAATGATTGTAATGATTGGATAATAATGATTGTAACATACGTGATGCCCATGTTATCATTTTTTTAGAGATTCATTCTTTTATTCTTTAGAAATTATCATTAAATTCTTTTCCAATTTTGCAGATGTCATCGACTGGTGACAATACTCGTGCTTGTCAGACATCAAGTGACATTCATTCACCGAATCCGACACCTGCAAATGTGGTTACAAATCCAACTACTTGCACAGCACCAGCGCCTCGTCCAACCCAAAAACGTGGGACTTCTATTACTCAAAGAAAGAACACTTCGGAAATGTGGGATCACTTCACCAAGATTGATTCTGAGAATAAGGATGATGCCACAGCATCATGTAATTACTGTGGGAATATTCTAGCTTGTACAAGTAAAAGTAGTACAAGTTGTCTGCGTAACCATTTAAGTAGGTGTAAAAAGTATCCCTTGAATTTGGTGGATAAGAAGCAGAAGACATTAGTGTTTCAACAAGCACAACAGGCACGCGATCAGTCTAGTAGTGCTCCACATTCTTCACGTTTGACTTGGAAATTCGACCAGGATGCAGTTCGACGGGCTATAGCTAAAATGGTCATTGTTGATGAGTTACCTTTTAGGATTGTTGAGCATGAGGGGTTTCAAGAGTTGATGAGTGTGGCTTAGCCAAGGTTTCAAATGCCTAGCCGAACAACAATTGCTTCAGATTGTATTAAAATATATAATGAAGAGTGTCAAAAGATGAAGAAGTTCTTTGCTAAGTTTTGACAAAGAGTTTCTCTCACCACGGATACATGGACAAGTTGTCAGAACCTCAATTATATGTGTCTGACAGCTCGCTTCATCGATGAAAACTGGGTTTTTCAAAAAATGATTATAAACTTCTGCCCAATTATTAGTCATAAAGGTTTAGCGATTGGCAAGGCAGTGGAGAAGTGTTTGCTCGAGTGGGGTATTTCTAAAGTTTTCACAATCATTATTGATAATGCAAGCTCTAATGATGTTGGAAAAAATTATCTAAAGACTTGGTTGGAAAGTTGGAAGGGGAGTGTTTTGGATGGTGACTTCCTCCACATGAGATGTTGTGCTCATATATTGAGTTTAGTTGTAAAAGAGGGATTAAAAGATATGGAAGACTCCATATTCTGAATTCGTTTAGCAATGAGGTATGTGAGGTCTTCTCCGGCAAGGTTACATAAATTTAAGGAGGAGTGTGTGGCAAAAGAAAAAATTGAAAGTAAAGCTCAATTGGTTCTCGATGTTGAAACAAGGTGGAATTCCACATACTTGATATTGGATGCGGTATTAAAATTTCAGTAAGCTTTTGACTTGTTGGAAATAGAGGATAGTAAGTATTTAGATGAGCTTAATAGTGGGGAAAGGTTTAGGGGTTTGCCTACATGCATTGATTGGGAGTATGCACGGTACTTCTTACCTTTTTTTAAAGTCTTTTTATGATGATACTCTATGTGTCTCCGGCTCACTTTATGTCACTAGTAATGTTTACATGCGGGACATTTTGGCATTGGGTTGAAGATTTCAAAATGGTGTATAAGTGTAGATCCTGGGTTACATAGTATGGCTCTAAGGATGAAGGAGAAATATGATAAATATTAGTCAAATATTGATAATATTAACCTCATGTTATTCATTGCAGAGGTACTAGATCCGAGACACAAGTTAGAATATGTGGATTGGGTTATTAATGAGTCTTTTGATATGGTTCTTGTTGATAGGTTGAAGACAAAAGTGAAGGAAGTTTTAGTGGCTTTATTTGAGCAATATAGTTCATTTAAGGTGGTCCTTAGTGCGCAACCAAGTGAGCAGACTCGAGTTGCAATAGAGATTGATGTTGATGATGTAGATCTTGATAATGAGGAGTTTATGAAGTTTATGTATCATGAGAAACAGGCTAGAAAAAAAGTTGTGAATCACAAATCAGAGTTAGACAAATATTTAACGAACGATTGTGAAGATGACAACAAGAGCTTTGATATCTTGCAATGGTGGAAGTTAAATTCAACAAAATATGGAGCTCTGTCTATGATAGCACAAGATGTATTGGCTATACCTGTCTCTACCATTGCATCTGAGTCGGCTTTTAGTACGGGAGGTCATGTATTGGATCCATTTCATAGCTCCCTCACTCCCAAGATGGTGGAGGCTCTTATTTGTACACAGGATTGGGTTCGAGCTTCGCGTGTACCATTCATCATAGAGGAGAGCTTGGACGAAATATCAAAACTTGACATGGGTAAAATTGTTCCTTTACTTTTAATTTTTTTGGTTATTTATTTGTTGTTTTGTTAAATATATTTTGCAAATATAACTTATCTAATGTGTTTGTCCAATTATTTGTAGAAATTGCGCGTTTTGGATTGGAAAGCACAAGTCATATGGATGATTGAACGACAACCCAATATATGAGGTATATTACTTTTAATTTTTTGTCTTGTATGTCAATGGGCGATATACTTTCTGGATTTATGAAAAAGCTGATTTTAGTTGCCTTTGTTGTTGATGGTGAAGGGGGCCTAATTTAAGGAATAGAAACTAATTTCATATCTCCTGCCCATGCTTCACGATTACCATTGGACACTTGACATGCTTGGCACAATAATCACTCACACTTCCTAGAAGAGCCCTGTTAAAATAAGTAGCATTAGAATTAGGCAGTTTTTCTACTAAAATAAAATTGAGTTAGTTCAAAAGTGATACCTCTTGATGAAACCATAACCGTGGCTTCCCATGATCAAGGTGTTAGCTCTAAGTTTATCCACAATACCACATATCACATCCTTGGCTTCTCCACATCTGTGAAGAAATACTTTGTTTGTATTACATATTTCACAATGAAATGTACAATGAATTTATAGCAAAAACAAAAAACTAATCTAAGAAGTAAATTGTTACATTCCTATTATAACTAATCTAATTCTTAATAGCTTTGATCCTAACATAATATAGAAGATAGTCTTTAATGAGAATAATCCTATTTCCTATTTTACACTTCAACAACATCCAACTACTCTCTGAACATTTATCTGTAAAAAATCCATTGATAATCATTTAGATATTTTGTACAACTACTCTCTGAATATGCTTATTGATATTTTGATTATTTTTTAATTATAATGTTGCTAGGATATCATTTAATAATTGTTTCAATCAATCCTTTTGCATATTCTATTATGATATTTGGCCTTAATACATAATACCAATCCATTTAAATTATTAGTTTTTGAAAGGTAATAGAGAGAGTAAATGTAAGTTTTTCATTCCTCTTGCAGGTGATTCCGTGATTGCACTTGGCCAATTGAAGAATGCTTAAGCCTTAAAGTGGAGGGGAGACGCCAGTTTACAACTTTCACTTGTTATTTCTTAATAACTTTTGTACTTGGCCATTAAAATTTAAAGGAACACTTTATATTTTATGATAATGTAATTGGTGATGATTGGTTATTATGCTTGGATGAGAAGAATTCAGTAGCATTAATTAGTGATTAATTGGTCAAATTGCTATGGATCATTTGGTTTTTTGGTTTCTTGAAATTTTGTCATTCAAAAGTAGGAAACTTTTATCATAAGATATAAAAAAAGAAAAAAGAAAACTTATTAATAAAACCGGTTTGCAAACTAAAAATCCGGATCGGTTTGCAACGGGTTTATGCCATGTTTTGGACTGGTTTCGGTTTGCAATATGGCTTGAACTGGAAAACCGGTTCGGTTAGAAAAAGCACATATCCGGTTCGGTTAACCAGTTTTTTGCAGCCCTAATTCCTACTAGCCTAGGGAATTTATCTCAACTTAAAAGGCTATAAGCCTCTAACATGCTGCAAGTTCAATAATTATGAATTTTTTTTTTCTACTTGGAATTTTTTTTTTTTCTAAATCATCAACTACCGCAATAATGAGCTAATGGCTATATTTATGAAATAATGGATTTGTGTAATTATCAGACACCTATCAAGCAATCTGTTGATTGGGTCTATACCTCCAAGTTTGGGGAATTTGAAGAACTTAGCTAACCTGTAAGTCTAGTTATTGTTCTCTTTCATATTCCTCAGTATTAATAATTTCTTGTTACGATAAAAAGATAATTTCAAATTATTATATATTCTTTCTTGAATATATATATATATTTTAAATTTTGGATCAGGATTCCTAAAGCTAATGATCCAGTAGAAGTGAAAACATTTAGATTTCTGATGAGTGAAATCAGTTGAATTTTTCTTGCATTATTAAATATGTGCATGCATAAGTTAACTTGTTAATAAGAGATCAAGTTATGATTTTAAGGTTAGTATTGTCTTTTATGCCTTCTAACTATCTCTTCTATCTTGCCACAGTTACTTGATTCGGAACTTACTCGATGGAACGATACCACCCTCTCTAGGTGAACTTTCAAATCTTGAATATTTGTAAGCATCTTGACAATCAAATTTTAGTTACTCGATATAATGAAATACAATGATTCCTATATGATTGCAATTGGAATAATATTATGTTTGTCGTTTGCAGATGGTTAGCGAGTAACAAGTTATCTGGTGAAATTCCTGGTGAACTTGGAAACCTTTCAAAACTCCAGAGCTTGTATCAAATCTTTCCTCTCTATCACTCCACTTCCAGAGTTAATTCATTCTCCACAATCACTAACCCTGTATTATTTTCTAAATAGGGTTTTGAACGACAATGAACTTATTGGTAAACTTCTCCCAGAACTTGGAAAATTAAGTGATCTTGAATATCATTACAAAACCTGTACGTTCTGTTTGCTTTATTGTTTGCCAAAATAAATTTAACATCCCTTGGGCGTTGAAATGAAGTCTTTAAATAAGAATTTAATTTAGTTTAATTTCAAATTCTCTTTATGAATATTGTAGATTATATAGTACAAATTTGTGGGGCTGCAGGGGTTATTCCTCAATAAGAAGAATTTAGATCATTAAATGTGAAAATCTTGAGACCATGGAAATATATGATCAGGATTTCATTGTTCATTTTAATAATTAGTAATCATAAACCTCACTGAAAGTTAAATAAACTAAACTTACGTCATGGGAGAATTCTAGTCCTGACTATCAACCTTAGTAGCAAAACTAGTTTAAAGTTTCATCTTGATCTTCAGTTGATCTAGAATTATCTGATAGCAAGTTTGTACTATAATAAGAACTCACTATCAAATAGATATGAATTGGCTGGACAATGAGCCTTTGATAGGAATTAGGTTGTATAGTAGTCTTTTATGGACTTGGATATAACTCTTTTTAGAGAACCGGTTTACCAAAGAAGGATGCCCAAGCCTTTTATAACCCATGTGCCCACAATTTTCTTTTTCAATGTGGGATCCTAACATACTAATGATAGCAAACTAGTTTTAACATTTCATCTTAATCTTCAGTATACGTTAGAATCAAACTAATAGCAAGTTAGCTGTTAATAGTACAAACTTGCTATTAGATAATTATAACATTTCATGTTGGGGTTTTCTGAATTGTTGATTTCACTTTATGCCATTAATTGTTGTGTTATGCATACTCTTTGCTGTCTATGTAGTGAGTCCAAGATTATATTCCACATTGTGTCTCCAGTGTTTATTAAAATAAATTATATGACCAAATTTCTAATTATGTGTATTTCAGTGACTTGAGCTTCAACAAATTGAATGGTGTAATCCCCGATTCTTTACAGAATATGAATTTGAGTAGGATGTATGTGTTATTACTTTCTTAAATACCATCATATGTTTCCTTTAAATATAGAGTTTATGTTTATTCTTTTTCGTGAAAGCATGTAAGAACAAAGATCAGTACTTGTTTATCTCGTCAATAATTTGGCTTCACTGAGTGTTGGCATTGCTAATTAGGTTTCTTACAAGCAATATGCTCATTGGGAAGATCCCTGACTGGATCAATAAAACTGTTACAGTTTCGGGGTAAGTTTCTACACTATTAAGAACAATAACGACACTGCTTATTACATAAGGTTATCCTTATTTAATTTACTTTTTTTTTTTTTTACATATTAAGTTTATTATTATTTTTGTGCTGCTATAAATAAAACCTTATATCAGATTGGTAGAGTTGAATTCAATAAAATTAATTTGTTATATTTTGAGTGCTGCTAATTCTTGGCATTTTTAGTGAATCAATAAGAATTTGTTTGATAATTTCCTATCTCATTAGAATCAAAGAGTCTTTTGATTATCAATAATATTACACATATAAAGACCTCTTACAAAGATATACATACAACAATAATATTACAAGTATAAAGAAATCTTATAAAGATTTTTATACAAATTGATGTAACAGAAAATGAATAGAAGATTAAATACAAAAAGTTGAACTTATTATATTCACTCTTTCATTTATTTTTTGTCACATTACTTTGTACATATAGTATTACTTGACACGACATATAAAGTGATATAGTAAAAAAATAAATGGAAGAGTGAATATAATGAATTTGACTTTTTTATATTTACTCTTCTATTCATTGGTTGACATATCACTTTGTATATAAATCTTCGTAAGAAATTTTTGTATGAGTAGTCGTACTTTGATTATATATTACTTCACATCATTGTGGCATCAAACCTAAAAAAATCGATCATCATCTTCGTCATTCTCTAACAACTGCCTTTTTAAATACGTCTCTTTTTATTTTTGTCCATTCACCACACCCCACAAACCCAAAACACGATAGTATACCAATTGCCTTCTTAAATAAGTCTCACTCATGCACTGGTTTGGAGCTTTAGAGAACATAGTAGAAAACCCACTATAACAATGTCCCCAATTGTTCTATTGACCCAACATTTGAGTAAAAATCGTCTACCAGATTTCAAAAATCAGAATTTTCTTTTTAATCGAGATTTAGTCTTACTGTTACTGTATTTTAAAATTTACCAACGGTTGCATTCTTGATTTGTGCATGGTCCCCTTGAAACAAAATTAAATGCAAATCTACTGAATATAAGATTCACTTGATCAATAAAATCTTCAAATGCATCTATAGCCCTATTCCACATTCATGCTTCTGTTACCCATATTATATAACATGGAAATGTATATGTTTTGTTATCTTGCAGTGATCTTTCATATAATAATTTTACATTCGAAGGACCAAGAAAGATGCATAAGTAAGGATTTAAATAGCTTCAATGGTTTTTTTTTTTTTTTTTTTGTCATTTCAATCTCAGTGACAAAAGCATCAATAAATCTTCTTTATTAAAGAAAATACATGAGGCCCCTATGTTCCAGGACTTTATATTATATCATGTAAATGAAGAGAATAATTCTGACGTTCTTTAAATTGTTATTGCAGGGATTTTCCAGACAATGCTTCTGAGTATGAAACATTCTCCGATCAAACAATAACAAATGTGTAAGGAAGTTGCGCCATACTTTTATTTTTACTCCTTTTGTCATATCTGTTGTGTTTTAAATTTTACTTCCAGGACTCTCTCACATACATTCTTTTTGAATCTTTTGATTGACTTAACTGCCTGTGTTGCTGCAACCAGTCGTCCGATAAACAGGTATGTTTATATCTTGATTATCTTCTACATCCTGTAATCACATGGGCCCTGAATTCTTTCTTATTCAATCAAATTGTGTTGTTCAGGACTTCTCTGTATCAGATCGGGAATGAGGGTTGTCATGGCAAGCAATTGAAGTGTAAGTTTGATATTCTTCAGAAAACATGCACTGTAGATTGTCTTGAACAAGATTAAGCTTAAGAAGTTAATGTCAAAGCAGCAGGGTTTTGAATTTTAAGGGAAGTTTGAGAAAACAAAAAAACAAAAAAACAAAAAAAAAAAAAAAAAAAAAACAAAAACAAAAACAAAAACAAAAACAAAAACAAAAGCAGAAATGTTGTACGAATTAGCTTCCGCCATTATCCCTTATTTGTATCTCCATTCAGAAATATCGTAGTAAATGCTGGTGGTGAGGAAACTACCATTTCGACTGCAGCGCATAATAATCATTTAATACTGACAATCTTGTTTCATGCAGATTCATTGTTTATAAATGCTGGTGGTGAGGAAACTACCGTTAATGGAAATCACTATGATGCTGATAATACAACGTCAAATACTTTGTATGTAAGCCCAAAAAAGCACTGGGCTTCCATTTGCATCGGATATTTTTTAGTGGTACCAACCAATAGAAGTGATTATGTAAAGAACATAACATGTGGAGTTTCTGTTCCCGAGGCACCTTTATATGCAAAAGCTCGACTTTGCCCTCACTCTCTGTCGTATTATGGCTTTTGCTTACGTAAAGGCAATTACAATGTGACACTTCACTTTGCTGAAGTTATATTTTCAAAAGATGAAGACCATAGCAGCACAGGGAAGCGAGTGTTTGATGTATATATTCAGGTAATGGTTTTGCTTTCTTGTAATGCCATTTCAGTAGTTCCAACTACAGTACTAAGGAACTCTCCAATTCAGGGAAATCGAGTACTAAAAGATTTCAACATAAAAAGAAAAGCTAGGTGACATGACCCGCCTCGACCCTCCCTACCCCATAAGCTCCGGGCGCACCTATGAGATTCGGGCAGCCGAGACATGCCATGTGGGAATCTGAAAAAAACCTGTATTCTAAATACGTTTTTCATAAAAACATTCGCTTAGATTCGTTTTGAAAGCATAAACACATAAGATATATATATGTATACATTTGAAAATCTGAAAGCTAACTTGTATGTTCATAAAATCTAAAAACGGATGGTATCAGATATTCATATCTTTTATAATCAACACAGGAGATAAACATAAGGATAAAACATAATTCTGTAACGGTAACAAGCATGACATTTTTACACACATGATGAGTCGATGACGTAAGGGCCCAACCTCTAGAGGAATCACTCCTCAGCACGACTCTTCCTGTGAACCTGGGGAAAAGGGTCTAAAAAGGGGTGAGCTGAAATACTCNGTACAACAGAACTATTTGCGACTGGAGAATTAGTTGTTACTGATGATTCATGTAATGCTCTCTTAAGTTTAGTTTGGCCTCTTTCTTGCTGTCTTCACATTTTTATTATTTTTAATTTTCTTGTCATTTATATCATTCACTTGTGGTTATTCGTTTAATTATCTTTTAGTTGGCATCCTGAATGCGCTAATATCATTTTTGGCCGATTGCTGATCGTCTCAAACAAGGCGGAAGGCCTTGTCTGAATTATTGTAGGCGGAAGGCCTTGTCCGAGTTATTTTTCCTTGGTAACGATCGAAGAAATTATTTGATTGCTAAGATATGACTCTGACCATAAATACGCTTTATAAAGGAGAAATTTTTGGCTGGAACGGTTGCAATGATTTTTGGCTTTCTATCCTTAGATGAATCAAGTGGCTCGTGAGTTGGCTCGATTCAACTTGATTAAGGCTGATCAAGAGCTCGGCTCGGCTTGATTTGTGAAGGGGTTGTGAGCTAAGTTCAATCACTGCTTGGCTTGGCTCGACGATTCACAAGTCGAATCTGGCTCGAGTTAGAAAGAGTTACATTGATGGTTTTTTAAACTATTGGGGGCTACATGTAATTTACAGTTATTAAGCATAATAGTTTAAAAATGACAAATTCCCCCCTTGTAAAACTTGGTAAAACATGATAATTTACCCCCATTTGAACAAAATCCCTAAATTGAAACAACCCCACCTAAAATTGACAAATCCCAATCAACTTGCATGCTGTCCACTGTTATTGCCGACAACGTCACCTATTACAACCATTCTCTTCGTTGCTATCGTTTTGCCATTTTCGTTAGCCTCCAAGTTCTCTTCGTCACTGTCTACTTCTCTTCCTGCCGTTGACTTGCTCGTTGTCCTATCGTCCTTCTCGCTGGCAGTAACTCAATAAGGTATTATTTTGGCCCATTTTTCTTTGTTTTTCCCAATATGACTACATACATTGAAATGTCAAATGTGTAATGTGTTTGTGTTGTGGACTGTGTTGTTGCGTTTGTTGGGCATTCAGGTTGTGTTGACTATTGAGATTATTGAAATGTGCCTGTGATGTTGCATTTGTTTGGCATTTGGGTGGAAAGGATAAACCAAATGCACTTGGGGCAATTTCACAATATTGCACTTGGTTTTATTTCTCACGGTTGTCACTTGACAGTTTAGTTTGGTTCCAATTATTTCATCTTAAAAGATTGCTTGTCACTCCACATATTTCCAACATTCCATCTAGTAACATTCTATGATTCAACTTTACCTCCACATATTCTAATTTATTGCTAAATTAATTCCAGATTTGTAGTGGCCATATCTTGTGTTTTTGGACTATTTTATAGTTGGATTTATTTGATTTCATCAGGGGTGTTCCATCAAATATCAATAAGAAAAGCTAACCCTTTGTTTTTATTTTGTATTATAGGTTTGAAAATGGACGAGAGTATCTCAAGTAGCCCTACAGAGCAAGATACAATTACAATTATAATTACACCAGGCAATAATCGTACCTTGAATGAGACCACTACAAATACGGAACACAGTGTTAGTAGCCTAGATAATGGTGGGCAGAATGACAATCCAATTCAAAGGAAAAAGAGAGCTAAAACATCAGTGGTTTAGACAGAGTTTAAGGAGGTGGTTCTCTCAGGGGGTACAAAAAGGCAGAGTGTATCTATTGCAAAGCCAAGCTGTCTATTAATGCCTCCAGAAGCACCACCTAGTTTTTAATAGACATTTAAAACGGTGTTAAAAGAGAATAGCTTTCATGAGGCAACAACACATTACTTTTCCCGTTGTCGGTTCTGATGTTGGAACTTTTGTTTTGCCTACTTTAAGTGGAAAGTTCGACATGATGAAGATGAGGGAACTTATTGCCCATTGGGTGCTTATGCACGAGCATCCATTTTTAGTTGTGGAGGAAGAGGGCTTGAACAATATGATGAAGTATGAGATTCCCGAATGGAGTCCGGTTTCTCGCCATACCTGTAAAAATGATTGTGTGAAGGTATATGAGAGTGAGAAAGTGAAGTTAAAGACGTTGTTGAAGAATGTGACAAAGATTAGTGGGCCTTCCCCAAGCTGTATTCTGAGTTAGAAGCCCGTGCAAATACTGTAACTGTTCGGGA
Organism: Pistacia vera; assembly: GCF_008641045.1. Taxonomy (NCBI): domain Eukaryota; kingdom Viridiplantae; phylum Streptophyta; class Magnoliopsida; order Sapindales; family Anacardiaceae; genus Pistacia; species Pistacia vera. Next base: position 969,452 of record NW_022196252.1, read on the forward strand.
TGCACTGTATGAGCTATATGGAGAGTATGTTGAAGCTAATAAAGCTTCTACTATTTCCCGTGGGCCTCCAGTAGTAGGGGATGAAGTTGGAGTTGTTGGTAAGGAGGCAATGGTTGCAGGAGCCACGAGTTGGGATGATTTTAGCAGTTTTTTGGATGCGGTGGAGACTGTTGAGCCAAGTAAGTCTGAGCTAGACCGTTATTTGGGAGAGGGGTGTCATAAATGCATGGGGGGGATTGTGAGGCATTCAATGCTTTACAATGGTGGAAGGCAAATTCAACCAAGTACCCTATATTGTCTATGATGGCTCATGAGATACTAGCCATCCCAATCACTACGGGTGCTTTAGAGTTTGCATTCAGTGCTGGGAGTAGGGTTGTTAATAGTTATCGACTTCTTTGTCTCCCGACACGGTGGAAATGCTCTTATGTGGATGTGATTGGTGTCGATCTTTGAACAGAGTGAAGAAAAGGTGCAAAGTAAGTTCATTGATTCTATTTTTAGTGCAATTCAATATTTACAATTACTTTATGTTAATCTAAACTTAATTTTCATTTCTTATTTCATTTCAGAAAGAGCAGGACCACTTGGAGATTGTTCTTCCTATCCTGTCAATTGACGGGAATCAGTAGATTGTTTGATTCCCCTGCATGTCATTGGTTGTGGCAGCAGGATTGTGCAGGTTTGACTTAATTGATTTTTTTGTTTGGGTTCGCATATTCATCTTTATTTACTTATGTTCTTAATTGATTTTTTGTTTGCAAGAGTGGGGCGAGAATGGTTTTGGGATGTAGCTACCCAACATACACCATTTTTTTTTTTTTTTTATGAAACATTATATTTTGATGTTTTGGGATTAAATTTGTATATAGTCCCCTTTTTGTTTTGATTAAAGATGAATTAAATAAAGTGAACCAAACAAAAAATTTAGTTCACTTCACTTAATTTGTTGAAACAAAACCAATATGGTAAATGGTAAATAGTATGATGAAATGATCACATGTGGAGATTGAGTTGTTTGCCAAATACGTGCGGGTTTACTTGTGTTTGTCAAATAGTTTGTGACATTGAAACGGAATATACTATACATGTAGGTCCAACATTTTTTTATGTTTATTTTATTATGAGATTTAGTTGTTTTAATGTATAGGATAGAAAATGGGTTGAATACCATGAAAAACCAGGTCTGATTTAATTAAAAAATTTGCCTGTTTTTGTAATGGCTCGTGAGCCGCTCGAACTCAGCTCATTAAGCCTGCTCATGAGCCAAGCTCGATTCCCCCCTTAACCCGTCACGAGTTCGAGTCGAGCCAGTTATCAACGACTCGGCTTGGCTTGGACTTGTTTATCCCTTCACCCCCTCACGAGCCAAGCTCGTTCAGTCAAATACTCGGCTTAGCTCGACTCGTTAACAGTCTTGTGTACGGTGGAATTGGTACCATCGAGCCCTAACCCATTTTTACATCTTTTATTTGCGATTTCATCTTTTTACTGTAGATCAGCTCATCTTCTTCGTCAGCTCCAACTCATCTTTGTCAGGTACCGTCGATCTCTTCCTTTCATCTCTCTTTAACTTCTTCATTTCATCTCTCATTTCCAATCCACTTCTACGATAGCCTAGTGCCTACAACCTTGTTTCATCAAAGGTGGAGGCTTGCTTTTATTTTCGGCAACAACTCATCTTCGTTGTCAACTCTAGCTTATCTTTGTCAGGTACCGTCGATCTCTTCCTTTCTTTTGAGATTTTGATGTGCTATGGCTAGTTTAGGCTTTGGTTGAGTGAGGGCTCTTTCTGGTGATTTTGGCTTTGATATTTGTTGATGATGGTGGTGGTGGTGGTGATGGTGGACCTTGTGGTGTGTTCCGTGACTGGTTTGAGCTTTTGGTTTTGATGAAGTTATAATCTTCTTATGCTTTTAGCCACAATCTATTTTGTTGTTGTTGGTGGTAGGCTTAGTGGTGGACCTGGCGGTGGTGGTGGAGTACTTGGCGGTGGCGGAGGTGGACAATTTGAAGTTGTGAGCCATGGAAAGAATGAGCTTTTGATGCAAAGAATTCTTGGGACTCAAAATGACGGTGGCACTGTGAAATATGAATATCAGTACCAATTTTAAGATTTGATTTCTATGTTTTTTGTAAACTTTTGCCCTATTTTTGATCATCATACATATGATTAAAATACTCTTAATCAATGCTCTTTTCGCTTGTCTCTTTTACAAATCGCTAAGAATCCAAGCATGAAAGTGGAAGAATATTCCTTGATGCATTTTTTTTGGTTGCCCCATTGGAATTTGGATGCACTTCTTGATTAATACGCCATGCTAACATCTGAATTTACTAGATGTTGGCCCCAAGTGACCTTTTAATGTATTTTTGATTCTTGATATGTGACACTATCTTTATGGAATGAATGGATTGGTCTTTCCTAAGGTTTGTTGTAGTATATTTCTGGATTCTGAATTTTCTTTTACCGATGTCACTAGTTGAACCAGCAGTTGATTGAACAGGTCAACCTGGGACTTGGTCAATTTTTCGGGTTTCATCCCAAGTCGATTTCTGGAACATTGTGACAAACCTGAACAGAAGGTGGAGAATAGAGGAGGGTTGGTAGGTGGGGAAGAAGGCCTCGTTATAGCCAACTAGCATTATTGAATGTGATTGGGCCAATCGCAGGTTGGCTAGGCCCAGGTCGTGAAATCTTCTATTGTTGCGTGGCACGACCGGGGGGGAGGGGGGGTGGGGTTGGGGGGGAGGAGGAATGGTGTGGTCCTTAATGTTTTGTAACTTTTAATTGTGGATTTTGTGAGTATTTTCTGTAACTATTAATGTCTTTTTAATCAAGGTTTGTATTAGGGGGAGATTAAGTTGAGAGACTTTACGGTCGGTGTAGTTTTTTACTTTTTGTTGCATAATATTATATATGAGTTAAATTGATAAGATTAACCTTTTCGTATTAAGTTAAACATCATAATTTGAAAAATGGGGATAACATTTTATGTTTCGGAGTCAATATTGTTTTGTAAAAAATTGGGGCCAAAATAAAATTCAGCCACTCGTATAATGAGGAAATTTAACTCCCCAGACATCCCAAGTTTGGATTTAAAAAAATAACCCTGAAAATTGAAGGGCTGTTTTTTTTTTTTTTTTTTTTTTTTAAATTTAAAAATTTGATGCAGCACTCTTAATTGTAACTAAACATGCAAAAAGGGGCTAGAGTGAAAAGATTGAAACCTATTTGGGTAATAGTATAATTAATGGAAATTTGTTTACATTTTGAAAATTAAAAAAAACGACTCCCTCCCTTCAAAATCGCTTAATTGAGCAGTATACCCAAAAAACGACTGACGAAACACCTTCTATTTCTTTGAATTTTCGATGATAAAAGTTCCATATTTCTGGCCAATATTCGATCCTAAAGCTTTGTTACACAAAATCATGGCTGACATTCACAAAGAGGAGGAAAACCCAACCCCACTCCAAATCATAGAATCCAACGGCGATGGTTGTTCAACGGTTGTCGAAGAAGATGCTCCGGTGGATCATTCGATAAGTGAAGGTGGTCCAGAGGCAGAGGAGACAACGACGACACAAGAACATATAGAAGAATTGGAAAATGGTTCTGAAGAGGAAGACGCCAGTGAGGAGGAGGAGGCCAGTGAAGAAATGGTACGTTTTTTACTGGTGGTTTTGAATTTGATGAAAAATTTGATTGGTTTGTGCGAATTTGGGGGATATATAGTTGATTTTATTGTTACGGTGGTTGTGGTGTTTTGTCGAGCAGTTGATAGACATCGGGGGAGTGGCTTCGTTTAGGTTCCAGAGGATAGGGGAAGGCAAGGGAGGCTGTAGGGAGGTTGTTTGTGGGAGGTTGGAGGGCTAGGGATAGTAGGAGGTGGCAGAATAGGGGGCTGGAGGGTTGCCCTGAATATTGCAGGGCTGGCCACGCACAGTTGTGCTATTCTGCCACCTCCTGCCATCCTTAGCCATCTCTAGTCATGAAACCTACCACAACAATCTCTGTAGGGCCTGCATTGGCTTCTCAGGTCCTCTCGAAGCCAAAAACACCCACTCCCCGAGGCCCTTGAAGCCCATATCCCCCAAATTGGCAACCTATTGGTTGTTTTTGTTTCTTTTTTTGCTGATATTTAGTTTATATTGATTGTACATATTTTCTGAAGAGTAAATTATAAAGACTATGGGTTGGAGGTTGTAAGCGATAAGGTACTGTTCTTCCCCTGAGGGTGTCAGTTAGGTCGAGTTGGCAAGTTTTGATGAGAATAATAGAGATTTTAGAGGAACAAAGTAAGGGTATGGACAGATTCAAAGATAGTTGTTTAGGTCATTTTGCAGACATCGGAGAAAATTGGAAAAAGGCATTCTGGGGGCAGAGAGTGCATTATGTGTTGCTGCACTCAATAAAAAGCCAAAAAAAAAAAAAAAATTGAAATATGTTTTGTGGTGGATGGGAAGCCACTAGGTTTTGGCATGATGGAATATGCCTTGATGACAGGCTTAAGATGTGGGGAATTTCCAAATGCGGAAGAGCAAGAGAGAATAACAAAGAGCAGGGCAGCTGATAACATGACTAGAAAGGTTTTGGGGGGAAGGCGTCTATTACAGGACGCGATTTATAGGAGAGGTTAGGAGAAGATGGGTATACCTCTTCAAAGAAGTTTAAGATGTGTCTGGTATGGTTTGTGCATTCGATCCTAATGGCTTCTAACTCAGCAAAAGCTGGTAATATGTATTAGGTAAAGTTTGCAAGCAACATGGACTTCTTTAATGCTTATTTGTGAGGACGGTTATCATTTCAGCTAACCATTGACTCACTGCGTGGAAAAGACATGGCGATAAAGCATCGCCAAGCTGTCGAGAAGGATAGACCAAGCACGTACAATTTGTTTGGCTTCCCATGGGCAATGCAGGTAAATATTAATAGCTTTTTGTTATATTTTTTGTATTATATGTGTTTTAATTATGATATAGACTATTTTTTTACAATGTACGATTGGATGTATGAGGTCGTCCCTGTCCTGGCTAAGGCAGGGGGCGAAAGAAGACTTCGGATGAGCAGCCACAATTTTCTAGGATGTTGTGGTGGCACATCGAGAAGTGTACCCATTGGGATTACGACAAATTAGAAATGAAAATTCAAGCAGCTCAGGTAAGATTAAAGGATTAATCTTTTGAATATGCACTTGCTTTTAAATGTGACTTAAATTTGATCGATTTTTTTTCTTATTGCAAAGAGTCGTCCGTCTCTTCCTCACCCTTATGGGATAGACTGCCGAATACGAGACCTAGAAGGAGTCACGCATGTGAGTGCAGCTGTAGAACCACTGCTTGAGAATGTTATTGAGGTCGAGGATGATGAAGTTCCAATTGGCGGGAGGGAGGGGGAGGAGGATGAAGAAGTTCGTACGCCTCCACCCAATTGGCAAACCTGTTCAACAAGTACCACTTTGCTGAGCCGTCGGGGTTAGGAGAATGAAGTGGTTGACCTTATAAACGGTCTGTTTGATAGTTTTACAACAGCCGTTTATGAGAGGTTTGAGAAGATGGAAGAGCGGATGAAAAGGGTGGAGGAGAAAGTTGGTAGGGTGGAGGAGGAAGTTGGTAAGGTATTAAAAGTGGTTGCAGTGCAACCTGAGCATAAAAGAGAGAGCCGAAAGAGTATGGAAAAAAGAGAAAAACGAAGAAAAAAAATGAGAAAGTCCGTGAAAGTGGAGAAGCAAAAATGGAGGAGGGTAAGGAGGAAGGTGGAGGAAGTGGGGAAGTGAAAATGTAGGAGGGTGAAGCGGGACGCGAAAGAAGTGAGGAAGTGAAAATGGAGGAAGGCAGAGGAAGTGGGCAAGTGAAAACGGAGGAGTTAAAAGTCGATTTGTATAGGCCAATAGATGAGGAAAAGAAAAAACCCTTCTATGCCTATTACAATGATTTTAGAAGTGATGGGCATGTGAAGTGCAAGACCAGGGATTATCCCCGGGAGTAGTTTCAAAAGATGTTGACAATAGGCAGGTGGCTCGACGACTTGGTGAGTTCTTTTCACTTATTTTTCCTTATGTTTTCCAGGAGGTATTGTATACTTATTTTGTTGTTTTTATTTGATGCAACACATTGATGAGGTATTGACACTTATGAGGCTATGACAGAGCAGTAATGGTGATATTTTGTATCCGCACTGTACCATCACTGATGTGGCCTTTGGCCAAAGCCTAGTAACTACATATGACACCTTAATGAAAAAGGCCAATGGTGGAGGTGCAACAAGGGGAGGCAAGCGGAAAAGATTGGTCAAAGATGACTTCGACGGCGTCCTTGATGATTTTTGGTTTGATGAAAGGATGATGCAGCATGTATAGGGGGAAAGGCCTAAATATGGCAAAAGTTGGGCAAACTTTAAAAGAGTATACTGCATCGTGAACAACAAGGATATGCATTGGATAGCCGTCGTTTCGCTACTAGATGAGGACTTGTTGCAGATCCTTGATTGCAACCCGAGTATTTGTCGAGAGAGGCAGTTGGAGACGAAGTTGCAGCCATTGTGTATATTGTTCTCGCGGCTGTTGTGCGACAGCGGGATGTTTCAACACTTGGGTGATGAACTACTGATGGGAAAGTGGCTACTCAAGCGCCTTCTCATCCCGATAAATGACTCAAGGTAAATTTTGTATAAAGCTTACATAATACAATTGCTCTATAAGCTGATTCTAATGCTAATATCTTCCTCTTATTGTAGCGTTGATTGTGGGGCATATGCACTAAAATTTATTGAGTTCGACATGACCAACACCCCAATGGACATGTTGAATGACGAAACAATGAGAAACTTTCGGGAGCGCTTGGCTGTTGAGTACTTCCATGGGCATGTGGATCCCTTTTGACTAACTAGAACCCAATCCAAGTCATTGTTGATGCTGTCATCAAAAGGTATGGAAGTTGGACTTAGAGTTTTGTAGTTTATGTGAAATACATTGCTTAGTGGGTTGTCTTGAATTGGATCAGTTGGTATTGTTAGACGTCAGGCTGTTGATACTTGGGTTGTGGTGTTATGTATGCTTTGTGGCCAAGGCCAAGGCTGGATAATATTGGAAGGGGTGCTATAGAAGAAGACGAAGAGGTTGCTGCTGATGCTGAAGGTTTGCTGGATAATTTTGGAGGATAGGGAAGTGGCTGAAGAGAATGATGAAGAGGGAGGATGAAGGCTACCGGCGCTGCTTTTATTTTGGGTGTATATAAGACATTTAGTTGTTGTTTATAATGTTGTAATTTAATGTAATTGACACATTTCAGATTTGTACAAAAGTAATTCAGTATTTCTTTCCTTCTTTTGACTTTGAGTTTATTTAGTATTCTTTTTAAATGGCATTAATGTGTTGATGCAATTATATTGTCAAATTCAGGAGAAAAGATGGAATGTGTTGGTGATTTTAGTTTGCCGAAATTCAAAAGAAAAGTTGGAAATAATATGTGTTGCCCATGATTGCTTAAGCGAATATATATATCGTTTAAGCGATCAAGGGTTTTCTATACATGATCGCTTAAGCGAGACATTAAATTGCTTAAGTGATCGTGTACCTAGGGTGATCTTGATACGACTTTGGACTTGATTGCTTAAGCGATCCTGAATCTCTTAAACGACCAAGGCTAAAAGTGAAGAATCGCTTAAGGGATCATGCACCTAGGATGATCTTGATTCTGCCTTGGACTTGATCGCTTAAGTGATTCTAAATCACTTAAGCGATCAAGGCTAAAAGTGAACAATTGCTTAAACGATACATAAATCACTTAAGCAATTGTGCACCTAAGATGATCTTGATTCTGCCTTGCACTTGATCGCTTAAGCGACCAAGGCTAAAAGTGAAAAATCGCTTAAGCGATACATAAATCGCTTAAGCGATCGTGCATTTGGGATGATCTTGATTCTGCCTTAGACTTGATTGCTTAAGCGACCAAGGCTAAAAGTGAACAATTGCTTAAGCGATACATAAATCGCTTAAGCGATCGTGCATCTAGGATGATCTTGATTTTTCCTTGCACTTGATCGCTTAAGCGACAAAGGGTAAAAGTGAAGAATCGCTTAAGTGAGACCTTAAATCGCTTAAGAGATCATGCACCTGGGGTGACTTGATTCTACCTTGGACTTGATCGCTTAAGTGATCTTGATTTTGGCTTGTACATGTTCACTTAAGCGATTAAGGCTAAATATACTAGATCGCTTAAGCGAGACCTGAAATCGCTTAAGTAATCCAATCTATTCAGATGATCTTTATTATGCCTTTCACAAGATCGCTTAAGCAATTTATTTTATCACTTAAGCAACGAAGGCTTATAAACACTGGATTGCTTAACCGATAAACCAATTGCTTAAGCAATCCCCCTTTTTTTATTATTTTGGAATAGGTTGTCAACCCCATATTAAATGATGTTAATGTGAACTTCGGACGTTCACAACATCACATGATTATTAACGTTAATGTTAAGTGACATCGGTTATTAACACATATTAAGGCCAATTAAGAAGGATTATTTGCAACTTAATTCCATCAACACATATTAAGGCCATGTAAGAAGATTATTTACAATCATATGATATATGGATGAATGTCATAGCGCACTAGTGTGACACGTTAGTAGAAACGTACCCCATTTCACAAATATGGATGGTGTATTTGAGAATGATTATTGTGCTCTTTTTACTAATCAAAATGCAGTCAAATCTTGTACGATGCAGGGGGAATAGATTGAAATAAGCTTGAATTTTGACTATACGATTAGTTCAGTGGACCATGATCTGTCTTGTGTCAATTGATTTGATTATTTATATCACTTAATCGATTTTTTTAATTATATTTTAATTAAACTAATTTTTTTTACGTGTGTAGATAAACATATAAAAGGAATATTAAAGTATAAAATGATTCTATATAATACAAATTTTAATGTTTTTAAATTACCAAAGTAAATTAGCCTTGATCGCTTAAGTGATGTATGATTTCGCTGAAGCAATCCTGTATATTTAGCCTTGATCGCTTTATCAATGTATGATATTGCTTAAGCGATATTGTCAAAGACAGAATAAAGATCATCCGAAAATATTGGATTGCTAAAGCGATTTAAGGTCTCGCTTAAGTGATCCAGTATATTAGCCTTAGTCGCTTAAGCGATGCACAGTCGCTTAAGCGATCACGTACAAGCTAGAATTAAGATCACTTAAGCGATTCTTCACTTTTACCCATGATAGTTTAAGCGATCAAGTCCAAGGCAGAATCAAGTCACCCCAAGTGCACGATTGCTTAAGCGATCATGTCCAAGGTAGAATCAAGATCACTTAAGCGATTCTTCACTTTTATTAAACAACCAAGGCCATTTTGCTTCTTATCTCCTCGATCTTTTGATATTGTGCACGTTTGAGTGAAAATCGCGTTACGACACAGACCGGTCGGATCTGTGTCATAACGCATCGTTATGGCTTTTTCCGGCCAGATCCACGGCCTGCCGTGGCCGCGACGGCCGAAAAAGGCCAAAACGACAACCATCGCTGACGGCCAAAGATATGGCCGTTGTTGACCGTCAACGACAGCCATTTCTTTGACTGTCGTTACGGCCAGATCTGGCCGAAAAAGGCCAGATCGGTGAACTTCCAGCCATTTCTAGTCGGCAGGTAGACCGTTGTACAGATTCCGGTTACCACCGATGGTGGTTGGCGGAATCTGGCAAGTATGGGTCATGGAAGTGTTTTTGCTAATTTTTAAACTTTTTTTTAGGGGGTATTTAATGAAATTAATAACCTTATAGGGTCTAAAAGTAATTAAATAAAATAGAGTAATATTTCTGGAATAATATGCCAAACATTATTCGGAGAATAGGGTTGAGAATATGGGTAAAAATAATAAGCTAAACACACCCTAAATCTTTTCATCCTAATCTTTTTTGCTGCTTTAATTACACTTAAGTATGCCACGTCATATTTTTTAACCCAAAAAAAATCAAAAAGATTTTCATGCCATTTTGTTAAATGGAAACTTGGGATGGCCGGCAGTTAAATTTTCTCAATTTCTCCCCACTTTTCCACTCCGTTCGGGGGGAGTTTATTAAAAAGACATTTGAAGTTTACATTTAATTAAAAGGCTATCAAGTTTTAAAATGTTAACTAAATAGCCATATTATTGATTAAGGGTAATTAGTGCTTAATTAAGATTAATGTAATCTTTTCAAAATTATACTATATTTCCACAAACCCGAAATTGTTGCAAATAAACCCAAAAACCTTTTTCTTCCTCCCGCCATTAACGCATCTCTACCTCTGCATCTTCTTCTCTTCTTCTTGGCTTCGTCTNATTGATTGATTATCTTGATACTACAATGATGTTGATAATATATATTTTGTTTGTCTGGCTTCTTTGGGCAGCTATCAGTGTTGTTCAGAGGTAATATGCAAAATTTTACTAACTTAAACCCTTTTTAAAATTGATGAAAATGAAAAATAATTAATTTGATTTAATATGTTATAAAGGATGATTTATTCAAGGTAACAATAAAATTTAAAACATAAAAAATTGAAAACAACAACTCTTCAACGGTTGGCCTTGGCAACTGTCTTGATTTTATCCTTCTTCTTGATGACATAGCTGGAAATACAAGGACATAAAATTAGTTTAATGCACCAAAAAAGAGAAATATAATAACTTCATCAGATTGCTTAAGCAATCTTCGGTCGCTTAAGCGATCTGTTTGTTAGATCTGCATATAAGAAAAGATCGCTTAAGCAACCTTATGTCACTGAAGCGATCTAGTGGCCACCAGATCTGATCTGAGCAGCAGATCGCTTAAACGATCTGCTGTTTAGATCTGCAGATAGCGATCTTATGTCGCTTAAGTGATTCGATCTTATCTGCAGATTGCTTGCTTTCTTACTACTGATCAATTCGAACCTAATTTTCTGGATCTGCATGTGATCGATTCTGGCAACTGCTTCTCTGGTGGCCAACTTGCTTGCAAATTAAGCACTTATTCATCCTCTAGGGAACCTCAGAGGCTAATGGAATACGCTTAACTCTGTTTTTTTTTCCTTTTTCTGTCTTCTTAACTGGCGGATAGATGATAATGTGAACCAACTCTAGCAGCACCACCCACTGCTCTTCTGAAGGAACTGGATATATCATTTCCAAATAAGCCAGCATGTAGTGATTTGCCATATAGAGAGGGGAGCAAAGTTTTATGTAAATTCTTGAACCAAAATCTGGCTTCTGTTGGTGTTTCAGTGCTGCTAGTGCTTGAGGACAAGGTAAACGTTAAATATCAAGCACTTTACAGCTGTAAGTTTTACTAAGAAGGTTAACTAGGGCATCCGAACCATAGCCACGCACGGTGAACTCTTGAGCATTAAGAGAATAGGCAAACAGTGCATTTGACAGTTCCATACGCTCTCGCAATAATTTTTCAGCTGACGGAACAAGGGTTGTGGTAAAATTATCTAACTTCATATAACGCTCATGGAACCACAGTGACAATGTCCTCTGGATTGCATCAAAAAGGGCAACTATTGAAAACTCTCTTTCTATTAACAACTCTGAATTTATGGACTCGGCTATGATTGTGGTCATAACATCAAACCTTCTTCCAAGAAAGTAAGCTCCACTCCATCGCTCAAAACCAACATCATGCTCAAGATACTTAGCAATTCTATCATCCTTGATTTGGATTTGCCAGAAGTGCTGCTCAAACTCATCAACTCGATAAGCTTTTGCTGTCATGTAGTATGTCTGAAGGAGGCCAGCACACTTAAACTTTTGTTTTATGTTCTCACCAACGTGCCTCATACAGAATCTGTGATATGCTTAAGGGTAAATAGTGGCAATCCCCTTCTTTATAGAGTTGTGCCTATCGGATATTATGCACAACTCGTCACTGTTAGGCACTATTGTACATAATTGCTGAAAAAACCAAGTCCATGACTTGTCGTTCTCATAGTCAACAACACACCATGCAACGAGATATGTGTGATTCTCGTTGTCCTATGAAGTGGCCACCAACAATGTACCTCCATACTTTTCTGTCAAAAAGCAACCATCAATAGCCAACACCTTTCTCATGTTTACAAAACCCCTTATAGCAGAACCATAAGTAACAAAAAAAAAATAATTAAACCTCATATTCTTGTCCCACTTCAAAGTCGTCTTGCTACCTTAGTTTGTCAACTCAAGCATATAACGGTACACTTCTAATACTGCGTACTCGTGCTCCGGCGTGCTCCTCACAAAATCTTGTGCATGCTGTCTCCTTTTCCAACATTTCCAATAACTAACAACTCATCCTAACTCTATGCGCACAAGTCTCTGAATGTCTTTAGGAGATGGACCTTTCCCTTCAACGAACTGACTTTTGACAAGTTGTCCAATAACATCAGCAGAGGCTTGTCGATGCTCACTTTAAATATGTCACAAACCACATGTGTGCTCACGGGTATATGTGCTAACAATAAATTTTTCGGACTCTACCAACCTTCTACAATAAACCCGCCACTTGTACTTTTGGTCACGACATGCAATCGTCACAACCGATGAATTAGACTGTTTGGTGATGAACTCAAAATTACCTTTTACGGTAACAAGTTTTAGCTTCCTCACCACTTCCTCTTTGTTGTCAAATAAATACCCTATGCACAACTTTGATCCATCCATAAAAACATGAGCTGATTCACTACTACCTACAATTCCCCCCTCTGAACATGCATAAAGGACCATAGTGTTCTCTTCCTCACAAACTACACCTTCTGCATAATCTGTATTTAAAGGAATCTCTACATCTGCGGGAATATGTATAGGGTCCTCCTCCTCAACATTTTTATTTTGCCGCACATGACCAACCTCTTCTATAGTGTCCTCCTCACCACCCAAATCACTGCATACTCTTGATTTTTTTAACTATGAAATCAATGCCCTCGTAGTTTAAATTAAAACCAGCATTCTCTTCGCCAACTTCCTCGTTATCCCCTTCCTTTGAACCAACTTCCAATTGTTTATCTACAAAAGAAACCCTTAAAATCGGCCTCGAACCATTATCGCCCACATCAATCATATATAGCTTCACACCTTCATCTGACTTTAATATAGCAGGAGGTACCTTATAATGTTCAAGAACTTTGCTTAAAACATACTTCTCAACTATATCACTACGTGAGCAACTCAAATCACCTCTTCTAATTATTTCATCAATCAACTCATCAAAACTAACATCTGTGCTCACAGCAACTGGTATAACGTTTTTGCTCTTCCCAATCCACTTCTAGCAACTTTCTTCCTCTACCCACTCACCAAAATATTCAACACCCAAAACAACTTGTCCTATGTCTAATAATAGCCAAGTACCTATAATGCAAGAAAAAAAAATATTATTAACTGATGTATTAAGGGTTGAAAGATTTTAAAAAGCATCTACAAAATCGCTTGAGTGATCTGGTGTATTACTTAAGCGATCTGGTATATCGCTTATTGGATCACTTAAGCGATATAATGGATCGCTTAAGCGATCTGGTATAAGAAAGCCCGATCGCTTAAGTAATCTGCTGCCATACACCAAACTTATAGCAGATCGCTTAAGCGATCTTCTGCCATTTACCTGATCGCTTAAGTGATCTACGATCTATTGCATTATACCAGACATACCAGATCACTTAAGCGATACACTAGATCGCTTAAGCGATCCATCATATCTAGAACATATTTTCAGTCATCTCCACCTACAATCAGTGCTATCACCCCTAGCTATCCACAATACAAGAAAATATTCAACAAATTTCACTCCTTTCAACTTGCATTACATCAAACACAACCTAACAACCTAAACAACTAAATCAAAATCATAACCCAAACTCAATCCATCATTAAATCTTTGTAAATCGAAATATATAATGGAAAGGGGAGATACACATACCTGGACGAAATGTCAAGAGGAGGAGGAGGATCTATGGCAAAGAAGATATTAATGGCAGAGAAAGAAGATAGTGTTAATGGCGGGAAGAAGAAGATGTACAGGAATGAGGAAGAAGAAGATGTAGACGAAGAAGAAGATGCAGAAGAAGAAGAAGATGTAGACGAAGCTCAGAAGAAACAACAACCAGGGAAGGGATGTGTTAATGGCGGGAGGAAGAAGAATAAGGTGTTTGGGCTTGTTTGCAAGAATTTTGCCTCTTTGGGGACATATTGTAATTTTTAAAAGATTACACAATACTTCATTAATCCTAATTAACCACTAATCATGATTAATTAACCTTAATCAATAATAAGACTATTTACTTAACACTTTCAAACTACATGGCCTTTTAATTAAATTTGAACTTGACTTGGCATTTTAATCAAATGCCCCAAGTGAAGGTGTTTATGGGTGATTTTGTGTGTTGATTTTGGGAAACTGAAAATGAAGATGAAAATCTAAGTTTTAAAGCTGATTTTAAAGAAACAAGTGAAGTTTTAAGAAACGTTTTCAACTGAATTTGAGAGGGGATTTGTGAATTGTGAAGGGGAGGAGTTGAAAGAACCTGAATTTTTTTTATATATATTAGAACATCTCGAAAAAACTCTTTATATGACCAAAACTCTTTATTATAAAGAGTTTGTTCATAAAAACAAGAGTCAAATAGACTCTTTATTCTTTAAATATAAATTAAATAGTGGGTTTGGCTCTCTACATCTATAGAGTCAAATTTCACTCTCTATCCCAATTTTATTTAATAAATTACAAGTTTCTAAGCATTTTATTATTAATTTTCTCTTCTATTAAGTCTCTCTCTTATTTATTAAGTCTAATTTAAAGAGTCTATTGGATTATAATACAAATTTTGTTCTTTATATCTAAAAATTAATAACAATGATCTTTATTTATGTGAAATATGCTCTTTAAAATAAAGAGCATCGTTATAATATTGTAATATTGGGTTGATATTTTGCAGTTTATACGTATAGTTATGTTTGTTTCAGATTCTTAAAAGTTGTATTTTGCTCGGAAAAATTAATAAATAAATATATAATGTTTGTTTTGTTGCTACTTTTAAGCATAAGCCCTGAACCAATCAGTAATGTTTATGTTTTTGATTGAATATTGTTGAAATGGGATGAGTAATAAAATTAATGTTTCAGCTTATTCAAAAATTGTGTTTTGATTGGCAAATTAAACGAATAATGTCTGTTCATTACGTAACCATTAAGAGCTTACAATAGGCCCCTTGGAAATTGATTTGTTTGTTGAAGAAAAATTTACACAAGAAATTATGTAAAAGTTTCTAAGCTTTTATAACATAATTATAAATTTCTACTTTGGTGAGTAACTAATTGACATAAATATTAAGTACAACAATAACATGATAAATTAATTAAGCAGAAACACAACTACGCAAGTTGAAAACAGTCTGCCGAAATTTGCCTATACAATACAATAATCAAAAGGCACCTTTATTTCAAAACATTATGTGGTTCAGCCTATCTAAATAATCAAAGGCACACTGAACTTTACAAATCTACTACTACAACAACAGAAAAGTAATTGGAATATAATGAATTTGAAAACAAAACCTACAAATATTAAATCATATATAACCATGGAATCAACAGTGACAGCTATAAAATGGTCATATGGTCAACAAGACAAATTGTCTTAAACCCTTTCTGCCAAGAGCAGTTGTTCTAGCTCCTCCCTCCGCCGCTCCAATTCCTGTGATTGTTTGCAAGAATTCATTTAAAAAGTCTCTGATTGAAATTCATATTTATACAACTACCGCAAACAAATGAAAAAGAACTTAAAAACAATGTATATCAATTAACTGAAATGGTCATATATACTAATTACTTGCTCGCAAACAAATTCATACTCATCATAAATCTTACCACCTAATATTCTTCAGATCATAGTGAACCTGAAAGAAATTCTAATATCCTAATATTACCCAAGGAAGCAACAAAATCCGAAGTCCCTCCCACCCAATGGTCAGAGCAATTAAAATTGATTTGTATACACCTCAATAACTGATGATTGTCAATCCATCACAGTGATAAGCACCAACTGTACAGCATTTCAAGTTTTATGATTTATAAAGAATGACACTGCGTATTGATTCATTCACATTAGTGTTTTCTAAGATGCTAAGAAATAGGTGCATGATATGATGTGATAAATTTAGTAGAGAGGAACAAACTGTGGCAGTGCTATAAATCACTGTTTGGGTGCAGTGCCAGGGGCAGTGGAAGCACATATTTAAAAAAAAAAAAAAAAAAAAAAATGTAGAGTTATTACAGGCCTATAGCACACAAATAAGATGCTTAATGATGCCACAGTACTGGCATTCATTTTCTGAATCCCCTTTTGAAAATTTGTAGCCTGAGAGGACCTCCATATAATGCTTATTTCAATAACACATAAACATCTAGGAGAAAGATTAAAAAAAATAAAATAAACCAGAAATAGCATGCAGACAGAACACTAATTTGTACTCTTGTAAAACGATGGCTTACCTCTAAATCCTTGACTGCTTGGTCCCTCGTCATTTCTTTCTGTTGACGAGAACGTTTGATCCAGCCAATGCATAGAATTCCCTAGAAATTGGTAGTTGCAATTATGTGTTAAATATTACCAGTTTCATTTAAAATTTCAATTATAAATATACAAAAAAAGCATAATAGAGAGAGTTTTGAGTGCAGCAAACCAATAAACATCATTGAGTATCAAATCAAGCAGAAGCGTGTCTAAAAACGCTAGATGCATAAAGATTAAAGACTTCTTAGGACATCATTAATTGATGAAATCAAGAAACTTTGAGACTAGAGGAAACTAATAATTATACTCTTGAGCTGATATTTCCAAATAACAGAGTAAAGTGAGCTTTGGTTAACAAAACTAAGAACCAATTGGATTTAAGGTAAGGACTCTTCATCAGTAAATGTTGACAACGGTTCTAAAAATTTTCACAGGCAAATTATTTGTACCCATTCAACCAGCAATCGAAGTAAGAAAAAAAAAATATACTCCTGGCTTAAACCAGTAATATTTAGAACATCATTATCATCTTACCGAAAAGACATAAACTAAACCACAAGCAAGAAGCATATAGCATGCTATATTTTGAAGAAGAACAAGATCTTTCTGGCTTCCAGAATCGTCAGAGAAAGCTCTTGTCATTACTGCAACACTGAAGGAAAAACCATAACTTTAAAAATTGAATGTGATCACTAATAGGTGCGTGTTTCAGTGTGAGAGTGACTGTGATACTTTAATTCAAAGTTGAACCAAATTATACAAGGTGAAAGAAATACTGTAATAATATATACAAAGTTAAATTTATCTAATAAACTGTTTCTGCAAAAATCCTGTTCTGACACTATTAATGATGAGAATCAAACAAATTTTGAGTGGTTTTAACTAAACTGATGTGTTTGGTATAGGGTGGGTCAATTAAATCCTATTTCGCCAATTCAAATGGCCTTATGGAACGATAGCCAAGAGTAGAGAAAGAACCTAGATATAATTCTATGCCAAAAAGAAGTTGTTTGGGTTGAACAAGTTTTGGGAGATTTCATAAAAACTACCACTAACTTGGCCACAAGGAACAATGGCCTAGAGAAGAGCGAAGAAAAAAAAGAGAGAGAGAGAGAGAGAGAGAGAGAGAGAAGCAATGGAAAAGTAACCTATCATATGAGTACGAATTCTGATCAATTTAGTATCATGTAGTTCAGGTTGATCAACATTTTAGGAGCCTTCAATTAAAAGATAAAATATAGGGACAAAAAATATCATATATCTTATGAAAATAGAAGACATACAAGATCTGCAGCATACCCCTACCGGCCCAATACTCCAATACCTGCAAAATTTTACCAAAATATAACATTGAAGACAACACATGATGTGAACAAAATCAAACAGCAACAACAAAAACAGAAGAATGAAGTATGCATAAAACAAAAATTCCCCAAAAGTGAGTCAGAAATGGCAAATGACACATTTTGAATTAATACGTAAGTAATGCCATATGAAATTATCAAACGAACAAAAAATAAAATAAAATAAAATAATTGAAACAACTTGACATACAAATCTTCCAGTAGTTTTAATCAGACTTCTAAGCTACTATGAAGTTGAAATAAATTGACGTAAGAAGTTGTTGTCAGGTACCCACTCCTGTGTATTTATCTTCTATATTCTACATACTAAAGAGAAAGTTGTTTGCCAAGTATCTACTTGCATATCCTTTTCTTCAAAGTTCTAATCCTGACAGGAGCTGCAGAATATATGAAATTTGTCCATAAAGAACAGAAATCTCTATCAATTCACCAGGAGTTTAGTTCAGCGAAAAAAAACCCCACAGGTGAAAAGTATCTTGCCAACAGTCAATAGATTAGAATATAATCCAGCTGGATCCAACTTTTGGTACTTCTCTTCATCCTATATTAACAAAGTCCTCTTTCTCTTTCCTCAGAAAGTTACCCAAACAATAGGTCCAGGTCGCAGAATTTCCTTTATTCAAGCTTAATATAATGTTTTTCCCCCTTTAACTTTGATAAATCGTTCATGTATTAGTCAGAATTTGGTTGCTGAAATTAACTCTCCTTTGATCCACAACAAGATAGTAAACTCCTTAGGAAGCTCATTGCAATATATGTAGTCATATAAGAATACTATAACAGCGCAATTACTACGTTAAGGGATGCAAAATCCCAATAATGTTAGAGAAATAAACCATCAAACTGGAACATTAAACATCAATTTGTCATAAACTTTTCAAAAGTGATGTTTCGCATTAGAAATATGGCATCCTACATCACAAAAATTAAAAATTAAAAGTTAAAATACCAATAACATTACCAATCGAATAACACATAAAAATAAAGGGAAAAAAAAGTCATATCTCAGTGAAAATATTTCAGAAGACATTCTCATTCAACCAAAAATCAAATTAAACAAAAAACAAAACTAAAAAATAAATAAATCAGTTCAGCAATATAATAATCAAAGTAGAACAAACCTTCCAAAACTTCATAACGAATTCCCATTCAGTCTCAGCAACAACCACGAAAAACGCAATCAAAACCGCATAGCATCTAAAAATTCCGTCAAAAACCTAAAACCAAAAACGACATAAAACATAAAAACCAAAAGCAAAAACGACGCAAAACATATAAATATAAACCATTCAACATACATCGGATCCTTTTTTGAAGGAGCGAATGGCAGAGAGAATGTTGACGGCAATGCAAAGAAGAGCGCTGATAGAAGTCACCAATTTGAAGCCTCTGCAGACCACCAAGAGCGCATCTGGCCGCGTCCGGAGTCTGGTGTTCGACGATGAACGCGGCGGCTCCGGTGCGCTCTCTCCTCCTCCGTTTCCATTTCTCGGCATTTTCTCACGATTACGAGAAGTTCAAATTCAATTTTTCATGGAAAACGACATAGTTTTATCATGGTTTGAAGCTTGTTTAATATTAATTGAAATATCTTTCTTTTGTTTTCTTTGTTGTGCTTGTTGTGCTTGCTTTCTGAAAGCGGGATTCTAATTCTTTCACCTGCTATTCAAGGAAGGAAGTCTCCGTTTTGTGACTGAAAGGTGCCGTTAAAACAAGGTCGTTGGAAGGACACGTGGCCGTAGCCTTCTGTTAAAGTTAAAGGTTCATATTTTCCTTTAAGATGAGTTCTAATGGAGGAAACGATTAATCAGAGTCAGAGCCATTCCTTTCTTTTATATATTCTAATTTTTTATTTATTAATTATACTATTTTTTCGATTACGAATTCTGAATATTTTATTTTTAAATCAGTTTAGAATAACTTATTTAAAAAATTCTCTTTAATCATTATAATATAAATTTATTTTCTTTTGGTTTATTTTAATTGTTATGCTTGGGAAAATAGGGCTGACGTGACATCCAGTTAAGTGCGAAAAGTCAGACCTCGGGAAGAGTTTACTGACATTCTGGCGCAGCCGCGTCATGTGATTACGGGTACACCCACAGCCTGCTTCCGTCAGAATAGTGGGTGCACGTCAGGCCAGCCAAGAGCTGTGATGATCCCGCGTGTCCAATCCCTGCAGCAAATCATGTGAATTACTCTAGAAGATAGGTAATGTGACATAAAGAAGGATTTGCATGGATCTTCCCACTAATTTACAGATTCAGTGATCATTACCTCAATGCATCCCAATATAAGTTGAGAGCTCCTCTCTCATTAAGGGGATTCACACATTTTTACTCTGGACCAGCCACTCTCTCTCTAGAAAAGACAACATTTGATACCTTGTATTATCAGTGTAAAGTCAGTCGTCTAAAACGACCTGACCCTTATCATTAATACAAACATCAGTGGACGTAGGACTTGCTTCCTTAGCATCCGAACCACTTTAAAACTCCCTTCTCACTGCATTTACTGTCATTTTCCTTTCCATTCACGTGTGTCTTTTGGGCCAGCTCAACATTTCACACGTGCGTTTCATTGGTGTCAAAATCACGCATCAACAGTTTGGCGCTAGAAGGAGGGCCTGATTTAGTGTTGATCCTTCATCAGGAGAATCTCCAACCTACCGGTCCTACAACAGCAAATGGCCCGCCAACCAAAACCTAAGCAAACCAATCAGGGTGCTGAAGGGCTCCCCCAAGTTCAAGGGGACACTTCTCCCAAAAAAGTTTCAGCCCCACAAAATGCTGCAGGAGATATCCCATCAAGTTCACAGCTTGACCCTGCTATTAGAAGCTACCTGGAGAGGTTTGACAATACTCTCCAGACGGTCAACTGAAGGCTGGACCGTTTGGACCAAGGCGTGTCATCCAAGTCAGTTGCGGCGGTGCAACCGCCAAAAACGCCTGCAGGTCCCGCGAAAGTGTGGCAAAGGGAAATAGCCCGTGCCGCGAGCACTGCAGCGCGTAGACGAAAGGGTAAGCAAGTGGCAAAAAACAATCCCACGGGCTCCAAAGCCAGCAAACACCGACAGTGCCCCAAGTAGAATACCAGTCTCGTTAAGACTCGGTGAAAAGATGCAGCTCGAGCTGTCCCATGCCATGTCGCAAGTGCAAACCCATAAAAGTGCTGGACAGGGCGATTCTTATCACCACCAGCAAAACGATCCTGATCGTCACCGTGCGAGAGGGTCCCACACTTCGCCGGGCGTTTCTTACCACCGCAAAGGTCGTGAAAATACCTCACACCTTTCATCGCCATCACACGCCTCTAGCCAGTGTGTGTCGAGAGTGGCCGGAACTGCCGGTCGAGGCGAAGAGGAACCCGACCTCCGGACTTTCCTCAATCATAATCGCGAGGGTCAAACTCGCATGGGTGAAAGCAATCCCCAAGCGGCTCCATTGCCATCCATTGCCACAAATTGAGGAGCTGCAGCGAGCCTAGACAGACTACGAGCTCAGCAAAATGAGCAGGGGCAGGTCGCATCTGCTTCCCCCTTCTCTCCCGAAGTGTTAGCCGCTCCACTCCAATCAGGATTCAGGATGCTCGACATGCTGGCATTTGATGGAAACTCCGATCCGCAGGATCATTTATATGAATTTAACGACCTGATGGAGTTTCACCAAGTCTCAGATCTAGCAAAATGTCGTTGTTTGGCAATGACTTTGACCTCTCATGCCAAACGGTGGTTCAGGTCGCTCCCAGCGAGATCGATCAGTTCGTGGCCTCAGATGAGCGCGACATTCCTAAGGCATTTTCAAGCAAATCGAAAGTTCTCGATGCCTTTGAGCTACCTCAGCAATATAAGGCAAGAAAGGGATGAATCCCTTCAGTCCTACATTGACCGTTTCCACAGAGAACTCAACAAGGTGGCTCATACTCTCGAAGAGTCTGTTCGGACTCTCATCATAGCCGGAGTTCGTCCATAGACCAACCTGTGGAAAGAATTACAGGTTGAGGACGATGTTTCCCTCACTAGATTCTATAACCTTGCGGAGAAGTACCTCTGGATAGAAAATTCATTGGCGGTACTCCGTCATAGTGACCCCGGCGCTTCGGGCAGTACACCTGGTCGGTGGGATAGTCGAAGAGCTGATCACAAGGGGGACGCAGACGATCATTAAAGAGGGAAGAAACCTCATTACAAGCCCAAAAAGTCCTATGCTCTCGTCCCTCGTCACAATCGCGACAGAAACCAATATACTCCACTGAACGCATCTGTATCGGCTATTCTTGATAAATCCGAGGAGGCCAGCCTGCTCGGAGAGCTCGAGCCCATGAAAACTCCCGCGATAGCTAGAAATAATAAAAAATATTGTCTCTATCATCAGGACAATGGGCACCATACCGATGAATGTCAAGCTCTCAAGCAGGCGATCGAAAACCTCATCAAGTAGGGACATTTCAAAGAGTATATTGATGACTCTGCTCCCTCACAAGAGAAAAATCAGGGGGAGCCAAGTAAGAAGCGCAGCGATCAGAAAGGAGTGTGCACCCTCAATTTAATTTTCGGGGGACCGCACTTCGCGAAGAACTCGCGAGGCGCTCAAGAAAGGTATGCTCGCGAGACACATCACGAGCCCATCAGAACGATGAGCGTGGCACAGCGACCACAGAAGGTTCGCCGGGAGGAGGAAATTTCCTTCTCCAAAAAAGATGCGGCCCTGCTGCATCATCCTCACGATGATGCACTTGTGATCATGCCCCTCATAGGGCGCCATAATATCCAGAGAATGTTAGTAGATAAAGGAAGTGCTGCGAACATCCTATTCACTTCAACTTTCGAAAGAATGAATTTGGACGAGGCCGACCTGAAGCCTACCTCGTTCCCTCTATATGGCTTCACAAGGGACCACCTACTCCCCAAGGGAACGATCTCACTCTCAGTCACGCTGGGTGACTCCGACGAGGTGACTAGGGTAATTGAGTTCTTGGTAGTGGATTGCTCATCCGCTTTCAATGGAATCTTGGGGCGACCTCTGCTGAGACACTTCAAGGCAGTCACTTCAATATACCATTTGAAGATGAAGTTTCCCACCCCGACGGGGATTGGAGAAGTTAACGAGTCTCAGCGCGCATCTCGCAACTGCTATGTGAAAGCAGTGCAGATGGCATGCAAAGGCAAAGGCACTTCACGCGGCAATCACAACCAGGCAATGGTGATTAGCCGGATCGAGCCACAACCTGGCCCAGCCGAGGATAATATAGATCCTCGTATTCAAGACTGCCCTTCCAGTGGGCCAGTTGAGGACCTGACTGAAGTACTGGTCGACCAAAACGAACCAAGCAGGGTATTAAGGATCGGTAAAAATCTCAATCCCTAGCTCGCTACCGAACTGACCAGCTTCCTCAGGGAAAACATCGATGTGTTCGCATGGTCGCACACAGATATGGTCGGGATTAGCCCAAATATTATTTGCCATGCATTAAACATCGACAGTGAAGCCAAGCCAGTTCACCAAAAAAGGAGAGCGATGGACCCGGAGCGGTATGCTGCCTTAAAGCTTGAGGTGGATAACCTCCTCCGAAATGGATCCATCCGAGAAGCACTCTATCCGACCTCGGTTGCCAACCCAATTCTAGTAAAGAAGCCTAACGGCAAATGGCGGACTTGCGTCGACTTCACCGACCTCAACAAGGCATGTCCGAAAGATAGTTTTCCCCTACCAAGGATCGACCAACTCGTGGATGCCACCTTAGGGCACGAGCTATTGAGTTTCATGGACGCGTACTCGAGATACAATCAAATTCCGATGTACGCATCGGACGAAGAGCGTACATCTTTCGTTACAGACGGGGGACTGTACTGCTGCAAAGTTATGCCCTTCGGCCTCAAGAACGCTAGTGCAACTTACCAATGACTGGTTAACCGGATGTTCTCCTAACAGATAGGTAGATCGATGGAGGTCTACGTAGACGACATGCTGGTGAAGTCGCATGTCACTTCAAATCATGTAGCACATCTCGCTGAGATGTTCGGCATCCTCCGGCAGTACCGAATGAAGTTGAACCCCCTCAAATGTTCATTCAGAGTATCCTCGGGAAAGTTCCTAGGGTACATGGTTAACCAGCGGGGAATTGAGATCAACCCCGAAAAAATCCAAGCTCTCCTCGATATGAAGAGCCCGACCAACAAAAAACAGGTTATGAGCCTAAACGGGCATATAGCGGCGCTAAGTCGCTTCATATCGAGGCTAACAAATCGCTGCTTGCCATTCTTCAATGTACTCAGGGCCAATAAGAAGTTCGAATGGACTCTCGAGTGCGAACAGGCCTTCCAGAGAATAAAGGAATACCTCGGGAAGTCACCACTTCTGTCCAAACCTCTCCCACAAGAAATCCTACTTTTGTACCTGTCTGTCTCGCAGTTCGCAGTTAGTGCAGCTTTAGTTTGGGAAGAGAACGGAACGCAATGGCCATTATATTACACAAGCAAGCGTCTGTTGGATGCTAAGATGCGGTATCCGGAAATGGAGCGATTAGCCTATGCCCTACTGATCGCTTCCCGAAAGTTGCGACCTTACTTCCATGCCCATACAGTTCACGTATTGACTAATTATCCGCTCAAGCAGGTCCTCCAAAAACCGGAGGCATCGGGTAAATTGCTCAAATGGGCTATGGAACTCAGCCAGTTCGATATCCATTACAAACCATGAGCAACTATTAAAGGGCAGGTTGTTGCTAACTTCATATCAGAGTTCTCGCATCATCCAGCGAACGAGTCGAAACAGTCTAACGAAGTCATCCAGGAAACTGTTCAAAATCTCTCAACCTAGAACCTCTATGTCGATGGATCATCAAACAGAAAGAGGGTTGGAGCAGGTCTTCTCTTGTTGAGTCTCGAAAGGGCCCGCATTCACGGCATTCTCCGATTCGGTTTCAAAGCAACCAATAATGAGGCTGAGTATGAAGCTCTACTCGCTGGACTCAGGTTGGCTAGGGAAATGGGCGCAACCACGATCAGCGTCCACAGTGACTCCATGCTGGTCGTTAACCAGATTTTGGGAGAGTATCAAGCCAAGGAAGATAACATGATCAATTATCTGAAGAAAGCTAAGGCCGTACTCAAGACGTTCAAGCACTTCACGATCACTCAAATTCCCAAAGATAGCAACTCTGTGGCGGACGCCCTAGCAAGAATAGCCTCATCGTTGGACTCGGATGCACCAGAGAATATTCCTGTTCGATTCATCGAAATCCCCAGTATCAGCCCAATCGAACAGGCCGTGAATGTAACGGATTCAGACTCATGGATGACCCCCATTATTCGGTATCTCAAAGATGGGACCTTACCTGACGACAAGGTCGAGGCAAGAACTCTGCGAACAAGATCTGCCCGTTACACCCTCATTGGAGATCAGTTGTACATGCGAGGGTTCAGCGCCCCTTTCCTCAAATGTGTAAATAACGAAGAGGTGGATTATATCATGAGGGAGATACATGACGATCCCTTGCGAACAGGGTTGTTCATCAAGGGTACTATTGGCCCCGAATTCAAGATGACGCCTACAACTTTATCAAAAGGTGTGATAGGTGTCAGCGGTTCACGAACATACTGCGAGCTCCCTCCCACAAACTGATAACAATGACTAGCCCCTGGCCTTTTTCCATGTGGGGGATCGATCTCATCGATCCCATGCCAGTCGGGAAAAGGGGAGTCAAATATGTCGTGGTCGCGGTAGATTACTTCACCAAATGGGTAGAAACCAAACCGCTAGCCGCGATCACGACCAAAAATCTCAAAGACTTCGTTTTCAAGAATATCGTGTGCCGCTTCGGAATTCCTCATACCCTCATCTCGGATAATGGGAAACAGTTTGACAATGAGGAATTCAAACAGTTTTGCGACGATCTGGGCATCCATGAAAAATTCACCTCAGTCGCAAGACCGCAAGCAAATGGCCAAGTTAAAGCTATCAACAAAACCATCAAGCACACTCTGAAGGCCAAACTTGGCGCAGCTAAAGGGAATTTGGTCGACGACCTCCCCAAACTCCTATGGGCATACAGAACAACTCCGAGAACCTCCACCTCAGAAACACCTTTTTCGCTAGCCTACGGGTGCAAAACGATGATCCCTGTAGAGGTGGGAACTAGTTCACTTCGGAGGGACTTGTACAATGAGGCCGACAACGAAGCACTTATGAGAGCAAGCCTAGACCTTGTTGAAGAACATCGCAGCAAGGCTTCGCTAAGGATAGCAGCCTATCAGTAACGCGTGAAGAGGTTCTTCTATTCAAAGGTCAGGCGAAGAGACTTCCAGGTCGGCGACCTTGTGTTAAAGGAAGTTCTTCTCAGTACTAGGGAACCAAGTGCGGGAGTGTTAGGATCGAATTGGAAAGGTCCATACCGCATAGACAAAGTAATTAAACCGGGGACTTATCATCTCAAAAGGTTGAACGGTTCCAAAGTACCCCGAGCTTGGAATGCTGAGCACTTTCGACCATATTATCAGTAATTTTGAACTCAGTTTTCCTTGTAAATTAATTTCTGATTTTTGTAAATCATTTCCTTGTAAAGTGTTATTTTGTGCGCTTGTAACAATCTTCGCATGTAATCTTGTTCCTGTAAATGTGTTATGTTATCACGCTTGTTTCAATAAATGTAAGCAATAAGGAAGTACTCATGCATAACAAAGCAAACAGAAATTGTAAAAGCAAAAATGTATTTCATTAATGAGGAGTACAGCAGGCAAAATGGCATGACTACAAGCCCTAATTCGGCTCCTAGAGGACCGACCTCATTGTCCTAGGGCTGGTCAGCTGAGGGTTTATCTGAGGCATGTCCCGAACCTCCTGCTCAGGAGGCCGCCGCTTCATCATCCTCCCGCGCCATGGACATAAGTGTATCCCGCCAGTCTTCTGAGAGGTCGAACATATCAAGTCGCGGATTCTTCGGTCGTAAGGCATAGATAGACTCAATCGCCCATTCGACAGCCTTCTCCTCGACCTCCGCTGCCTGATTTTGCATCTCTTGTGTCAAGGAAGCAACTTTTCCCTGACTTGCCTGAAGTTCAATTTCGAGAGCTTGCCTTCGCTTCTCGGAGGCGTCCCTCTCTTGTTCTATTCGCAAGGCCTGCAAAGAGGTCACTTTGAGCTCTTGGTCCTTCTCCCCAGCCTCTTTGGAGAGTCTAGTTATGGTCCTTTGTAGCTCCTTTATTTCCTCTCCATGCTTCTCGAGCTGCGCTTTTTTGAAGTCCACCGTACGAAGAGCC
This sequence comes from Pistacia vera, assembly GCF_008641045.1. Taxonomy (NCBI): domain Eukaryota; kingdom Viridiplantae; phylum Streptophyta; class Magnoliopsida; order Sapindales; family Anacardiaceae; genus Pistacia; species Pistacia vera. The sequence continues at coordinate 996,599 of NW_022196252.1, forward strand.
GCGTCTCTTTCATTCAGGTACCGGTTCACCGACTTAGAAGACATGTTTCTCTCTATTTTGGCAGCTTCCAAGCTTCGCTTGAGCGTTGCGTTCTCTTCCTTCAGAGCAATCTCTCCCTTTGCGACTCCTAGTTGAACCTTCTCCAGGGACATTCACATGGAAAGAAGAGCCTACGAACAAAGAAAGATAGAGTTAGCTAATCAAAAGAAGCTAAGGGTAGTCCTCGCCGAGGACAGTTCGTTCACCTTGCTTAAGTGTTAGACTGATGTAAACATTAGGTCCACGTCATTGGAATTTGAGAACTGCTCAAATGATTCCGAGAGTCTGCATTCCAATAGAGTGTAGACCACCGGCTGCAGGTACTCCGGCAGGTTCCATAGTGAGTCCAACACTCGAGTATCCTTCTTCGTGCCTTCAGCAGTGGTCGTGTCATCCATCGGTTCCTTATCCGACCTCCTCACGTCCGGTCGCGACCTCCTAGGTTGATCGCCCTCAGATTCGGTATTTGACTCTTCGACCTGAATCTACCTCTTCTTCTTCTGCTGAGCCGTTGTCTTCAGCCTCGGGCGAGCAGGCGACATCTGGGAAACTTTCATGGTTCGTATTGGTGCGTCCTCTGACAGTTATGGCTAAGAAATCCAGGGAAAGGTCACGCCGGTGGGCCCGATGTTGCACCTTCAGCCGGGGGAACGGTCAGAGCAACATTGGTCGCCTTGGCTTTTCTTGACCGAGGGAAATTGAGCAGCCTTCGTTGCGGCTGCTTTGACTCCTTTAGAGGCATGGTCGGTACATGCAAAGCATCGTTAGCAAAGATATCTCATTTCACAACCAAAAAAGGACCAGTTAGCAGGACTTACTCAATGGGGGCTCTAACGACGCGTTTGCGTTGAAGAAACCGTATTTCCTTAAATTCGCGGTCGTCACGAGTTTCTTCGCGTCCCGCTTGTCCCCAGGTAAGGAGCCGAAATGCACGATCCTACGTCTATCGAAGAGCTGCCCTAAGTCGGTCGTCATGTTAACTGTCAGAAATGAATCAGGTCGTTAGAAAGAGCACATTTCGAATGTAATGAATTTGTCAAAAAAAAAAAAAGAGGCCTACTCGGTTCCTGGAAGTGACAATGACCGTCATAGAAGAAAAACTCCGTTTCATAGGCCCTCACATTGCTCGGGTAACTGTGTATCCCCTCGGCGATAGTAGGTCGCCTGGACAAGTAATAAGAATCCTGTCCTTGCTCTTTTTTAAAAAATACGAGCAGGCGAGCTCCGTCGCGGTCAGCTTGCCCAGCCCATTCTCGTGGCACGTGATGTACATTGCAATGGCAATGACGTACGCGTTCGGAGTCAACTGCATCGGCGCGACCCCGAAGTGGTCCAAAAGCAACCTGATGAAAGGGTGGAAAGGGATCTGTCCCCCACCCTCGATGATCTCCTCGGAGATCGCGGCCAGACCACTTAGCGGGTATCGCAATGAGTGTGCCATGTCGAGGAAAGCGTCCACCTTGATACTGTACTATTTTATTACCCTCTCGAGCTCATCCCCGATAAGTACTGAGAAGACCTCGAGAGGGATACTTGGAGCACCCTGTGGGGACGAACTGGTTCCCTGTTTGGATCTGGTTGTTGAGGGGTCCATTTTACTGGTCTGCAAAAGTGACAACCAGAAAGGTCATTTAGCCGCCGTACGCTATTTCGTACGATGACGTGGGAGGAAACAAACTCCCTAAATCCCAAAGGAAACCCTAACGGCATGATTCGAGCCGCCATTCATGGCTCGAACCCGACCTAAGCATCTCGTCTCCGATGGGCTACCGGAAGACTGACGCCATTTAATCATGAAAAATAATGAAACAAAAACAGAGAGAAGCTCTTACCTCTCGGAGTATAAGGATAGCTTCCACTTCGAATACTAGAAAAATGCTAGTTTGGAAGGCAGAGGTTCCAGGTTTGCGAAAATCTTTTACTCTCTGTGAAAAAGGCTCTGATGACATTGCCTGAGAAAGATTTGAGGTTTTTATAGCGTATGCATCGGCGTTTGGATTTCTTGGATTCGAAACGGCATTTGGGCGGCAAAGGCTTCTCACCGTTGATCATGGCTACGTGTCGCTCATCAACGAGGAAGAATGAGCGTCACGACTGAAGAAAGTCAAATCTTCATCTTTCCGTTGAAAAGCTCAAACGATGACCATCTCTCTCTCAGAGCATTAATTGCGCCTCAATCTGCATTTAATGCTCTGGTAAGGGGCGTCGTTTCAACATGTCATGCATTTAATGTCCTGATAAGGGGTACTGTGTCAGCGTATAATGCATTTAATGCATCTGGCTGGCACTTATCACTCACAAGGCACATCTGTCAGCGTAAGGACTGCTTCATTAAATGCACCCATATCAAAAGAACAACAGGTGACGTCTGACGAAATCAAGTCGCTCGTCCTCTACAAACAATGATCATGTGAGGTCGTGTTCGCAAAAAAGTGTCTTCTCGACCTACTTTCAAACAGGTCGGAATCACCAGAATTTCCAGGAATCATCCAATTGCGGCATGACTTGTAGTTTCCAAGATTCGATTCTCAAACCTTAAAAACTAGGGGACTTCTGTTATGCTTGGGAAAATAGGGCTAACGTGGCACCTAGTTAAGTTCGAAAGGTCAGACCTCGGGAAGAATTTACTGACATTCTGACGCAGCTGCATCGTGTGATCATGGGTACACCCACAGCCTGCTTCCGTTAGAATAGTGGGTGCACGTTAGGCCAGCCAGGAGCTGTGATGATCCCGTGTGTCCAATCCCTGCAGCAAATCATGTGAATTACTCTAGAAGATAGGTAATGTGACATAAAGAATGATTTACATAGATCTTCCCACCAACTTACAGATTCAGTGATCATTACCTCAATGCATCCCAATATAAGTTGAGAGCTCCTCTCTCATTAAGGGGATTCGCACATTTTTACTATGGATCAACCACACTCTCTCTCTAGAATAGACAGCATTTGATACCTTGTATTATCAATGTAAAGTCAGTCATCTAAAACGACCTGACCCTTATCATTAATACAAACATCAGTGGGCGTAGGACTTGCTTCTTTAGCATCCGAACCACTTTAAAACTCCTTTCTCACTGCATTTACTGTCATTTTCCTTTCCATTCACATGTGTCTTTTGGGCCAGCTCAACATTTCACACATGCGTTTCGTTGGTGTTAAAATCACGCATCAACGTTAATACTGTTGAAGGGAAAATTTACACTAACCAGGACTACGTGATTGACAATGCTAGAACCACTTAAAATCTGCGTGTAATCCTAATAGATTAATAATGGGATAATACAATCATAAATGTGCAGTAATTAACATAAAATATTAAATAACAAAGAAGACTTTTTAAAATAATTCTGTTATTTATCATGCAAAACTTACATCTACTACTATGTTATTGAATTTGCAACCCTAGTGATCTGCCTTTACAAAAGTTTTTTTGTGACCTAATTTTGTCCTTCCTCTAAAAGAGACTATGATGGGGTTTATATACCGTGTCGATTACAAGGGTTTTTTCTTGGAGATAAATTCAAATTTGACTAAATAGGAAAAAACGTGATCTTCGGCTTTGAATCATGAAGCATGTATCGCAAGATATTTGTATGTCAATTAAAAATTTATCTGGTCCTGAATTTTTTGCACAACAAATATATTTCTTATTGGACAGTTTTGCAAATATTATGAAGTTTAATGGAAATTATTGATCCGTGAAAAATAAAATTTATTTCAATTGGATTATCTTTGGGTGTGTTTTGAAAATATTAAAAGACAAAAATTTAAAATTTTTTTTTTTTTTATATACATAATAGACATCAAAATAAATAAATATGTGTCGTTAGATAAGTCATCTTTATTTTCTTTTAGAAAATGACAGTTATAATCTATTGTGACCAATTGAGTTAAGCACTTGAGCTAAATATCCTATATTGGTATGCAACGAAATTCTCAGAGCAAGAACGCAACGTAGAAATTTTCATTTGTTTCATTTTATTTTTTTTATTTTTTTCCGTCATATGGAAGCAAACGTTGACGAGTAGTTATGCGTTAAAATAAAAAGTAAAAACCTTCATTTCCTTTTGACTTCCCTAGAAGATGACCGGCTGGGCCGTCGGTGCTTTATAAGCAGTAAGCAAACTTGGATGCTTCCAGATTTCAATTAGTCAATAGATTTTTCTTTCCTCCTCCTATTCCTGAACATTGTTAAATGTTGAAGACAAAATATCTTGCCTAACGACCAAAAATGAGAGCCTACTACGAGTACTAAAGGACAATTTGATAATAATGGGATATATATATATATATATATATATATATACACTAAAATTATGCAATAAATATTAACATAACATAAAATGAATAAAAAAGATATAATTAACTCAATAAATATTTAATAAATAAAATAAGAATAATATTATGATAAAAGAGTAATGACTACATGAGCTGAGAATTATTATTCCAACACATCATATAAAAGAATTTGTTAATATAATTTATATGTAAAAGTAAAACATTAACTATTGATGAAAATTAGATCACTGTATATGTATAAATTTATATGGAGTACTTAACATGGTGACTCAATATAAGCATTTGTGGCACAATAAAAAAGTGAAACTTAACTGAATATCCCGAAGCTCAATATTATGTAGTTTACATCATCACTACAACAATAAATTTACTCAAATATTGAATTAATCCCTCTGGGACAGTTAAATTGGCTCTTACAATATACCCCACTTATCTTCCAGAGCCTCACAAATTCTTGCAATGCAGCGGGCAGCGCTCATTGGATAGCCAGAAACTGGAGAAACAAAAATAGTAATTAATAAAGAGAACACCACATTATTAGCTCCAAATACAAAATGATATTGAATAACACAACTAGGATACTTTTTTTTCTTCTCTCCTTTTTTAGATAATGCAGAAAATTCAAATTAAAACAGAAAGCAAAAAAGTTTGGCTATTAGTTATTTTCAATTCAGCTTCTCTGAGATGTTAAGAGTTTCAACTGGAGGAGGTCTAAAACCCTTGACAAAGAAGAAATCTTACAACAAATCAGAGGCTCAGCTCCAATTCTAAAGAGTTTCAGAAAGAGGAAAGAAGAAAATGCAGATGGAACCAGACATTATAATATGCATGGTAAGATGTATATTCACTCCAGGACTTCTGAAGAAAAAGAAAAAAGAAGCATTTTTAAGCAGGGAATAAACGATACACCAGAAACTTACTAGCTACTAAGTCATCTGTGTAATCCGTCTCAATCTTCCCATGGGCCATTGCACCAACCTGAAAATGCATATGATATTAGATCATAAAGAATACAAGTTTACATCAGACAAAATAAAGACACGAAAGCAAAAGTTACAGTATAATGTGTATTAAACAAATGTTACTTCTGAGCATACCACAAAAACAAGGTCCATATCATCACTGATAGTGGCCACATGATTCCTCATCTTAACCAATTTTTCTGAACTATATGAGAAGCCTGTAATGCAAGCAAACAACTTCTAGTATTTCAAATAGCAACATATAACATGTGATGACTAAGCACATTTAAGCTTACCTATCTTTTTAGAGTTTACAGGTAAATACTGAGTAACAGGATTCTTGATCACACGCAATAGTTTCTCACGCTTACCAGCAGCAGTTATACTTAGCTTTTGTAGCAGCTGCACTTCAATAATTTTAAAAGTAAAAATTAACAAAAGAGAAAACCTCCTCAAATGTCAAAAGAGAGCATAATCACATGAGAAGCAAGACCATGTTTAAAGAGAGATCAGCCAAACTTACACATGATACCAGAAAAACGCTTATATGTCCTTGGTAGACGGACATGTGGTTTAACTTCAAAAAGAACACTTTTCTCTGTCTTAACATACACAGCTCGCAACCTTCCAGCCTTGGTAAGTGGGCTGTCTAAAATTGATAAGAGAGCCTAAAACCAACATTAATTAGGATTATTAATGTTTACAGAAATAAAACTAGATACTGTATATAATTAAAAACAAGATTAAGATAACATAACTATACATATTGATATTACAGCATTTCAATTTAGCATAAAAAGTTAGTCTACACTCCGAGGGATAAAAAACCCTTTGATTAAGATTCTAATCAGCACCTAAGTTATGTCAATATCAGTTCAGCCATCAATTAGTTGCAGCATACTCTTCAATTCAAAATTTAATAAACTTTTAAGCTCACAAAAAAGCTTCTAATTTTGAACTCACTAACCTGATGAACAATGTCAGGCCTGTAATCACCCGGATTTTTGTTATTCCTCTTCAAGAAATTAGCATGATCATCCGAATTTAATATCTGGTAATTCTGAACAAACAAAACCCACAAAAAAATAAAATAACACTATATAAATTTTCACACTACAAGCCTTAAAGTCTATACAATTAGAGAAGAATACAATGTACCAACCTTTCCAACTTTTGCAACCTCAAGAGAAGCTTTCTCAAGAACAAATATAACTCCCGGTTTCTTCGTATTTCGGTCAGACGGGCCAATAGGGATGCCCTCCATCTCATGTACCGCTTCTTCTTCTTGTCCTTGATCGTCCTTCTCATCAAATCCGTCAGGCTGCTCTTCGGCGACTTCTTCCTCTTCTTCTCCCTCCTTATCATATTTATCCTCCTCACTCTTCTTCTTCCTCTTATGCCCCTTCATCGTATAAGGCCTCACCATCTTTTCTCACAATAAATCAGATAAACCTTACAACAAAAACAAATACGATAGTGAACAGTAATGCATAAAAATAATAACTTTAGGATGAAAATATCAACAATGAATCAAAACCCAGTGATGAAAACAAAAAAAAACCAATAGTAAGGATTTTCGTGACTCACTGGTGAAAGAAAGAAACCTTCAATTTGAATCGAAGCGTGCAAAACCCCAGTTGAGATTTTTAGGGTTTACGGTTAGAGACTTGTCTAAAACAGTAAAACTACAAAACCGACCCGGCTCAATGATATGACCTTAGGAATTCGATCCAGCCGGCCCATTGGGCTTTTGGATTCAAAATTTCAGAACTGAGATTCATTTTTCAAAAATAAATAAATTGAGGCTTGGTAACACTTTTTTTTTTAAATTGTTTTAATAAATAAAATAAAATAAATTTGTGAAACATTTTGTGTTAATTTTTGTACATACTGAAATTAATGGTGAATTATTATACAATTTATTTAATCTAAACTTATTTTTCTATTTGATAAGCTATATAGTGCAAAAAAATGAAAGGAAAAAAAATTCATAAATGGATATAATTATTGACATAACTTAGTAAAACAACATTATTGGAAAAAAAAAATTAAGTTTTATTATAAACGCAACACTTATTTTACGTAGTCACAAAAACAACACAAGAAAACAATTATACCTGAAAGATCATTGAAATGGGTAACGTGCTGAGAATATAAAGAAAAACAACTCAACAAAAATAAGAATATATTAAGAATAAATTTCCTAATATTTTAGTCAAATAATATTTACGGAGGAAAAAGATAAATTATGTTAAATGACACTATTTTAGGGGTGGAGTTGTAAAGTAACATTTTTTTTTAAAACTTTCCTATAAAATAGCAAAAGGGTATTTTACACAAATATGAAGGACAAAAATGTCCTCATTTATAAATGAACCAACCCATTCACCCATCTTTTTCAAAGTTGGGCTAGTTCTTACCTCCATTAAACCAAACTTATAAACAGATTCTTATAGACATAAAAATCTACCTGTACGGAAGGGGGGTCTGATCCCGTGAGGTTGAGGCCACTAGTGATCCGCTGCACCTGCACACGTAGAAAACAAACGCGTGAAGTGAACGAGAAACATCGGGGTGGTGTTTGCTGTAGGTACTCCGACGCTCAAGTCAGTAAGGTTGAAAGAGGCTAGTATAGTGAGGGCTAAGGAGTAAAGAGGTTACCGGAAGTCTAGTCGGAGACTGTGACTACGGCAGTGATGTAAAGCTCTCATGTAGGAGCTTCAGATGTGAAGGTGTAATGTAATGTGTCCTTTGTGAGAAGGCTGGCCTCTGTTTATATAGTGACTATCTGGTCTCCCAATCTTGGTGGGAGTAGGAGTCCTAATGTGACTTTGATACAAATCCTAGAAGAATTAGGGTCGTGATAAGCTGTCTTACCAGTGTCCGGATAGGAAGGTGATTATGATCAGGAAAGTAACTTCGAGTAGGAAAGTGTTCTGAACAGGAAAATGACTTCGAGTAGGAGATTGATCAGGAACAGGAATGTGATCAGTGGGTCATGGGCTCGGAACTCGCCTATAGGCCCAGGAAGTGAACTGGAACTGGGAGGCCCATGCCCAGATGGTTTGGGCAGGCCGTATCTCGTATGAATGGGACTAATCTGGCTTGGGCCTCTTTGGGATTTAGGCCTGGTCTCTTCTTCACAAATGGTCCTACTTTCCTATTTGGGCCGAGGATGATTTTTGGCCCTATCAGTTTGTCCCCCACTCTTTGAGTTAAGAGTTTTTTAAGTCAGAGAGTAGGTAGCGATCGAGGCGAGCTCGGTCTTTCTTCGTGGACGAACGATTGTCGGCGTGGATAAACTGATTATTGCAGGTAGATTCCTGGTCGAGTGTCGTTTGGTATCCGTACATGATCCGGAGTATGCCATCATTGCAAGGTGGTGTGCCAGATCGGTGTGAGGGGCCGAAGGGTAAGAGAAGCAGGCTTCAGAGCTCATGTGCTCGTTCGGTACATCTGACCGACTGGAGAGGAGAGATCATTCTACAGCTCGGGTGTTCGCTCGGCATGCCGGGTCGAGTGAGGTAGGGAGTTTATTAATCTAAAAATTTTCGCTCGGTCGGGATGCATGGACGATCGAGTGGATAAGATACACGGACCTTGGCGAAAGATTGTCCATTCATCTGCTATGGAAGGATGAACGGGCGAGGCCTCCTATCTTTTTCTTCTGAAGAGGGCTCGAATCGGGCCGTTCTAAGCTGATCAATTGGTCGGCCGGGCCTTCTGGGCTGGAGAAGCATGGGGCATTTTGAGTGCCTTCAGGAGTTAAGGGCTAAGTCGGTCAGGAGGATCGGGCGATCGAGTGGAAAGGATATGCAAGCTTCGACCATTGGCTGTCCGCTCGTCCGCTATAGAGGGATGAAGGGGCGAGGCCTCCTACCTTTTCAATATAGGGAGTTCGAGCCAAGTTGTTCCAAGCTGGTCGACCAGGAAGGAGTAGTGTGCTGGCTCGGCCAGGAAGACAAGGCTATTGAGCACGTCTCTCGTATGGCATTGCGATCTCCTAGGTGCCACGGATGCTTGCCATGTGTTCAATGGGGATCGACTCCTTGTTTTCGAGGCGGGAAAACGAAGAGGCGTCCTGACCATTGTGCAGTAGCAAGCCGCCATGTGTCTGTTTCTGTCAGGTTTCTTTTATAAAAACTGATGAATGGACCGTTCGTATTCCATTAGAATTTTTTCTTTCATTCTTCTGCAACTTGTTCTTCTTTCTTTTTCTCTTCTTCTTTTCGTTTTCGTTCCAGTTTTCCTAAGCAGCGGTGGTTTCCTTTTACAATTTTCGGGACAGCTTTACAGTAAGTACTGTTCCTTTTTGTCTGTTCTGTTCGTTCGTTTGTTTTTATTGAGGTTTTGGGAGAGGCTGAGATTTTTTTTTTTTTTTTTTTGAGCTTTTAGAAGAGAGATTGGAATTTTTTGAAGTTTTCGGGAACTTTGAGTGGAATTTGAGGTGTTTAGGTCACGGATTTTCAAAAATAGGTGTGAATTTGGGATTTTCCGGTGGATTGGTCCATTTCTGGGTGATCTTTGACTATTTTAGGTGGACACAAAGAAGTCAAACGGTCGTATTGTTTTCTTGTTTCGAATCGGTCGGCCTGGCGGACCGAGTCAAGTAAGGTTGATCTCGAGTTGTGGGTAGGTCTTAACCAGGGGTTGGTCGTCGGGATCGAGTGGGCAGTATTGGTGATCAAATCTATAGGTTGATAACTCGGGGCGAGTAGACACTGGGACTAAGCTGGGGTACCATTCGGTTACTAAGGGCGAACGAGGGTGACTTGGACCTGGGATTAGTCCAGTCGGTAATGGGGGGGACCGGAGCTTAGGCTTGTAAGATTTGACTAGTTAACTGCGATAGGCCTCCCAGTGTTGAGGGGCGAGTAACAACTGGGTGTTCGTGGCCTCATTTGGTCAAGTGTTCAGGGTGAACGGTTGTTTGACACAGGTTTCTTGGAGTTTTGAAGTTTGGATCGGGTCGGTCGGTAGCGAGGGTCGACCGAGGTGTAGGGGTTGATAGGTTGCCGGGAGGTCAACCGGTGCTGAAGGGCGAGCGACAGCTAGGTGTAGTATATTCATTTGGTCGTTAGCTCAAGACAAGTGGTCCTTTGACATTTAGTTCCTTTTTGGGAGTTCCAAAGCGAGGACCGAGTTGGTCGGTCGGGCTGGGCGATCGGGTCACCATGTCAGATTCTGAATCAGCTAGCTCGAGTGAAATTATGGTGGATGCTGGGCATAAGTATGAGTGCACCCCCACCATAGTGATGATGCCCGAAGAGGGCATCCCGATTGGGGTGCCAACTGGAGTTAGTGTAGCTGCCCTAGGTACGAGTACTCCCGACCCGAGTGGTTCGGGTAGGCATGGGGGAAGTGGGAAAGACTCCGAAAGAGTTGGTAGTCCATCCTCTTCCAGTAGTGGCTCTAATGAAGAGCCGAGCCAACAGGGCAGCGGGATTTTGACTAGAGATTATCCGCCCGTGCTGAAAGATAATGATGTGTGGCGCATTCAAACCTTATATCACATTCCGAGTTCGGTTGATATCCGGATGTCGTGGTCATACGAGCAGGTTGACTGGGAGGCGAAGGGTTGGATCAGTATTTACGAGAAGTGGTTTCATGATGGGTTGAGGCTACCTATCCCTCGCCTCGTGTGGGAGGTATTGAACCATTTCATGATTGCCCCGTCTCAGCTTATGCCGAATGCTTGGAGACTATTAATGGCTTTAGAAGACCTCTGTGTTTAGAACCAAGTGAGGTTCGGGCTGCACGAGCTGCTGTATTCGTACTTCTTGAATGAGAATGATAAAGAGAAGGGTCGTTATCTGTTGAACTTGAGGCATGATCGGTCTCACTTGGTGACTGACTTACGGTCCAGTGATAAGAACTTGAAGGACCGATACTTCTACTTGAGGGGTCAGGCTGTTTTTGGGGAGAGAGGTCAGGGCGAGATCCCGATCGGCTGGCGAGCTACTGGTGAGAACTAAGTTGTTTCTTTCGTACTTATGATTACTAAATCTTGATTGTGTTTTTTGTTTGCAGAGCTTGTGTTCAATCGGGCTGGGTGGAGCGGAGACGGCTTGGACGTAGTGATCTAGTGAGTGTTAGTCATCCCATTAGAGCAGAGGGATTGGCGAGTAATGCTAGCAGAGTCCAACTTGAGGACCAGCATTCTTTGGGCCGGAGTAGAGGCGATACAGAGAGGTACTCCCTTCCGCTCGCTAAAGCAAACTTGGGATGTGCTTCTGAGTTGATACTGCAACCATATCATTTTTGGTGAGTCCGGGCTGAACCCACTAACCGTTGGAGAGTTTGCACTTGCAGAGTCACTGATGAAGAAGTTGACTGTCCCAAGCACGAGCGAATCTATCGCCCGACGCCGCGAGAAGATGAGGGAGTCTTTAGCCGGAAAGCATAGGATGTGCTAGTGATGCCGTCAAGTCAGTAGCCTACAGTTGGAGCCAGGTCATCCCAAACCGCGGTTATGGAGGAAGAGGCTGAGATGATTACCATCACGATTCCGGCTAATGCGTCGACTTACTCTGATGCGACTACCATGAGTAAGCTAGCCGACTCATTTTTGTTCCCGACGGATGAGGCGCGTCTTAACTAGATGGGTGCAGTTGCTACGACTGATTGGGGGGTAGCCCGTGCCGTTTAGGTATGACAATAGTATTTGATGATTTTGTTCTTGAATCTCGTTCTGATGGCAATGTTTTGTTGTGCAGGTACTTACTAGCAGTCTTCATCTGAGGAAGTCTATCGTGACGTAGGAGAAACGGATATAAGATGTATCCAAAGTCAACACTAGCCTGCGCCAAAAGGAGGCAGCGGCCTGGAGGGCCAAGCAAGAGTTTCAGCAACGTCTGAGGGATAACGAGCGGGAGTTGGAGTAGTTGAGGCGTGAGTTGGCCGAGAAGACCACAGAGATTGAGTCTTTGAGGGAGTAGTGTATTTCCATTGCCGATGATGCTATCATCAAGGCCCGCAGCAAACTCATGCTTGAGTTCAAGGAAGGGAAGACTTCTCACTAGGATCCGGACGAAGACATCTAGCTCATGCGGGAGTTGCTAGAAGAGGGAGCCGGTCATCCGGGTTTGCAGGACGAGGAACAGACACCTGACCTTGCTAGTTAGCGGGGGCCATTGGATGTTGGGGATGCGAGCGATCGGGCCGCTAGGATGGGTGCTGGTTGTGCAGACATTATGACTGAGTCGGAGATGGAGGAGGCGACTCGTATTGAGGATAGTTAACCTAGTTTTTTCCTATATTTTGGGGCCTACGATGCCCTTTTTCTTGGTAGAGATGGCAATGGGCCTGACATTTTCGGGTACCCGGCCCGGCCCGGCCCGACTCGAAAGGGGCAAGCTTTACCCGAGGTTGGCGGGCTTGGGCTTGGGCCTGGGCTTGATTTTAAGGCCCGACCTCGGGTACGGGCCGGGCATGGGTACATCTTTAGGCCCGGCCCGGCCCGAAAATTTTAGTATTAATTTTACTAATTTACCCTTATACTATATATTTAATTACAATATTATCCTATATATATCTATTTTTCCCAAACCCTAACCTCAATTTTTATCCCATATTGAAGGTTTAACATGTTAAAATTGCCTTTAAATGAGTTAGATGGGTTTGGTTCAACTTATAAAAGTGGATTTCACCATAACATATTATGCACAGCTGTAAAGTTAGTATAATCAAATATTATGGAGTTTTAATTGCTCAATTATTGCTTAAAATATTTTGCGGAAATAGCTCAATTAATATTTAAAAACAATTTCTAAAATTAAAAATAAAAAAAATTGAAATTTATTAATATTTAAAAATAAACATTATTAAAAAAGGCGGGCTTAGGCCGGGCCTATGGTTATAAAAAACCCGTCGGGCCGGGCTTGGGCTTTGCCTATCATACCCGTAACGGGCTCGGGCCAGGCTTGGGCCTATGTCATGAGGTCGGGCTTGGGCCTGAGCCAAGGGGTACCCGGTCCCGGCCCGGCCCGGCCCATTGCCATCACTATTTCTTGGCGTGTGCCCTTTTTTTGTATTTTGAACTGAGCCCTTTGAGGCCATCTGTTATTATACTCGGTTGTTCTAACTTCTGATGCTTTCTTTATGGATGAATAAGTTCGCTGTTTCTTTTCTTGTAGATACACCAAGTTGTGTTTGTTACTTCAGTGTGACCCAGCAGCTAAGGCATGTAAGCCTTATGCTGGGCTAGGTTGGCGTTTCGCTTATTGCTGGTGTAAGAACCATTCATTCGGTCTGGCCGACCGAGTATTAAGTCTTGGAATGGATGAAGTCAGCCCAGAGGTGTGAGTTCTTGGGTCAAACGGGTCCGACTCGAAGGTGCGAATTATGGGTCGGGCTGAGCCGATTTGACGGCGTCTCTTCGTGGATTGGGCTAGGCCGATCAAAGATGATCCCGTGAACCGAGCAAGGTCAATTTGAAGATGTTTTCATGAACTGAGCGGGGTCGATTCAAAGGTGTTTTCGTGAACCGAACGGGGTCGATTCAAAGGTGTTTTCGTGAATCGAGCTAGGTCGATTCGAATGTGTTTTCGTGAACCGAGCTGGATTGATTCGAAGGTGTTATCGTGAACCAAACAAGGTCGATGCAAATGTGTTGAACCAAGCTGGGTCGATTTGAAGGTGTATTCGTGAACCGAACGGGCTCGATTCAAAGGTGTTTCTGTGAATCAAACAAGGTCGATCTGAAGGTGTTGAACTGAGCTGGTTGATTCGAAGGTGTATTCGTGAACCAAACAAGGTCGATCTGAAGGTGTTGAACCGAGCTGGGTCAATTCGAATGTGTATTCATGAACCAAACAGGGTTGATTCAAAGGTATTTTCGTGACCCAAGCTGGGTCGATTCGAAGGTGCGAAATCGTGGATCGGACAGGGCCGATTTGAGGGTGTAAACAATAATCAATCGACCGGAGTCGATTTGGAGATGTAAGATTTTTGAATAGTATTTTATTAATATTTGGCCATGAGGCCGACTGTCTAAGAAGAGGTGGATAGGCCCACTCATCCCTTTAAAAATAAACAAGGGAAAAATAGAAAAAAGATTAAGTCCACCTAGAAGTGGTAGCGCTTGAGGTGAACAGCATTCCAACTATTACTGATGTCTTTGCCCTCGGGGGTCTGGAGTTTGTAAGCGCCCTTCCCTGCTTCTTTAGTTAACTTGTACGGGCCTTCTCAAGTGGGGCCAAGTTTGCCAGAGTTGACCTCCTTAGTGTTTTGAAAGACCTTGCGGAGGACCCAATCGCCTATCTTGAAAGTCCGGATCCTCACGTTGCAGTTGTAATGTCGGGCGGCCTGTTGCTTATAGACTACGTTACGGATGCTCGCCCGTTCGCGTAGCTCGTCGATGGTGTCCAAGTTCTGGCAAAGGTTCTAGTCATTTGATTCCTCATCCGCCCATTGGAGCCTGGTGGACGGGATTGACACTTCGGCTGGGATTACTGCTTCCGAACCGTATGTGAGGGAGAAAAGGGTCTTGCTCGTTGAAGAGCGAGTTGTGGTTCGGTATGACCAGAAGACTCCGGGTAGCTCGTCTGCCCATGCACCCTTGGCTTTCTGTAACCGCTTCTTTAGTGTTTGAATGATGATCTTGTTTGACGACTCGGCCTGGCCGTTAGACTAGGGGTTGCGAGGGCTTGAGAAGCTCAACTTTATCCTCCACATATTGTAGAAATCCCTGAAGCCTAAGCTGATGAACTGGGATCCATTGTCGGTGACAATCTCCTTTGGTATCCCGAACCTGCAGATGACATTCTTCCAAATGAAGGCTTTTACCTCTCGGTCTCTGACTTGTGCGAAGGCTTTGGCTTCAATCCACTTCGTAAAGTAGTCTGTCACAGCTAACATGAAGACTCGCTGTCTAGGTGCAGTAGGTAGTTTTCCCATGATGTTCATTCCCCACTTCATAAAGGGCCAGGGTGTGAGGATGGAATGTAGTCGCTCTGGTGGGAGGTGTGAGACATGAGCAAACCTCTGACAACTGTAGCGCTTCTTCACATAAGCGGTCGAATCGGTGTGCATGGTCGGCCAGTAATATCCAGAAGTGATCACTAGATGTGCAAGGTTGCGTCCTCCAATATGGTTTCCACATTCGCCTTCATGTAACTCAGCAAGGACACGTTGGGCCTCCTCTGGGCTTGTGCACTTAAGGTAGGGGCTCGAGAATGATTTTCTAAGGAGTTGGCCCTCATGCATGGTGAATCTGGCGGCTCTAGCTTTTAGTCATCGTGCCTCGTTCTTGTTAGTAGGGAGTTTATCATGCTCCAAGTATTTCACTATCGGAGTCATCCAGCAGTCAGCTAGTTCAACTCCCATGGCTTCCTTAGGCGGCTTGTTTGGTTGTCCCTCCCAGTTGGCAGGGTACTGCATGAATAGTAGAGGGATGGACAAGGGGGAAGAGCATTTAAGGGTTGAGTCGAGATTGGCAAGAGCATCAGCGTGGGAGTTCTCCGCTCTGGGGACTTGGACGATAGAAAACTCATCGAATTGTGCCTGCAGCTCCTTGACCATGCTCAAGTAAGATGTCATCTTCGAGTTACGTGCTTGATACGTGCCTTGTAGTTGATTGACCACGAGCTGGGAGTCAAACTTCATTTCTAATTTCTTTGCTCCAATTTCTTTGGCTAAGGAAAGTCCAGCTATGAGGGCCTCATATTCGACTTCATTGTTCGTGCACTTGAACCCACACTGTATTGCCCGCTGGATGATGTCTTCTTGTGGCGCGACCAGTACCACACCAAGTCCGCTTCCATTTACGTTACTCGAGCCGTCCACTAAGAGGGTCCACTTGGATGGTGATCCGCCGTTCATGCATAATAACTCACTTTCTGCTGGGGTGGTGGTATTCGGGGTGAAATCAGCAATGAAGTCGGCCAAGGCCTGAGATTTGGCGGAGGTGCGAGGCTGGCATGATATGTCAAACTCACTGAGCTCTACTGTCTACTGCAGGAGTCGGCCTGATAGTTTCGGTTTGTGCAGTATCTTCTTGAGTGGGAAGAAGGTGAGTACAACTATTGAGTGGCACTGAAAGTACAGCCTGAGCTTCCTAGATGCATGGATGAGGGCGAGGGCTAACTTTTCCAGCTGACTGTATCGCGTTTCTGCGTCAAGGAGTGACTTACTTACATAGTAGATCGGCAACTGCTGCATTTCTTCTTCCCGAACTAGTACTGTTGAGATAGCTGTCTCTGAGACCGCTAGGTAAGAGTAGAGCTTCTCCCCGTCCACAGGTTTGGAGAGGAGCGGAGGGGAGGTAAGGTACCTTTTCAACTGTTGCAAGGCTTCTTTCCAGGAGGCAGTCCACTCGAACTTCTTGGACTTCTTGAGGGCATGGAAGAAGAGATGGCACTTGTCGGCTGGCCTGGAGATGAAGCGGCTCAAGGCGGCTACACGTCCTACGAGACGTTGGACGTCTTTCATGCAAGTTGGAGACGGTGTACTAAGGATTGCTCTAATTTGGTCAGGGTTGGCTTCTATCCCTTGCTGAGTCACCATGTAGCCCAAGAACTTTCCTAACGAGACCTCGAATGAGCACTTGGTTGGATTTAGCTTCATGTTGTACTTCCTGAGGATGGTAAATGTCTGGCTAAGGTGGTCGAGGTGCTGTTCGATCATCAGTGACTTGACGAGCATGTCGTCGATGTATACCTCCATGGTGTCTCCTAGGTACTTGGCGAACATCTTGTTGACCAGCTGCTGGTAGGTGGCTCCAGCATTCTTCAGGCCGAATGGCATCACCTTATAGCAATTAGTTCCCCTTTCCGTGATGAAGGCTATCTTCTCTTGGTCGTCTGGGTGTATCAAGATCTTGTTGTACCCTGAGAAAGGATCCATGAAACTAAAGAGCTCGTGACCTGCGGTTGCATCGACCATCATGTCGATATGTGGGAGCAGGAAGGAATCCTTGGGGCAGGCTTTGTTTAAGTCTGTGAAGTCGATGCATACTCTCCATTTCCCATTCTTTTTCTTTACGACCACGACATTCGGTAGCCATTCGGGGTAGTGGAGCTCTTTGATCATACCATTGCTCAGGAGCTTCTCGACCTCTTCGTTGACAATTCAGTTACGCTCTGGTGCAAATTTCCTTCTCTTCTATTTCACTGGTGGGTGATCTGGGTCTACCTTGAGCTTGTGGACCATTGCTTCCAGGCGGACTCCGGTCATGTCAACGTAGGATCAGGCGAAACAGTCTTGGTTCTGTTTGAGGAATTCTATCAACTTCTCTCTTGTCTCGGGCTTGAGGCGGGATGCTATGTGTGTCTTTCTCTCGGGATCATCTGGATGTATCTGTACTTCATCCAACTCTTCCATAGATGGTTGATCGGGATTGGTCGGTGGGGTTAGATGAGACTGTAATTGCTATGAAGAGTTACCCTTGCCTTTGAAGGCGTTCTTGTAGCAATCTCTGGAAGTTTTGGGGTCACCCTTTATCTCTTGTACCCCCCACTTGGTAGGAAATCTGATCGTCTAGTGGAAGGTATATGAGACTGCCCGCATGTCGTGGATCCAAGGTCAGCCCAAGATGATGTTGTATGGCGAGGGGCAGTCGATTACTAGAAAAATGGTTTGTTTGTTAACTCCGCCAACATAGATAGGGAAGATGATCTCCCTGATAGTATACTTCTGCTCAGAGCTGAAACCAACTAGCAGCGTCGGCCGCCTGTTGATGTTTGCCTCTTCCAATCCCATAGCCTTCACTGTTTCGAGAAATAGGATGTTTGCTGAAGAGCCTCCATTTACGAATACTCTTTTTACTAGGATGTTGGTGACCTGCAGGGAGATGACTAGGGCATCGTGATGAGGAGCGGCTAAGGCGACCAGTTCGTCATCTTCAAACTGAATTACCTGATGAGTGTGTGACCAAGAGATCAGATGGATGGACTGGACTTCATGGTGGTGGTTGGCTCTAGCGTATCGCTTGGCCGATGAGTAACTTACTCCACTGATCTCTGATTCTCAAGAGATGAGCGAACAGAAACCTTTTGGTTTAGGTTCTCGCGGAGGTGGTGATGGTTCTTTTGAATTCTTATGGCTGATGGTGTTCTTCCCCTTGTCGGTTAGCAAATCCCGGGGATGTCCCCTCTTTAGAAGTGCAGCGACCTCCAACCATAAGGCGATGCAGTCTGCGGTATTATGCCTATGATCACCATGGAACTCGCACCATTTGGTCTTGTCTTTCCTTGCCTCAGGATTGAGCTTGCCTGGCCACTTAACAGTGGATTCCTCGAAGACCTGGGTTGGCTCGACATTGAGGTTGTATTCCGGTAACTTGTATTGGTTCGGTCAGAATTGTCTGCTCTCGGTTCTTGTCGGTGGATGATCATACGGTTTCCTTGCTCTGTTTGAATTACGTGCTAGAGGTTGGTAGCGGTGCTCCGCTGGCCTGTGTTCTGGCTTCTTGTCATTCCGCCTTGAATCGTATCTGGAGTGAATCGTTCGGTTTATTTCATCCTCCTCCCACCTTATTTGGATCATTGCCCGGGCCAGGGCGTCTTCCATTGTGGTGCAACCCAGTTTTGTAAGTTCTTTGTATAGCTCCCCGTCTGGGAGGAGACCCTTCTTGAAGGCATCTACAGTTGTCTCAGGGTTACATGTAGGGATGGAGATCTTCTCTTTGTTAAACCTGCTGACATACTCCTTCAGTGGCTCTCCCCTTCTCTGGTATACTCTATATAGGTCAGCCGACAACTCCTCGAGTTTCTTACTGCTGGCGAACTGTTCAACAAATGTGTCAGTGAGTTGAGCGAATGAATTGATGGATCCGTTCGGGAGGTTCGTGTACCATTGGAGTGTTAGGTTGGATAAACTTAAACCGAAACTGTTGCACATGCAGGCTTCCTTAAGCGATCGGGGTTTGGAGACAGTGAACATCCGCTGCTTATACGAGGCTACGTGATCGTCCGGATCGGTTGTGTCGTCGTACTGTTTCATGTTGGGGATAGTAAACTTCTGAGGCGTGTCGGCTAGGGCGATCTCATCCATGAAGGGTGAATCCGCGTAACAATGGGGCATGCTCTTCTTGGTTGGGATCGGCATTCCTGGAATGCGTCGCATCACTGCTTCCATATCGGCCAATCTCTTGGCTAGTACCTGTTCCATAGGAGAAGATGACGCCACTAAGTCATCTCGCATGATCGGGTCAGCCTTTGCAATTGTCTTTGGTACATTCCATTGGGTCATCCCTCATGGGGTAATCTAACGAGTTGTTCCTTCGTGCGTTCCCTGGTAGCATAAATCTTCGGTCATTCCTTCTGGTTGGATGACTCCCATGGTAACTGTTCTGGTGTTTCACCCTACATAGATGGTCAGAGGAGTCCTCTGATAGTCATTCGGTTGGTTAGGGTGGATGGGCTCGGGTGCTGCTTGTTTAGTTTAGCCGTTCATCCCGTGAGGATGAGTCGAGCCGAGTGGAGTATGTGTTGGGATGGTAGACTAGATGTAAGGTGGGATGGTTAGATTGGGCTGGTCTTGTGGATGAGGGCTTTCTCCCACCGGGTCGTCTTGATCTTGATGTTGGGATGAATCGGCTGAATGATGTTCCACAGGCATATCTTTATCTCCATGGATCAGGACAGAATCGTTGACCGCATACAGGTTTAGTAGACGCGGCCTTTTGTCGGAGACCGAGGGTCGGTGCTCTGGCGTAATGAGAGGTTGCATGGACAAAACAGGGGTGTGGAACCGATTGGGGGGTGCCTGGCCAGGCAAGAACTCTAGATCATAGAATTGACTAACCTTCTCCTTGAAAGACTGGTTTTCTGACCTGATGGACATGTTTTCTGTCCAGATTGCATTGTTCTCGGCTTCTAATGCGGCTACCTTGTCCAAGTTCTGTTGCATGAGAGCAGTTAGAGCTTCCAATTTGGCCTCGAGGCCGGGGTTAGCGTTGTCGGAGTTGTCAGCCATGGAAAGTTCCTCTACGTAACAGGGTTCGTCGAGCCAAATGATTGCTAGAGGCCCCACGGTGGGTGCCAATCTATAGACATAAAAATCTACCTGTACGGAAGGGGGGTCTGATCCCGTGAGGTTGAGGCCACTAGCGATCCGCTGCACCTGCACACGTAGAAAGCAAACGCGTGAAGCGAACAAGAAACACCGGGGTGGTGTTTGCTGTAGGCACTCCGACGCTCAAGTTAGCAAGGCTGAAAGAGGCTAGTATAGTGAGGGATAGGGAGTAAAGAGGTTACCGGAAGTCTAGTCGGAGACTGTGACTACGACAATGATGTAAAGCTCTCAAGTGGGAGCTTCAGATGTGAAGGTGTAATGTAGTGTGTACACAGGATAACATCAAATTTGAAAATCTTGTTATGGGGGTGTTGGGGATTGATTATAATTTGTTTACACAGGAGTAGAGAATCTGTATAGAAGAAAAGTAAAAAAGAATGGGAGTGCAGGTCTAGTCCAAGGAAATTAGAAATTTATTTCTCACAAATTTAATTTAATTTAATTAATTAATTTATATATTTATTTTTTGTTGTTGTTTTCGTTTTTCTGAGTAACTATGAAACAATGGTGTCTCAGTATACATTCATATATATTTGAGATCACTAGCAGTTTGCTTGGTCTTACATGTTTCCCAGATGCTTTAAAGTTTGTAGATAAAATTTCAATAATGGCCACCCACGATTGGACATGCATGCATCAATTTAGGCCCTTTCAGTACATATCTTGGTTTTATCATTTTTGTACGTGCCTAGCCTGGTAATTATTATTATTATTTTGTATATTTGTTATTTTTGTTCTGGTGGGATGGGTTGCATTTATTCATCACATAATTTCAATATCTGATTGGACACCAGTAGTTATGGTGCTCAGTCATTCACCTATATAATTCAGAGATATATTACTTCTAACTGTTTAACTTGTTTTCTTTTACTTCTAACTGTTAGCATGTTTCCTTTTACTTCTAACTGTTATTGTGTTTTCTTTCAGAAATTTAAACCTTATAGATATGTATCAGTCATATTCCTAAGTAAAGTTAATATTTTCAATGACTTTTCAGTCGTTACGATTTCATGAAATTTAGTAATTTTGTAACAGTATTTTGTTGCCTATATAGGTGTTGGCTGATGACTATTCAAAGCTTGCATTTTTATGTGCTGATCATTCTGTTTGTCTACGTGCAAAATACGGAAAGCGCTATACTTTGTGGATTCCCAGGTTTTTTGATTGCTCAGTTGTTACTTGTTTCTGTTTCTGTTTCTGTTTCTGTTTCTGTTTCTGTCGTATGTCATCTTATATTATATATTTTGCATTAGTTATAATTGATTTAGATAATAGATGGTTGGATTTATTGATTTACTAGGCCTTCTAATGAGCTTTTTCCTTGATGTGCTAACATTTCATGTTACAGTCACACTGCTATTTTATTTCATATGGATGCCAAAATATTCTGAAAGATGATTAATTATGGAAGAAGAAACTTCAACTGGACTTCCTTTATGCATTATTGTGCAAAAAAAGTAGTGTTTTTAGGAATTTTAGGCCATGATATCAAGTTAAAATAGCTATTATAGGAATTGTTTTTTATTTCTTTAGTGTCTGTTAAGAGGTAGAGACAAGAAGTTGGTGCTGTCTTTGTTGACAAGAGTGAGAGGCCTAAACCAACTTATAATTGGTTTTGAGATTCCAATACAGTTAACCCCTGCTGCTGTCTGTGAAAAAGAAGACACCGGGGGGGTGGGGGTGGTTGGGGGACCTAAGAGGCATAAAGCATGGATGTCGTAATGAACTTATGATTGCTTAGAGGTTGTTTCTCTGGTGAGATTGATCTGTCAAAAGTGAAATTCGAACTCTGGAAAAGAATACCTTAACTTGTATAAATTTTCAGGGGTTCCAATTGCTTCTTAAATTTCTTGAAAATGGTGATGGTTTAATTTTGATTGGACTCTTATTTTTAATTTCAAAGCAAAAAATTCTTGATGATTTAGTAAATAATTGTTGCAATACTGATTGGGGATAAGCTCTTCTTAGCAATGGGCTGGCTGATTTGTGAAAAGAAAATATTTTGATGGATTTTATTTGATATTATTCAATTCAGTATTTTTTAACATAAGATTAGGGTTATTGCATCATATTTTTAGTCTCGGTTCCTGATAACCTCAGGGACTTATTTTTCATAAGTTGAGTGTGTTTAGGGTTTAGGAATTTTAGGGCTTAGTTATATCCAACTAGTGTAAATACTGCTTTATCAGAAAATTCACAACAGCATTGGATGAAATGAAATTCAGATTAGAGTTCTGAGCTTTTCCCTGCTTCTACTTTCCTATAACTTTAGTCTATTAGGGTTTGCACCCTTGGTATAATAGCTTGTGGGTTTAAAGCCCTCTCATATTTGCTTGTTGCTCTAAGTGCACATATTCATTTGAAATTAGAATTCCTCCAATAAAGTCTTAGAGTTTATCATTTTGGATATGGTTTAAGTTGTACTTATCAGTCTTTTAACCGTAGGATACAACAATCCTGTGCTCACTAATTGTCCTTTTTAGTCCAGGGCCTTGGGCAGATTTCTAGATTCTCATGTGTGATGCCTTATCATGCAAAATATCTTGGCCTATAAAGTGAATTTAGAAATTCTTCTTGTACCTTGGTATACATTTTTGTAATGATGGAAACAATCACAATTTTTGTATGAGTGGGATTTAGAGTGGAGGTGGTTAGCAGAAAGATTATAAGAACATCTCTAAGGGACTCTTTATATGACCAAAATTCTTTATTATAAAGAGTTTATCCATAAAAACAAGAGTCCAACAGACTCTTTATTTTTTAAATACAAATTAAAGAGTGAGTTTGACTCTTCACATTTAGAGAGTCAAATTTCACTCTCTATCCTAATTTTAATTAATAAATTATAAATTTTTATGCATTTTATTTATTAATTCTCTCTCCTATTAACTTATTTTTTTTGAAAAAACGCATTCTCTCTCCTAAAATTTAAAAAGTTCATTGGATTTGAATAAAAATTTTGTTCTTTATATTTAGAAATTAATGAAGACGTTCTTTATTTAAATGAAATGTGCTCTTTATATTTTAAAGAGCACTATTGGAGATGTTCTAATAGTTGATGGCTTTTTGGTGGTCCAACTGGTGTTTGGATGTCACTTCATTGTGAATTCTCGTTTAGTTGCCTGTCTCTTTTTAGTATGACAGTTTTAATCTGGGGGATTACTTGCATTTCAAAATCTCTGTTGGACATGGTTTGCCTCTTCATCAATCGTTTGTTCATATCAATGTGTACCTCAGCACCTTATCATTTTGCAGTATTATGAAAAAAAAGATCAGAATCGGTGGATGGTCATCTCTAATTAGTAGGTCAAAGCAAAAAAAAAAACTGATAGGAACTGGTGGATGGTCATCACTAATTAACAGAGTAAATGGTGGTTGTGATATGATTCTAATCTAATTATTTGTCTCATCTATTCCCTTTATTGCTGTTAGACGTGTGCATTTTGCACTGGTTAACCTTTACGATATTTGACTTTTTCTTTTTGAATTATTT
The DNA here is from genome assembly GCF_008641045.1 of Pistacia vera. NCBI lineage: Eukaryota > Viridiplantae > Streptophyta > Magnoliopsida > Sapindales > Anacardiaceae > Pistacia > Pistacia vera. The sequence continues at coordinate 1,020,410 of NW_022196252.1, forward strand.
GAGCAGTGGTTGATGTTGTAGATTTGTATGTATTTAACAGGATGGGAAGGGATATGGCGTATGATTGCTGGTCTTGTCACTTGCTTTGTGCTGCTTCATCTCCAGATTTATATAGAATTAATTTAGAGCAGGTACATTTTGTTCTGTAAGAGTATTATTTTCGATTTTTTGTGCTTTAGTTGCCTAAATGACGTTTGATGCAAGTCACCATCTGTTTCTAGTTTCCCAAAAAAAAAAAAAAAAAGGAAACTTTGAGGATGTTTAAAGCAATTGCCAATATAGATCTATGGAATTTTCTTTTTTATTTATATATTGAGAATTAGAGTTGCTAACTACTAGCTACTTCGGGTTTCAAAATTTATTGTTTTAAATGCTCCTCTATGTTAGCTAATTAAGATCATTGTCATTGAATAATTATTTATTTGTATTGCAACTGAACTATTCCAATCTCACACTCCAATGTAAAATTGTATTACAACTGAAATATTTGTATTATTGTTCTAAATGTACCACTAAATTTTCTTATTAAGGTCGTAGTTGTTGAATAATTGTTTATTTGTATTACAGCTGAACTCTTCCAATCTCATACTCCAAGATGTATAATTGCCTCACCATTTACCTTCAGCTGCTTGTAGAATCACTGTGAATATTACATTTCATTATATTGTTGAATCTATAATGAAATTTTGACTCTTTGATTCATATGGACATATTTTTTTGTCATCATAGATTGACAATTGTGCAGTTCAGAACTTGTAAAGTTGTTGGTCTTCCCTTAGAATGTCTTTGGTTTTTGTGGATTCCTTCACCTTTTCTATACTTAAACTTTTGTCTTGATCAGTTCTTATATGTCTCACTTTTTCTTTTCAGTATATATTCCTGGTCTTTCTTTATGTCAAGGCACTATTGATAGTGATTAACTTTGTATTTTTACAGAGTCAATTTCTCTCATCTCTGAATACACAGTCATTGGCACTAAATGTTGTTTCTCTAAGGTTGTTGCTGAATCTTGTTACTGTTGTTATTCCCTTTGTCTACTAGTGTAAGAAAAATTTATATGTTCAGTTAATTGCTACCAACTTTTCCTTATCTAAGAATTAGAGGCTTGTTTTACAATTTGTTAAGACTCCCTACGTAGCAACCAAAAAACCACACAAACAATCCACAAAACAGAGAGTAATATGCTCAAACAAGATTATATTACTAAAAAATGAAGAGTAACCAACAATACATAAAAATACCAACTGATAGATCCCAGCAATTCGAGGAGCTGGGGATCTCCCTTAATGACAATAGACTAAAACTTGATTCTACCCCAGAACAAACCCCCTCTATTTAAACTATCTTCTTAACCACCTATTCTCTATTAACAACTTTGATTCCCCACTCACGTGACTGTAACAGACTCTCCAAACAACCAGGCACCTCACCACCTACATTTACTGCCTCAAATGTCTCTTATGCCTTTTATAATGATAAACATGATTAATGGGAGGTCTATCAATGGCGCCCCCCCCCCCCCCCCCCCCCCCCCCCCCCCCCCCCCCCCCCCCCCCCCCGAAGAGCCACCTTGTCCTGAAGGTGGAATTGGGGAAATTGCAGGTTGATAACATCAAAAGCCTTCCACGATGCTTCAAAGGCAGCCAGGTCCTTCCATTTTATAAGGACTTCCCGAGAGCCATCTAACAAAGTGCGGACTACCAAAACTGATTCTGGGTGAAACAGGAGTTCCAGTTCGGTGAGGAAGGAGGGCAGGGGTTGGATGGGCACCGAGGGGTGGAGACTGCGTTTAAGCTGAGAAATGTGAAATACTGGATGAATTTTTGCCGTAGTGGGCAACTCTAACTTGTAAGCAACCTGCCCAATCTTCTCTAAGATGGTAAAAGGGCCATAAAACCATGGACTCAGTTTCTCATTCAGTTTCTTTGCTAAGGATTTGAAACGATACGGTTGGAGCTTCAAAAAGACTTGGTCCCCTGGTTGAAAACTAACATCCAGACGGTGCAGGTCAGTTGTGCCTTTCATCTGTTCTTGAGCAACAGCTAGGTTATGTTTCAATTCCTCCAGAATTGCATTTCGTGCAGCCATCTGCTGATTCACTTCTTCCACAACAGAAGGGTAATCAGTAAACTGGAAGAGAGTGGGTGGATCCCTCCCATATAGGGCTTTGAAGGGAGTCATTTTTATGGAATTGTGATGGGTTGTATTATACCAATATTCTGCCCAAGACAGCCATCTATGCCACTGTTTGGGCTGCGAACTACAGAAGCAGCGTAGGTAGGTTTCCAAGGAGCGGTTGACAACCTCCGTTTGACCATCAGTTTGAGGATGGTATGCTGAGCTAAACTTCAATGAAGTGCCAGCAGCCTTGAATAGTTCCTGCCAAAACTGACTGAGAAAGACCCTATCTCTGTCTGAGACTATGGACTTGGGAAATCCATGTAGTTTTACAATCACAGAAATAAAAAGTTCCGCCACATCTTTAGCACTGTAAGGATGGCACAGAGGAATGAAATGTCCGTATTTAGTAAGCCTATCCACTACAACCATTATAATATCCTGGGCTTTTGACTTTGCTAATCCGCCAATGAAATCCATACTGATATCTTCAAAAACCTGGGTCGGAATTGGTAAGGGCTGAAGTAAACCTACTGGTTTGAGAGCAGAGTACTTATTTAATTGGCAGACGGAGCACTGTTGGACATATCTCTGCACATCTTTCTTAATTCTAGCCCAAAACACTATATTCATCGGTTTCTTGTATGTTCTGAAAAAACCTGAATGGCCCCCTCCCGGGCTGTAATGAAATTCGGCTAATAGTTTAGGAATGAATTTCAAATTTGCAGGTAATACCAATCTGTTTTTGTAGACGAGGCAGCCACGGCGAAAACCATAATGGGGATGGCTGGAAGGGTCGAAAAGAAGGTCTTGTATGATTGCTTGGAGCTTGGGGTTTTGTTGTGCCTCGGCCGCTAACTCATCAAATTCAGAAAATTGGACCACCGAAATGGCCTCCAATTCAGCTCTCTCTCCCCGTCTGGATAATGCATTAGCTACCTGGTTTGAACTTCTCGGTTGATAATGGATTTCGAAAAAGAAGCCGAGGAGCTTAGAAATCCACTTTTGTTGTTCGGGTGTCTTAGCACGTTGATCTGTCAAGAATTGCAGGCTGCGCTAGTTTGATTTAATGATAAATTTGTGGCCACTAAGGTAGTGGCTCCGCTTGTGGACAGCAAACACAATGGCCATCAGCTCCCTTTCGTATGCAGATTTCTGTCGGGATTGGTGGGAGAAGGCTTGGCTGATGAATGCTATGGGACACTGATTCTGGACCAGGACAGCACTGATCCCCTGTCCCGATGCGTCTGTGTGAACTTCAAAAGGGAGAGTGAAATCAGGGACTGCCAGAACAGGCACCTTAGTCATTACCGCTTTAAGTGTGTCAAAAGCCTGCTGTGCTTGGTCATTCCAGGCAAAAGAATCTTTTCGCAGTAACTGTGTTAAGGGCTGCACGATTAAACCATAATTCTGCACAAAGCGGTGGTAGTAACCTGTTAAGCCCAAAAAACCCCGTAATTCTTTGATTGTGCATAGGGCGGGCCAAGAAAGCATAGCATCAATCTTTTGTGGGTCAGCCTCGACCCCTGTTGTTGAGATTAAATGACCCAAGTACTCCAATCTATGACGGGCAAAAAGACACTTGTAATTGACAACCAATTCATGCTTAGTGAGAATCTGAAAGGTGTGTCGCATGTGCAGCAGATGGGTCTTCAAATCAGGGCTGTAAATCAGAATGTCGTCAAAAAATACAAGTATAAACTTCCACAAGACTGATTTAAAAATAGTGTTCATCAAAGCTTGAAAAGTGGACGGGGCATTAGTCAACCCGAAGGGCATGACCAAGAACTCATAGTGCCCCTCGTGGGTTCTAAATGCTGTTTTGGGAATATCTGCTTCTTTAATCCGAATCTGGTGGTAACTGGATTTGAGGTCTAGTTTTGTAAAAATGGCGGCCCCTGATAGTTCGTCCAACAGTTCATCAATTGAGGGGATTGGAAATTTGTCTGGAATAGTGATGTTATTAAGTGCCTGGTAATTGACACAAAACCGCCAACTACCATCCTTCTTTTTTACTAACAGAACCGGACTAGCAAAAGGACTTGTGTTAGGTTGTATAATTCCTGCCATTAGCATCTCACCTACCAGCCGTTCGATTTCATTTTTCTGGGAAAAAGAGTATTTGTACAGGCGAATGTTGGGAGGTTTGGTATTGGTTTCTAAGACTATGGCGTGGTCCGTGGGTCTCTTGGGTGGGAGTGTAGTCGGCTGTTCGAACAAATGGCTGAACCCATCAACAACTGTTGTGGCTGCTGGGTCCATGGGTTCCTCTGTGTCCTCTTCCTTAACACCAATGGAGCATAACTCGACCACATATCCCGTATCCTCTCTCTGCAAGGATTTCAGCATTGCCCTTAATGATACCACTGTCTTGACTAACGACGGATCCCCTTGCAGAACCACCCGCTTCCCGTCACTGAAAAATTCCATAGTCAGATTTCTCCAGTTTGCACAGAGATCTCCCAATGTACTCAACCAAGAAATGCCCAGCACTACATCTGTTCCCCCTAACTCAAATGGAAAAAGTCCTGACACAACTCAATCCCTGGCATTTGCAATGGCTCACCTCTGCAAATTCCCTCACCTCTAACTGTCACTCCGTTTCCCACCATCACCCCAAAAGATTTACCTTTCTCCACTGGTAGCTCTAACTTTCGCACCATTTCATGCGAAATGAAGTTGTGGAAAGCCCCACTGTCAACCAAAATAATCACCTCTGACTCTTCAATCACCCCTTCGTCTGATACTTTCGAGGTGGGTTCCGAACTGCCGTCATCGTTTTCTGCCCCGTCGTCATCGGTCACTAGCAGTATCTGGATCGATTTGCTCCTACAACAGTGATTTGGTCCATATTTCTCAGCACAACGGAAACAGAGACCCTTTTCTCTTTTTTGTTGTAGCTTGGCGTCGGTCAGTCGCTGGAAACTATCCTTGCGGAAGTTCTGCGTCGTCGCGTCGCTGCTTAATCGATTTCTGTCGTGAAATCGATTTGGGGAAAATTGGGGATTTAGATCTGCATTTCGCGATGGGTTAGTCCACCAATTTGGGCGATTGGTTTCCGGGTTTGGGCTTGGTGTGACCCGAGTGTAAGGGTCTATTTTGATTCCTTGGGCTTTAGTTAATCTGGCCCGACTTTTGTCTAAAACCCAGTTGCGTTCCTCCACACAGTGGGCCTGATCCATCAAGGCAAACAGGGAAGTGGGCTGTGTTAGGCGAGTCTCAGCTCTTATTTCCTCTTTTAACCCATTTGTAAAAACCCCCATCAAAATGTCTTCTCCAACCTCATGTAAGGGTGCTGCGTGAGCTTCAAAATTTTCCCTGTACTCCGTCACTGTACCCATCTGCTTTAGAGCTACCAAGGCTTCATAGGCTGATCCCTTAAATGATGGTCTGAACCTCTCCACCACTGTAGTCTTAAAGTCTGTCCAAGACCTGATGGGAGCTCTAGACTCTACCCACTGATACCAGTTCAGGGCACGACCTTCCATACACATGGCGGCTGCCGCCACCTTTTCTTCCTCCTCATACTGATTTACCGAAAAATATCGGTCAGCTCTAAATTTCCATCCATAAGGATCTTCCCCGTTGAATATGGGTAGTTCCAACTTCTTCACCTTTGAGTTTTCTCCCTTCTTGTTCCTATCCACTCTCCTACTGTCACTACTGTTGGAAGCTTCACCGTTAGATTCTTTCCCCTTGTCCTGGCTCAGATTTGCATCATTCTCCTCCTTAAACTTCATCTACTCACGAAGCTCTAGTAAGTACGCCTTAATACTCCCTAGTTCTTCCTTAACAATTCCCATTTCCTTCTCAACGTTCCCCATTTCCTTTTCCAAACCTTCCACTCTGTTTTCCATCTTCGATTTAACCATAACCCAACGTGGCTTTGATACCAATTTGTTAAGACTCCCTGCGCTAGCAACCAGCAAACACACAAACAATCCACAAAACAGAGAGTAATATGCTCAAACAAGATTATATTACTAAAAAATGAAGAGTAACCAACAATACATAAAAATACCAACTAATAGATCCCAGCAAGTCGAGGAGCTGGGGACCTCCCTTAATGACAATAGACTAAAACTTGACACTACCCCAGAACAAACCCCCTCTATTTAAACTATCTTCTTAACCACCTATTCTCTACTAACAACTTTGATTCCCCACTCACGTGACTGTAACAGACTCTCCAAACAACCAGGCACCTCACCACCTGCATTTACTGCCTCAAATGTCTCTTATGCCCTTTATAATGATAAACATGATTAATGGGAGGTCTATCACAATTTCAGCAAACTTCATGGGCTAGTTGCTTGTGGTGGGGAAGATGGTGCCGTGGAATGTTTTGACATGAGAATGAGATCCTCAGTTGGTAGAATTAATGCTATTGCACCTGCTGGTGATATTGACCAGGTTTTAGAGTTTTATCAATAAATTGCAATAGGGGTTGCAGAGGTTTCTCTGATCACTAGTGTACTTGATGGAAGTAAATTTTCTTTAGTTCGTATCCTTGGCTCCAATATGTTACATGGTTTTGATGAAGGTATTTGCTCCCAATGTGCATTGTTCAGAGATGCATTTTCCATGTGTCATTGTTCATCACATATGAAAGTCTTTAGGGGTCAAATGTGGTCACTGTTTCACCCTACTTTAGGCTAAAAGATGTTCTGAAATATATCATAACAAATTTTTTCTTGTTATGGTCTACAGAGATGGGAAGGAAAGAAAGTATTGTACACATGAGCAAGAATGATTGCATATCTATCCTATTTGTTTCACCTGAAATTGTTATCTTACTATATTTGCCATCTTTGTTGGAGATTACAGCATTGGAGTTTGACACAAATGGGGGTTTCCAAATGGGAGTTGGAAGTAGCATGGGGAAGGTACTAACTACAAATAGACTGATAGACCACCTATCAAGAAGGTTTACCAGCACAGAGGGCACAAGGGTAAAAAGCCACTAACAGAATTGGTTGGAATTGGAGAAGCATGCATTAGTGGAGAGAGGCCAACAGAATAAAATTGAAGAAACATACTTGAGTGGAGAGAAGCTGGAGGCAGGTGACGTGTGAACCAATTAGTTAGAAGGGAATAAAAGTTGTTAGCTGATTCATGTATAAAAGGGGGAGCCTTTTGGTTAAAAAGTAGATAATTGTAAAGTGTGAATCAGGGAGGTCCCCAGCTCCTCGAACTGTTGGGATTTATCTACTGTTATTTTTCTTTCATTTTAGTCCTGGAAAATTGCTCTGTTTTTACCAATTTCAGTTCTTAATATCAATCCAATTCTATCCATCCAAATCTGTCTTGCGAAAACACTAGAGAACTGGTGCATTATCTGATTTTGTGGTTGCTTCTTGTTCGTTAATCCTAGGGTTTTATCATAGACATAATACTTTTAGATGTTCAGAATCGTATCTTATGCTTAATATTATCTACTTAAGTTTTGTGCTTTGAAAAAGTCAGTTCATGGACTCTGAAAGGAGTTATTTGTGGTGACGCTTATTATATTTACCCCAACATAGGGTTATACCGTGTAACGCCCCACTTGAGATACGTAGCTAACGTTTCTTCTTTTGCTCTTATTTGAGTTGGTTTATTAGTATTATTGTTTGGTTGACCTTTGATTGAGTGGTGTGTTGAATACTTGCCTTGAAATTAGTTGAAATAGAAGAAGTTCAGTGTTCCAAGCTTCGCCGGGGTGAAGAAGAATCTTCGCCGCGGCGAAGAAGTGTTGAAGCCACGGGAAGCTGCTGGACAGTTTCGCCGCGGCGACAGAAGCTTTCTCGCCGCGGCGACGTGCCAACCAAAATATTTGTTAAGTTTTAGATATTTTCTTCCCTAAGGGCAATTTGACCATTCTACCCCTAATTAGTAGGAAAAGTGGGGAGTAAAATATAAGGAATTTTCATGGAGAATATGTTGATATGGGGGTGTGGTTGTAATGAATCAAAAGATATAGATGGAATTCCCAAGGAAGAGTAAGGGCAAAATGGGAATGCTTGTGCATAAATTTCATTAAAAGGAATTAAGTCATTACAAACCCTTCATTCTTCTTCTCCATCGCCACTCTCCTTTCTTACTTCCTCTCAAATTCTTTTTCTTTTGTTCAAGGATTTTTAGAGGGCTTTTGGAGTGATTTGGGGTAGAAAATCAATCTAAGGCATCCTAAGGTAAAGATTCTTGCTTTGGAGGTAAAGTTTTGTGAGAGTTTGAGTATATTGAATATTGGGGGTTTTTGTTCATTTGTTCAAAGAGTAGAGAAAAAGTCAAGCAAACCAAGAGAAAGAAAGAGCTGGTGAAATCTCTCCATAACAAGGTAAGTAAATCCCAACCCAAGTTGAGATTTGAGAATTTTCTTAATTAGGGTTTTTAATAGCAATTATGTATGTATGTTATATACATGTTATATGCCATGTTATTGAGTCTTAAATGGAGATTATTATTGCTTTGTGATTGTTCATACATTTCAAGTATAAGAAGTGAGAAAGTGGGTTGGAAAGGTAGTTTGAGATGGAATTGAAGGATATTGAGAAATCCTTTTTGGAAGTGTCTTTCTTTGGCAGGAATTATGGCTATGTGAGGGAGTTTCTCCCCATTTTGGATGGTTAGAGAAAGACATAGGACATTATTGTATAGTAGAGTTTTATTATGCATTTGAGTTGTTTGATGAAATGCCTAATAGAGGTTTGAGTATGAGAAGTGAACCTTAATTCTTGCAACATTGCATGTTGGCATTTCATAAGTGCATTAGTGAGATGAACCATCCATGGCATTAATTGTGCATTGAGAAGTGACCTAAGAAAGAGTAGGAAACTTGTGTATGCACTTGCTCTATGAGTAGAGAACTTTGGATCAACTACTCTAAGGTAGAGAGAATGAGAGTGTAGAATAGAGTGAATGAGAAGAGTATTAAAATGGGTTGATGCTTTGTTCATCACCCGCGTTATGAGAACTGGTTGATGCTTTGTATCATCATCCGAATAGTTTTAGAAATGGGTTGATGCTTGGTGATCATCACCCGATAGTTATTAGAATGGGTGGATGCTTTGTGATCATCACCCAGTTAGTTATTAGAAAGGGGTTGATGCTTTGTGATCATCACCCGATATTTATTAGAAATGGGTGATGCTTTGTGATCATCACCCGACAGTGATTGGGAACGGTTAATGCTTTGTGATCGTCCACTCGAAAGTCATTAGGAACGGGTAGGTGTTTTGTGGTCTCCACCCATAGTTACGAAAACCGAGTAGGTGCTTCGTGATCCCCATTCAGTAGTCACTAAGAACGAGTTGGTGCTATGTGAACTTCACCCACAGTCATGAAGAGTGAGATGGTGCTGTGTGAACACCACCCGGTCGTACCTCCAGTAAGATGAGGCCATGATGTTTAGTAAGAACAGAAACAGAATAGTGTAAGAAAGAATTAAGAGAAATACATACGGGGATAAACAGATAGAGGGTTTACTTACTGAGCATTATTTTGTGCTCACCCCGTTATTTTCCTTTGTGGATGCAGGATCTAGGTGATGATGCAGTCGGAGGGGCGTCGGCAAGCGAGGAGCAATAGCTACACTGTTTCCCCTGTTTTTGTCTTCTAAATGGCTTTTTGTAAATGATGCTCTTTGTGTATAAAAGACTTATTACACATAATAAAAAGAAAAGTTTTGGGCCCATTTTCTATTGTTATTATGCATGCATTGTACTAGTTTACAATAGTTGTTACATACCGCTATATGTACGTTCAATATAAGCCATTGCTTGGAGAGGTATAAAGGAGGGTTTGACAATTAAAGCATAAAATATGCCAAATGAATTAATGATAGCCTACTCCTCTTTCAAGAGACAAGACTGAAATAATATATAAAAAAATAAGTCCAAAATAAAATTAGCGGGCTTTGAAAGGTGTGATAAACCATAAACCTCGGTGGAAATAAGGCAACAAGGAGAAATACAATGTTAATGATTTCAAGAACTAATAATTTAAAATTGTATCAAATTTTTAGATTGGAGATTTTACCGAGGTTAGTTCCTTAAGTGTTATTTCAGGTTTAACAAAGGATTATAAGACTCAGATTGTTTGAGACATGTGACTCAAGTTGAATGAGTATGGATGATGGCATAGCAACGTCTGAATGACGTCTGAATCAAGGAAGATGGGCCATGGATTGGTGGTAATAAGATTAATCTATCTGATCAGACTGATTTAAGGTAACTTCCAAGATAAGGATGTAGAATTTATGTGTAATCAAGGGAATTTGTGGCTAACGTTTTGGTTAGGATTTCAAAAGAAGTTTTATGTTGATAAAAAGTGGCTGTTATGAATATTGTCAGTAGCAGTTAGTTCAAATTTTGAATGGATAATAATATGAGCAATAAACTAAGGGCTCTGCGCTTTAAGAAGAAAAATATTAAGAAAAAACGTAAAATGAAGAAATAAGCTGCCAAGACTTTAATAATTCTAAAACTATGACAAAATTTTCGTTGGTCAACTCTAATAACTTTGAGGTGTATTGGCCTGTTTATCAGCTTAGATCTTATTCTGGTATAACTAGATGAAAAAAAAATTGTGATAAGAAGTAAAAGATGTATATTAATTAAAAAGAAAAAATTACCAGTGTGGACTAGGAGTTTACCAACAAGGTAAACTCATCACTTGCAGTGGGTACCAGAATCTATACAAGAACAGTCAGGAATCTTGAGCTTTGAACTTTCGAGAAGATGATCGGGGAAGTAACTTTTGGAGGATTCCCGTCCAGGAATTTAATTGCATTAATTTGATTATTTTTGTTACATTGTGTAATTTCCATATTTAGATGTTAGGTTTCTCTGCATCCTTTTGCTATAATGATTGAGTGTGGTTTTAATATTGTCTTTGTAATGCAGGTGTTGCTTTATGATTTGGGATCCTCATATCCTATACGAATCAAGGATCACATGTGAGACTTGCTTTTCATGTGTTATCTTTTATTGCATGCTTGGACTCAATTAGTCTGTTTACTGAAAATTCTGCCACTACTATGCAGGTATGGGAGTCCAATATTGGATATTAAGTGGCATCATAGTCTTAACACGGAGCGACCAAAGTTAATTACAACAGACAATCATGTTGTCAGAATATGGGACCTGAGACAGTAAGATGTTTTTATTTTTATATTTGGTTTCAACTTATATTGTTTGGAACGCTTGTATTCATGGATTAATAAACTTAAGTGAACATCTCTATGTTTCTTGTTTTTGTTTCCTGTGAAAGATGATGAAAATTATTTACACTCGTGTCATAGTTGAGTACTAACTGGTGGAGGAGGCAAGCTGCAGAGAATTTCAACTTGTAAAGTATATCATCGTAGTTATTTAATTGTCTCTTCGGTTTGTATGATTAATGTTAGATCTGCAAATGATATAATCTTTCTGTATTCTATTTAAATTAGGTAATCATTGTTGCGGTTAGTATGTATTCATTGAACCATTGATGTAAAAAAAGTGGTTCTCATATAATGCAGATTTCATATGTATTGTCCAATTGTCCTAGTAATATTTTGAGGTTGTTTTCAAAAGTCTTAGTGATGTCAATAAAAGAAACCCACCCAAGACTAGTTGTTTATTTTAGGAACTATCTATTTTAGATATTTAACAATATTACTTTTTTGAATCGGATTATTATTATTTTGGGTTAGATTTGGTTTGTTGTTTGAACTGAATCATGTTTCCTTTCTTTTTAGTACTATAGATGGGCCTCATAAGCTTTTATTTTTGTAAAACACTGTTTGAATCTGATGGACACAAAATAGCAAGCTGGTACTCACGCAAGACAAACAACAGAAAACAGGGGCAAAAGGGGTAAATTACCCAAGGACAGATGTCTAGATTAGTTGTTAGAATCAGAATATCAGAATAAAAGGGCAATGGAACCAGAGAGAGAGGATATCAATTGTTGTGTGCATGAATTGAGTGTGGGAGGTGCTGGCCCTCGAAGACCAGTTGGTGTTACTGTTTTATTGTTTTATTCATATTCATACAGACTCATTGTTACTCTTAAACCCTCTATTACGATTAATATACCATTTCCATTATTTTGAGCGGTTGTGTTGGATTGATGCTGATATATTGTTGAATGTTACATCTGGATAGTTCTTATTCTTGTATTTGAGCTATGTGTTGCGTGTGAGTTGTGAAAAGGGTCTGGTAAAGTGTTGGGTTCAATCAAACTGGTATCAGAGCTAACGATGGTGGGTTATGGTTGGTACTTAAATGGAGAACAGGATTGAATGTGTAAAGAAAGACTTAACAGTAGTTCAGAGGGATGTAGCCAAGGTGACGGAAACAGTGAATTCGATGAGAGAGATTCTGATGGACATGCAAAATTGGATGAGAAGAAAAGATGAAGAAGAGGAAGAACGACGAAGAAATGCGTCTGAAGAAATCAACCCAGACAGGGGAGGACGTACTGAACAAGAACATTTCGAAGGACAGGGAGGCTCCGGTGAGAATCATAGGGGCCAAGGATCGAACCAAGGCAGGGAAGGGTGGAACCGCTGAGACTAGGGTGGCCAGAAACTGGAACTTCCTCTCTTTTTCGGTGAGGATCCTTACGGGTGGATCTTCCGGGTGGAGCGCTATTTCGCGATCAACCAGATCCACGACGAGCATAGGGTTTTGTCGACGGCCCTTTGCATGGAAGGAGAAGCACTCCATTGGTACCAGTGAACGGAATCACGGACGACGGTGATGACTTGGCCAGCTTTTAAGGTGGTGTTGTTGCAGCAGTTTAGTGGAACGCAGGAGGTCAGTCCACTGGAGATGTTGATGTCATTGCGTCAGGGGGGTACCGTGATGGACTTTCGTCGGAGATTCGAAGAGGTGGCGGCGTTGACTCAGGGTGAGAAGGAAGAGGTCCTAATGGCGGCTTTCCTCAACGGGTTGAAACCAGAGATTTGGGGCCGAGATTAAGTTACAGCAACCGGGTCTCCTAACCCGACCCGATTCCCTGACTTGGCCCAACGTGTTAAAGAAAGGAATTGGGCCTTAGAAGAAGCCCAAGCAAGCCTGGCCCAAACTGGAAGATATAACCACTTTACTTATGAACCCAAACCCAACTCTACCATACCCAAGCCCAACTCCAATTCACTTAAAATGGATGAAAAATCCTCCAGTTCAAACACCATTCAACCTTCACCCAAATCTGTCAACCAAACTCACGCCTTCTCCCCAACTACAACCCTCAACCGAAGATTTCCATCTGAGACTTACTGCAGCTCAGGGTCAACAACTTCAAACAACAGCAGGACCAATGCATTCTGACGAGATTTTTCATTCAAAAAGTTGACTGAAGCCGAGATACAGAGGAATGGAGAGCGTGGCTTGTGCTACCGATGTGATGCAAGGTATTCCCCAGGGCATAAATGTGGAGAGAAGCAATTCCAGGTTTTACTAGTGGATGAGGAGGAAAATGGGGAGGAAGAGATAGCTAATGAAGAAGAAATGGTAGAAGAAGAAGTTCCTAAGGAAGCTGAGTTATCAATCAGTTTAGTGGTTGGAATTAATGGGCCTAAAACGATGAAGTTGAGTGGAGAAATTAGAGGTAAGGAGGTTATAATTTTAATTGATAGCGGGGCATCGCATAACTTCATAAATAGGGGCTTGGTGGAGGAGCTTCAGATTCTGGTAACAGCAACTAAAACATTCGGAGTGAGGGTTGGTGATGGCTATAACGTTCGGTGCCAAGGAGAGTGTAAGAGGGTGTGTTTGAGCTTGCAGGATGTTGACATAATACATAATTTTTTCCCATTTGAGATAAGCAGTGTCGAAGTCATTTTGGGTATAGCTTGGCTGGAAACATTGGGTGAAACAACCACAGATTGGAAGAAGCTGGTAATGAAGTTTCATTGTTCGGGCACCACGGTCACACTTAAGGGAGATCCAGCTTTGTGCAGAACTATGGTGTCACTTAAGGGATGCTGAAAACATTATAGACCGAAGGATCAGGATACTACATTGAGTTCAGGCATATGCAGATACAGTCAACACAAGAACCAGGCCATTTGGAGTTGATTAAGAGTTTATTATAGCAGCATCAAGAATTGTTTGAACCTCCACCTGGGCTGCCACCGATCAGGATACATGACCATGCCATCAGACTGACAGAGGGGAGCCAACCTCCTAATATCAGGCCCTACAGGTACCCCTACTATTTAAAGAATGAGATTGAGAGTATTGTCCGAGACATGTTGGTATTCGGAATTATAAAGCCAAGCAAAAGTCCGTTCTCGAGTCCTGTGTTACTGGTGAAGAAAAAGGATGGTGGCTGGCGATTTTGTGTGGACTACAGGGCCTTGAACAAGATTACAATGCTCGACAAATTTCCAATACCGACGGTTGACGAGTTATTCGATGAGTTGGGAGGAGCTTCGGTGTTTACTAAATTGGATCTTAAATCGGGTTACCATCAGATTCGGGTCAAAGAAGAAGACACCAACAAGACCGCTTTCCGCACCCATGAGGGCCATTACGAGTTTCTGGTAATGCCCTTCGGATTATCCAATACCCCTTCTACCTTTCAAGCTCTCATGAATGATATTTTCAAACCGTATCTGCGGCGATTCCTATTGGTTTTCTTTGACGACATCTTGGTTTATAGTCCTAATATCACAGCCCACGAAGGTCACTTGAGTCTCACTTTTCAAACCTTAAAACAACATCAGTTGGTAGTAAATCGAAAGAAGTGCACATTCGCCCAATCACGGTTGGAATATTTGGGCCACATAATTTCCACAGAGGGAGTGGCGGTTGACCTAGCAAAGGTTGAATGTATTTTGGCATGGCCGACACCTAAGGACATTAAAGCCTTAAGGGGATTTCTCAGATTGACTAGGTATTACCAGAAGTTTGTTAAAGGATACGGCACACTAGCAAAACCTCTCACCGTGTTACTTTGCAAAAATTCCTTCTGTTGGATCGAATCCTTACAGACTGCTTTTAATGATTTAAAAAGGGTAATGACTACGGTACCGGTTCTTGCTATGCCTGATTTTACTAAAACTTTTGTTGTTGAAACAGATGCTTCAGGGTTAGGTTTGGGAGCAGTTCTGATGCAAGACGGCCGACTACTAGCCTTCATCAGCCAAGGCCTATCACTAAGGTCCCAAGCCAAGTTCGTTTATGAGCAGGAACTTATGGCAATTGTTTTCGCAGTCCAGAAGTGGAAGCACTACCTTTTGGGTAGACATTTCATCATCCGAACGGACCAGCGCAGCCTCCGTTACTTAAATGACCAAAGACTACACGAGGAAGAGCAACAGAAATGGATAATCAAACTATTGGGGCTGGACTATGAGATACAATATAAACCGGGGTTAGAAAATAGAGCCGCAGATGCCTTATCTAGACGAACTGATGGGGTGGAATGCAATTCTCTCTCTACTTGTTACTTTGGTAGTCGTAAGGAATGGGAAGAGACTATTCAGCAAGATCCTAAGCTGAACAACATCTGCCGAGATTTGATTACGGATCCCAAAAGCCATCCACATTTTCACTTAGTGGGACACCAGCTTTTCTATGATGACCGACTAGTATTACCTCGCGCCAGTCCGCAAGTTCAACTCCTCCTTCAGGAATTTCACTCATTGTAACGCCCCACTTGAGGTACGTAGTTATTGTTTCTTCTTTTGCTCTTATTTGAGTTGGTTTCTTGGTATTATTGTTTGATTGACCTTTGATTGAGTGTTGTGTTGAATACTTGCCCTGAAATTGGTTGAAAATAGAAGAAGTTCAGTGTGCCAAGATTCGCCGGGGCGAAGAAGAATCTTCGCCGCGGCGAAGAGGTGTTGAAGCCACGGGGAAACATTCTGGACAGTTTCGCTGCGGCGACAGAAGCTTCCTCGCTGCGGCGACAGTCCGACCAAAATTTTTGTTAAGTTTTAGATATTTTCTTCCCTAAGGGCAATTTGACCATTCTACCCCTAATTAGTAGGAAAAGTGGGGAGTTAAATGTAAGGATTTTTCATGGAGAATATGTTGCTATGGGGGTGTGTTTGTAATGAATCAAAGGATATAGATAGAATTCCTAAAGAAGAGTAAGGGCAAAATGGGAATGCTTGTGTATAAATTTCATTAAAAGGAATTAAGACATTGCAAACACCTCATTCGTTTCTCCAACGCCACTCTCCTCTCGTGCTTCCTCAATTTCTCTTTCTTTTGATCAAGGGTTTTAAAGGGTTTGGTGTGATTGGGGGGAGAAATCAAACCTAAGGCATCTAAGGTAAGGATTCTTGCTTTGGTTGTGAAGCTTTGTGAGTTTTAGTATATTGAATATTGAGGGTTTTTGTTCTTTTGTTTGAGAGTAGAGAAAAAGTCAAGCAAACCAAGGGAAAGGAAGAGTTAGTGAAATCTCCATAACAAGGGTAAAACCCAACCA
Organism: Pistacia vera; assembly: GCF_008641045.1. Classification (NCBI taxonomy): domain Eukaryota; kingdom Viridiplantae; phylum Streptophyta; class Magnoliopsida; order Sapindales; family Anacardiaceae; genus Pistacia; species Pistacia vera. The sequence goes on from NW_022196252.1 coordinate 1,036,940, forward strand.
AGTTGAGTTTGGGAATTTCTTGATTAGGGTTTTGATAGCACTTATGTAGTGTGTTATATACATGTTATATGCCATGTATTGAGGCTTAATAGAGATTTTAGTGCTTTTTGATTGTTTATACCTTTCAAATATAAGAAATGAGTTGTGGGTTGGAAAGGTAGTTTGAGATGGAATGAAGGGGTATTGTGGAACCTTTTGGAAGTGTCTTTCTTTGGCAGGTTTTGTGGCTTGTAAGGGGGTTTTGCCCACTTTGGATGGTTAGAGAAAGATTTAGAATCATTGCTATAATAGAGTTTTATGATGCACTTGAGTTGTTTGATGAAATGCTAGTAGAGGTTTGAGTATGAGTAGTGAACCTAATTCTTGCAACATTGCATGTTGGTATTTCATAAGTGCAATATGGAGATGAACATCCATATGCATTATTATGCATTGAGAAGTGGACCTAAGAAAGAGTAGGAAACTTTGTGTATGCACTACTCTATGGTAGAGAAATTGGTGGATGCAACACTCTAAGGGTAGAGGAATGATAATGCTGAATAGAGTGAATGAGAAGAGTAGTAGAGATGGGTTGATGCTTTGTGATCATCACCCGATAGTTATGAGAATCGGTTGATGCTTTGTGATCACCACGAAAAGCTATTAGAAATGGGTTGATGCTTTGTGATCATCACCGATAAGTATTAGAAACGGATGGATGCTTTGTGACCACCACCGGGTAGTTTTTAGAGCAGGGGTTGATGCTTTGTGATCATCATCCGACATTATAGAAGTGGGTTGATGGTTTGTGATCATCACGACAGTGATTAGAGAGGGTTAATGCTTGGTGATCGTTACCAAAAGTCATGAGAAATGGGTAGGTGCTAGGTGGTCTCCACCGTAGTTACGAAAACCGAGTAGGTGCTTCGTGATCCCCACTCGGTAGTCGCTAAGACGGGTTGGTACTGTGTGAATTCCACCCGATAGTCATGGAGAGTGGAGGGTCTGTGTGAACGCCATCCGACCGTACCTCCGGTAGATGAGGCCATGACGTTTAGTAGAAACAGAAATAGAACAGAATAGTTAAGGAAAGAATTAGAGGAATACATCAGGGGACAGACAGTAGAGGGTTTTACTTACTGAGCATTATTTTGTGTCACCCCGTTATTTTTTCCTTTGTGCATGTAGGATCTAGGTGTTGATGCGTCGGAGGCGCGGGCAAGCGAGGAGCATAGCTACACTGTTTCCCCTGTTTTGTTGTGTAAATGATTTTTGAAACATACTCTGTGTATAAAGACATATGACATATAATGAAAGAAAGATTTTGGACCCAACTTTTTCTATTGTTATTATGCATGCATTGTATTGCTTACAGCAGGTTACACTCACCTCCATGGGTGGACATTCGGGATTTTCAAGACCTATAAGCGGTTTGTCTCAGGTTGTCTATTGGGAAGGGATGAAGAGTGACATTATGACGTTTGTTTGCAACTGTGTTACATGCAACAGAGTAAATATGACAACCTCCAACTCGTCGGACTGTTGCAACCACTACCGATACAACCCAAGTTGGGAGGACCTTTCTATGGATTTCATCGTAGGCCTACCAAAAGCTCAACGGGTAGATACATACTAGTGGTGGTTGATCGGTTTAACCAAGTATAGCCACTTCATACCTCTCAACATCCTACATGACGCACAACAGGTAGCTGACCTCTTCATCCAGAACATTGTTAAACTACATGAGTTCCACGAACAAGGTCTTGGATTGAGATAGACTCTTCATGAGCATTTTTTGAGGAGACATGTTTAAACAATCAAGTACGAAGCTACACATGAGCACAGCGGATCACCTTCAGTCAGATGGCTAAACAGAAGTGGTTAACCGTTGTGTTGAGACCTATCTCTGTTGCCTTGCGGGACAACAACCAAAACAGTGGCCTAAGTGGTTAAATTGGGCAGAATACTGGTTTAATACATCCTCAATCGGTCCCAGGTATGTCTCCTTTTCAAGCACTGTACGGCAGAGATTCACCAGTCCTCCTAGATATTCCAACATGCATCCGTGGTGGCCGTGGTAGTTGACGAGCAAATGACGAAAGGAATCACATTCTGGATGAATTAAAACTCAATTTATCCCAAGCTCAAGGCGCGATGAAGGCCTATGCGGATGGTAAGAGAAGAGACGTTCAATTCCAACCAGGTGATTTCGTTTACTTAAGACTTCAACCTTATCGTATTAAAACACTGGCTCGAAGGCCCAATGAAAAACTCAGCCCAATTTATGGACCGTATGAATTGACCGAAAAGGTTGATCCTGTGGCATACCGTTGCAACTTCCCCACAAGCCTGCATCAACAACGTGTTCACGCTCCCAATGAAAAAGGTTACCTCTCAGCCACCACCTCACTTCCACTCCCTCCCATTCTTGAGGAGATATGGTACTCCAAGTCGAGGCCTAGCAAGTTTACGAAAGCAAGGTTGTTTAAATGGGAACTATGAGTTTCTGATCAAGTGGAAGGGGTCTACCGACTTGTGAAACACTGGGAGCCTATACAACCATCTGCCACCAATTCCTTCTTTCCATCTTGAGGACAAGGTGACACTCCTTGGGGAGGGTAATGATGGACCCAAAATAGTAGTTGGTACTCCCAACAGCATCGCACAGGAAACAGGGGCAAAAGGGGTAAATACCCAAGGACAGGTTGGATTAGTTGTTAGAGTTGTTAGAATCAGAAAGTCATAATAAAAGGGCAGTGGTACCAGAGAGAGAGGATATCAATTGTTGTGTGCATGAATTGAGTGTGGGAGGTGGGCCCTCGAAGACCAGCTGGTGTTACTGTTTTATTGTTTTATTCATATTATACAAACTCATTGTTACTCTAAACACTCTATTATGATTAATATCCATTCCATTATTTTGAGCTGTTGTGTTGGATTGATGCTGATATATTGTTGAATGTTACATCTGGATAGTTTATTCTTTATTTGAGGTGTTGTTGCGTGTGCGTTGTGAAAAGGGTGGTAAAGTGCTGGTTCCATCAGAATCCACATTATAGAACGTCTAGATTGCTTTCTCTCTTTTTTTTCTTTTCCAGTCTCATCTAATTTTTTTCCACTTCATATTTTTTCTCTCTTCATGCACATCTATTGGTATTAGAGATTTGTCTTGTCCTAAATTAATTCGACTTATAATGTTCATGAACATACTTTACTTGGCCAAACATTTTTTAATTGCCATTGTGGTGAGTAGTGACCAGAGTATAGAAAAATGAGAAATTTAGATGGCACCACCCCGAACTATGTAGATCAATGGCTTTTGGTCAGGCATACTGTTGATCTTGATACTGGCAGCTGTGGACCAAGATTATTGACTTGGACAAGATATAAGAATTTCGGCAAATAGCAAGGTTTTAAATTCAACTATAATTATGGTTAAGAGTGATAGATCTTTAATTCTTTATTTTAATTGTTTATATTTTTTTAAGATACAAGGTATCCTTGAAAAGAAAACAAGGAAATTTCACAGCAAAACAAAATTTCTTGAAAAATCCCCGCCTCAATAGAAGAAAAAAAAAAAAAAAAAAAAAAAAAAAAATCTAAAAAAAAAGAGATGGTGCTAAATTTGTTGTCAAAAAGGAAATGATAGATGACAAGGATTTCTAGAAGAAGCAATTTATAGTAATTAACCTAGAATGTGCGATGACAGAATAGGGGTATTTTCTGTGCAAATGAAGTGGAGACAATGTATTCTTCAGTAATTTCAGGGATTTTACGAGGAACATATACATGCAAGATCATGTAAATGTGTGATTATATTATAGATATGCATATTTTCTCTCTCTAATTTTTCCTAGTATTAGTATCTATTCTTGTACCTTATTTGATCTTGCATCATTGTCAGGGAGAAGGCAGGACCCCGATTGAACCATCAGGTGGAAAGATAAATGATGTATGTTTGTTCAAAGACAGCGGGTTGGTGTTGCTGGCTTTAGATAGCAGCCAGATACCAGCTTACTTCATACCTGATTTGGGACCTAGTCCCAAATGGTTTGCTCCAATGGAAAACATGACGGTGTGTTATAAATCTTAGTTTATTTGCTTCTTACCTTGCCTTTTGTTCATTTCATTTGGAGTGCTGATTTTTTCTTTTTTGGGTCTATTATACAGGAAGAGGTAGAGGAAGCTGGACAAACAACCATATATGATAACTACAAATTTTTGACTAGAGAAGATCTTGAAAAGTTGAATTTGACCAGTCTGATTGGCACCAATCTTCTAAGAGTTTACATGCATGGCTTCTTTATTGATTATCGACTATATAAGAAGGTGAGGTTGCTTCAGTGAATATATATTTTCAGTTTTCATGGAATATATAGACAGTCATAGGAAACTCGAGAATGTTTTTCAGGTTTATTTTGTTTTCCATCCACTGGGGCTTTTGCGGGGAATGTGCATATTCTATTGTAGTGAATGAAGTTGATCATTCAAAAATCAATCAGATTTGTCAGATCTGTTTGAGGGAATGAAAAAAAATTGTCATTCAAATACTTTGATTGCACACTATGGCAACTTTCTTAACTTGTTTCAGTATATATTTGGGTTATATATATTTATATTGCACAATATGGTATATGGTAGTATTGGATAGCTTTTTGGATTTAATAACATGGCTGCCCAAAAATGTTCTAATGCCATTCTATTTTCAGGCAAAGGCAACAGCAGATCCTTTTGCGCATGAAACCTATAAAGAGGAGCAGAAACAAAAACGTGCATCTAGAATTACGGTGAATATTTATATTGTCAAAATCAGCATTTTTATGTTCCTTAAAACTGTTTGTATCAGAAGTATTTATGTCTGGATATTTCTGCCATGTTCAGAAGTATTTATAAAACTTTCTATGAAAAAAGCAATTGAGTTTTGCGTTTCCACAATCTGATAGCCTTATTAGTATTGATTTTGAGAGTGAAAAGGCATCTTGTACTAGTTTTTTGTAAGAATTGTTTGTATTTTTGAAACCCTGCTTTCTAGAAATATCAAAATGTCTTTTAATTGTACATGTGAGATTAATACTGGTTTTTGGACAATCTGTTTCGTCTTTTGAAAATTGTGTTTTTCAAATATAATATTGGGTGCTCTTTATTCTGCTTTTAGATTTTTATAAGAGATAAATATGTTTGAAAATAATATTGAGCAGGCCCTAAATTTCTATATTTGTTAAGGAGACAAGTGTGAAAAATTAAAATTGATTTCTTACTGCATGTTCTGTGTCAAAATGACTTTTTTTATAAGTTCATGGTTCCCTGATGTAAATCCTTGGGCTTCCTGGATTTCCTTCTTTCTTACTCTTTAATTCTGGTAAAGTAGGAAGATCTGATTTGGGCTAATTAATATATATATCGTTCTTGATGCAGCTTAAAAGGAAATTACCCAAGGTTAACTGTGGTCTTGCAGCTCGTATCCTTGAAAACGAAAGTAAAGATGTTGACGACAACGAGTCTAAGAAGAAATCCAAGAAGAAGAAAGGCCTTGGCAGTGGTGTTTTCAAAGATGAACGATTTGCAGCAATCTTTGAAAATAAGGTATCATAATATGATTATCTGATTCTACTATCTGTTGTCAAGTTTAATATTATAATTTTCTTAATTTTCATATAATCTGTTGTAATGGTTTTATTTATGATGAGTTCCAACCTCATTGAGCTCTGATCCCTTGTGAAATAGCAAATATACTAACCTTTCTCCATTAGCATGTTGCAAGACTTCTTGTTTGTTACGAGACACCCAAGATAATGTATTGCATTTGTAAGACATTTTTTGCAAATCATCTTACAAATGCAATGCACATGACATTACTTTGAAAGTGGGAATTTGTGTAATTTGTTTTTTTCCCTCAAAAGGGGCTAAAATTGTTTAAATTTTGGATGAGGGTTATACTAATTATTTGTTGGGAGGAACTACAGGTATAATTCCCACCTTTAGTACTTGATTAGCATATTAATGGGGGCAACTACTGAATTAGAGAGAATAAAGTAAAGGAGTAGAGATGAATTGAAGAATATATAAAAAAAAAAAAAAAAAAAAGAAAGAGCGCCTATAGAAACTAAAACCAAACTCAATAAAAAGAAGCTAAAATTGAGTGACAGAATTGAATAAAAGAAAAGAAATTACCAGGAGAAAGGGCAGAAAGTGTAATCAACATTCTAATTATCTGGATGGCTGCTTCTTTAACTTTTTCTTCTCCCATGTCTGTGTTTGGTTGGGGTTTTATTTAGAATTTACAAGGCCAGGACAGCCAGTAGAACTGTTTTTTCTTTTTGGGACTCTTTGTACAAGCTTTCTTGGGAAGAAACAAAACTGGAACGTTGTTGAGGTGTATCATGTACAATGTACATGCCAGGGTTGACATCTGTGGAGATTTTAATCTGGGATTAATTACATTTTCATCCCTATTGTGCTTGGTCAGATGCTTAATTAGCAAACAAACATCATTCATTAAATTTGCCAAACAAAAAACAACTTTGAAGAAGGTTAACCATTATTTTTAACACTAATAAAGATTAAGCTGCCCATTTCAACAACATTCATTCAAAACATAAAAATTACTGATTGGTTTAGTAGTAACAAAACTAACATTATTTATTTATTTTGCCAAATAAAATACAACTTTTAAGAAACTGAAACAAATATAACTATACGTATACATCACAAAATATAACTAACTCTAATACAAGAATAAACAGCTCTTCCATCTATAAATTTAGGAATGTGTAATATCAGAAAAACCCTCTTCTCCAATATTGTACTCTAACTCCGATACAATAATACATCTTTAAAATTCTATCCAGGAAAAAGCTCATCAATAGTGGCAGAGTAATAATCTCTGATTTTAGGAATAAACTCTCCCCCGATGGAGGCGCAAGCTCATGCTCATTCTCAGATTGTGGTATCAGAATTTGCATTTCTTATATCAAGAGTAACCTCCTTCGCAAACAAGTCACAATGAGCCTCTGCCTCATGCTCAGACTATAAATGATTTCAAGAAAGGTAATCAATTTAATTTCCTCTTAAAGAGGCCGACAAGGTGATTGATGTTGAAAACATAAAGCATGTTATTGAGCGATCGAAAGGTGTTAGTGGAGTAGTAGCTTGAACCAGCATCCCGCTGAAGTTTGTTTATAATCATTTTATGCTACTTAATTAATTTAGTTGATTAATTATTTTTTCATGATAAATGCCAGAGAAAGTGTAATTTGGTGGGTTCAATTTGTACGTGCTTGTTTCCCAGAGCTCTAAGGATTCAGGTCCAAAAACCTTGTCATTTTGCAATTAAACAGTTTCAGCTTATCCCCATATGTAAAAAAATGTAAACAAGATTTTAAAAGAAGAATTAATTAAAACCTCCTCAGTCACGGCTATGGAATATCACCTGTCCCTCTTAAAAATCAGAACACTAGTACAAGATGTTGAAAATGATTGATGACACATTTATAGTATATGTCAAAAGATGTTAATTTTATTTATTTTTTGAGAAAGATACTTGTTACATATTGTGTTAAGAAACAAGTCCTTAAATTTATAAAGTTCATGACAGAAAGCACTATTAATATATTAATAAATAGAATAGTGAAAAGGGAATTATATATTGGGAAAAAAAAATGAATTGGGATATACTTATAGAATAATACTTTGGGTACTAATGAATGGGTACTAATATGTGTACTAACTAAAGCATAGTACCCGTACTATGCGCATAGTACGGGTACTATGCTTTAGTTAGTACACATATTAGTACCCATCCGTTAGTACCCATAGCATCACTCATACTTATAAATCAAAATAATTTAAAAATTTGGATTCCACTAAACAAGTCATTAAAAATCAAAACCCCTTCAGTATTGGATTAGTGGATTAATCATAAATTAAAATGATAATATTTGAAATAAAAATTAAAAAAGGAAACACAAACCAAAGAAGGAAACTTGACTTCTCTCAAACTTCAAATTCGTTTGATTCTCAAATGGAAACCAAAATAGGAAAGTACATTCATATAAACTTCTCTATCTGAAACTCTTTTGTCTAATAAATTAAAAAGAAAATAACTTAACTAAATAATGAATTTAACACAAACCAAAATCATCAGTTCATTATTAATGTGAACATTTATGGGAGCACTGATTTATGATAGGGAAGCTTTAGATAGATTATGGAGGGAGAATAAGTTGTTGAATGAGATACGAACTTAATTTCTTTTTGGTTCTTCCTAGAAATTAGGTTATTTTTTAAACCATTCTGAAAGTTTTCTTTAAAAAAAAAAAGAATTGAAAATGGAAAACTTGAAATTAAAGTTGGGTAGAATTACAGACTTGCTCGTTGTTATTGTGAAGACTTTCCCGCTGTGTATTCTCACTATCTTTGTTTTCTCTGCTTTGAGTCTTCTTTGTGTCTCATTTTATGTGTTTTTAGAGCCAAACCCAGGGGATTGTCTAAAGGATGGTGTTTTGTTGTTGATTTTTTAGCTAGATTCTCTCTTGGGTCTTATCTCCTATGTTGGTTTAGATAGGCTCTCAAGAGAATTATGTAGCGTCAAGCTTAGACATTTGTTTATTTTTTGCACCCTACACGGGGATGTTCTGATATAGGTTGGCCGCCTTTTTTGTAAGCCTTTGTAAATCATTCTTCTTTTAAATACAATTTACTTAGGAAAAAATAAAAAGTTGGGTAGAATTATTAAAAATTATTTTAAAATACCTCTTTTTGATCTACTTAACTTCTCCTCCATCATCTTCCCCTCAATCTATCTATCTTTTTTTTTTTTTCATTCATTTTTTGAGGGTGTCAAACCTTGAACCAGGGTGATTGGTGCCAAACCAATCACCAAGGTAACATGGTTGACATACATATAAGTGAAAAGGTGGTAACAAGAATATTGACATAAATATAACTGAAAATTTTGAAGAAAAACAAAGGAATAATACCTCATTTGGATCACCAGTGAAGGCCTAATTTGGTTCACATTTTACGTCATAGTTCTAAGTAAAAAATAATAAGTTAGAAAAATTTTAAGAAAAGAAAGGTATTTTAAAATACCTTATTTGTATCACCATTAAACGGTGGCAAATGGGAATCTAGAAACTTCCCATTTCGCTTAAACCTCGAGGTAGAGCATGTCATTTAATTTACTCTTATATACCAACCCTCCTGGCTCGAACCTGGGACCAAGCAATATGACCCCAAAGGGCATAGACACCACTGCGTCAACAGAGGGCCAGCGTAAAGAACTTTCAAATCTTTCCATTTTGTAATCTTAATGATACAATCTTCTTCACACTTAAACTCCTCCGTCTCATTCAGTAACCTATTCATTTAAACTCCACCCCATACAAACTCACTCACTCAGTATCTCTCACCTTCGTGGCTTCCACTTTCACTTTCCTGATCAATGGAACAATACCCTTTTTTTCCTTTTTCTTTTTCTTTTTCTTCTTCTTCTTCTTTTCCTCCAGGGAATCCAACTCCAAATATTTTTCATTCACCATGTTCGAATTGGGAGTAATAGACTTCACACTTAATCTAAAGAAATCAATGAATTCTCATACTTTATTCATCAATATTTAACTTCTTTTATACAAGAAAAGAAATCCTAATCCTACTTCAATATGGAAAAACGAAATATACTTTCCTAGTTAAACACAAACAAAACTCCGTGTGAAATAATATTTCTAATTAAGTTCTACTTCCCTAATTCGAATTATATTAAGAAAAGGAAAATACATAAACTCATATTCTCATTTTTAATTAAACTAAAATCCTAAAACTGGAAACAAACTTAAACTTGAACTCTTGCTTGAATTTTCTGTTGCTACGCTTTCTTTTCTTCTTTTCTTCATCAAGTCACGTTTGTGCCACAACATGCGTCTACTTCTTCCTCGTTTCTTCTTTGTGTCTTCAACTTGAGCCATGTTTGCACTTCCTCATTTCTTCAACTTGAACCATGTTTGCACTTCCTCGTTTCTTCAATTTGAGCCATGTTTGCACGCACCAAAATAGGTTCATTTTTCAACACTCCTTGAACCTTTTTGGTGCTAATTCCACGCAAGTTCTTTGACATTTCCGTTCCTTGAAATTTGGAGCCACCATACTTCTTTTTCACTTCCTTTGACTTCTTCACTTCTTGACTCGAATGATACTCCTCCTTAATTGGTTCTAACATGGCGCTTCTACAACTTTGATCAATCTCCTCAAGAGACTTCATTCCTCTTGCTCCCACATCATCTACCCCTCTATTTTCTTGAGGGTCTTTTTATTTTCTCCATGTTATGGAACTAGGATAACCCAATCTATGTTGCCTTCCTACTTGGCAACTCCCATATGCTTTATCTATGACCTTTACGATCGGTAATATTGATACTTTCTCCTCCTTACTTCTAAGGACATCAACATCCATAGCACTCCAATCCACTACAAAGCTTCTATTTCTCATGGGCACATTTATAAATTCAACTCCACTAGAGTCTTTTATTTTGCACACATTATTTGCAAATTCAAACACAAAACCTTTTTGCATCATTTGTCCAATACTTAGCAAATTATGATTTGAATCAGGCACAAAAAGAACATCTGAAATTAATTTCTTACCTTTTAATGTTGAGACAGCTATGGTACATTTTCCTTTGATTGACACTTTGTCTCCATTACCCAATCTCACCATTCTTTTCATATCCTCCAATTTAGTGAACATCTCCACTTTGCTAGTCATGTGTTGAGTGCATCCACTGTCAATAAACCATGAATCATTTTGCTCCTTAGCGTCCATTATCATGGCAATTGTAATGACTCTCTTTCTAGCTAGTATACTCATAAAATAACAGTAAAACTCACTATATATATATATATATATATATGTAAGAAAATATACATATAAACGAGTATAAAATTATGGGCCCATATTTAATTATATACAAATCTTTACATAATATAATAAAGTCTCAAAATAGTAACTCGACAGTTTTGCCCAACCCTTTCGTTGTGTGATGTTCCAAGTGACCGAATCTCACCTGTTACCTGCAAAAACATTAAAAACAACGGGGTGAGCACTAATTGCTCAGTAAGTAAACCCGCTCTGCTATCATTCTCTCTCCGTTGCTTAAATTCTGAATTTCTTTCCTTACTTAACACTTCCCCATTCTTCTCTATTCTTTCTCTACTCTTACTCAGTTTTTCTCTCTGTTCTTTCTCTATTCTAATTTCCCACTACTCAGATAATGAGCATGGTATTATGCATATATATGATGCAAATGCACAAATGCATAAAATATGCATTTTCTTTTCTGTGCTTCTTTCTTCTCTTCTTTCTTCTCTTCCTATTCTTTCTAATCCTTTTCTTTTCTTTCTTATTCTTTTCTTTTCTTTCTTATTATTTGCCGATCGGACCGGTTTGAGGCATGGATTCAGAACCTTGGCCGTGTGACTGTATTCTTCTTTCATGGGTACAACCCTTATCCACATGCACTCTTACGGCCGTACCATATCTTCTTTCTTATTCTTAGGCCGCTCACTAAAGGCGGCATGCATGCGGGGAAATTCTTCTTGTCACTCACGGGTTCCCCATTGCAACAACCTTTTCTTCTTTTATCTTTTTACACTTCTTTAAATAAAAATTCAGATTTGAACTTCTTTAATATTCTCATTTCTTTCTATTTACTCTTTAACATTCTTTATGCTTTTCATGCTCTTATGCGTATGTATGCATGTAGATGGTTTCATGCTTATAATTCTTTCTAATTCACATGTTTAAATGCAATTATGCAATATGGATGCAAACATTTCATTATCTACCATCTACAAACTCATCTCAATATAACACATAATCA